>NC_140487.1:61506145-62081145 GCF_964271855.1 Acomys minous
TTCTGGCCTGTTTCAGGATGGGCACCGGAGCACAGGGAAAGATCTCCTCCAGGTGGAGTTCAGAATCTCTGGCAAAGATCGATGGCCCTAGGACAGGCCTCTAGAATCACACTTAACAAAACAGGGGGGAGTAGGACATGCTGCCCGGAGCACACACCCTGAGAGCACATACTCTTTGCAATAGGGAGTTAGGTCAGAGAATAGGGGCGCTGAGGCGGGGGGATATTCACTGAGAACAGGCTCTGGTCTGTGGAGAGAAGAAAGCAATAGGGAAGGATGGGGTGGAGAGAGGACAGAAGCCATAGAATTCAAGCAGGTGGGCTGGAGAGGAGGATGAGCAGCCACAGACAAAAATTCTGGGTTGAGGGCTTGGGAGGGAGGGGTCTGGGCAGCCGAGGGCAGTCATACAGGCCAAGCCATGGTTGTCCTTTGAAAAAAAAAAAAACCCTGAGCTTCTGTGCAAGGCTTTCCCAAAGCATCCTTTCCCCAGAGCTAGGACTTGAGGCAGACAGTGAGCAGTGCTAGGTCCTGACATTTCTCTGATCACCATTGTTAGAACCTGTTAAAATGCTGGTTTCCCAGTCTGGGGACCAGAATGGAACTCAGAGGTTCCGACTCAGCGGGCCTAGGCAATCGGCACTTACAATAGGCTCCCATGTGATAGGCACACAGCATTTAGGATGCTTGGAGGAAAAGCTGAGCCAGGACGGTACCGGATGGAGCCTGTCACTGAGTGGTCCCTGTCCGGATGATGTTAAACATTCGTCAGCTAACCTGGAGACAGCATGCCACAGCCGATCGTGAAATCTAAAGACCTTATGCAAACAGTCTGAAAACATGCCTCCGAGAATTCCTTTTGTATATTTTAGAGTCACCGTTTGAAAGCTTTATGGATTCATGTCAGCTTTGGAGGAAGGAACAAACCAGGCTTAAATGTGTTACCCTGAAACCACATCATAAACCAACTGTTAAACTGAGGCCCCAGAGTGATGTAAATCATTTAAGGTTCCAAGTGGCAGATTTACTGCTGTTAGTTCATTGTTTCAGATTGGTTTAAGAAAACGCCAAATCGGGATACATTATTGTCTCTTAAGTAACATCTCCATCCCTTCTGAATGAATAACTAAAAGAATCCCAGTTTAACTATGCCCAAATGACATCAATTCCTTCATTAAATTATCCAAAAGCATTGATTTAGAATGCTTGGTTCAAACTCTCTCTCTCTCTCTCTCTCTCTCTCTCTCTCTCTCTCTCTCTCTCTCTCTCTCTGTGTCTCAGTGTGGGTATGTGCATACTGTGTCAGGCTTATATAAGTCACAACAGTGGGTGCCTGTCCATGGCTTCCAGGTTGTTTGAGACAGGGCCTTTTGTCCACCGCTGCATGTACTGGGCTACCTGGCCTGTGAGCTTTGGTCCATTATCTTTCCTCAGCATCCTGTCTCCTGCTAGGGCTGCCCTGGGACTAGAGGGGCATGTGTCCTTGTATTTATCTCTTGCATGAGCCCTGAACTCAGGTCAACTGGCTTGCACGGTGAGGGCTTTACAGATTGAGTCATCTCTCTAGCTATGATTCTAATTTTTATACTAATAAGAAATAGTCTTATTTTTTTGACAGAAAAGCAGTCAAGTTTAGATTTAAACATTCTATTATGTATCATGATAGATATTTTTTTTATTTATGGCACATTCCTCAGAATTTGAACAGATGGCACCAGATGGTTTTGGGTGGGGAAAGGTGCTGGGAACCATAACGTCTACACGTGACCTTGTTTTAACTATTTCTTGATCTTCAACACAGATCATATGTCAGTTATGCTTGATGCAGGAAGAGAACTTTTCAAATTTTTGAAATAAAATCCACAAACCATTCTTCTTAGAATAATACTGTAAAGAGATTTATCCCCTAGCGTAAAAACCAACTCCCTAAGGCTTACAGTGTGTGTGTGTGTGTGTGTGTGTGTGTGTGTGTGTGTGTGTGCGCGCGCGCACGCGCGCGCGAGGGAAGCTCCGCACTCCCCAGACGGCTCCCCCTCCATAATTAAATTACTTCTCATTTTTTCTTCTCCAACTTTAATAATTCCACTCCCTTTGCCTTTTCACTTAGGGGATATTTTGTAACCTATATTTCAAAGATTGACAAGAGTCTCTTGTTCTCTAACATCCCCGAGGGCCCCGAATTGAAAACTCCCAATTCACAAATGGGCTCTTTTCCAAAAAGTTTATTTTAAAGTCAGTAACTTGCAACTTGAAACTATTTCCTTGTAGGACTGAGGAGCTGAGTGATGGGTTGGTTTGCGGGAGAGTGCACAAATGCTGAGCTGCTCGGCTCAGGATGTGTAATAAAAGATAATTGAAGAGTGCCACTGTGTATTGGTAATTAAAACAGAAAAGCATCAACATAAGATGAGAAGGTTTATTTTCCGTCTGAACTCCAGGGAATGGTACCCAGAAGGATTTCATCTAGTGCATCCTTTGGAGTGTTGGTCAGGGTAGAATGATTGGCTCTGTGGGCAGGAGAAGCCCCACTAGTACCACTGCCTGCTCCCGTGGTTATAAATACTGCTGCCTTGTTTGCTTGCAACGCTGCCAACAAACAGGTCCTCACTGCGTAGGAAGTCACGCAAAGAGGTCTCCAGACTCCCTAGACTGCTTCTAGCCCGTGAGATTTTTGTCTCCTTCCTACTCATTTTGGGGGCTGCGGATTGAACCCACAGACTGACATTCCAATCCTTCCAGTATGTGATTTCTATCCACGTGCATAATCACCGACCCAGCCTTCTAAGCAAACCATGCTTATTGAGCTCCAGTGGCGCTGGCATCCACCTTTCACGTTTGCTTCTTCCTTCTGCCACCTTAGAACCCTTTTCTAAACCTCTCCCCAAATTCCCTGAGTTCTGGATGCTTTGCCAGGCTTCTGTTTAAATCTAGGAGGAGATCCTGGGAGGGGGCGCTGCAGCGCAGCAGGAGGCTTGGGCCTGATGAGTGGCCTCAGGGTCCTCAGACCCTGTCCTGGCTGAAAGCCACTGCCTACGATGCTCACTCTTATTAGCTGCTTAGCAATTAGTCATCTAGTTAAAGACTTAGGTGAATTTTAGGTGCCCCACTCCGAAGTCCCTGGGGCTTTCCCCTCTGTTCCCTGTCCTTCTGTATTGGCTTCTTTCCTCTTGGGCATTTTGCACATCAAAGTTCTGTCTAAACTTGTTTCCCAGCGTCCTCCAGAGGCTCTCCTATCTTGAATCACAACCAGTTTCTCTCCTGGCTTTACACTGGCAAAATCCACTTTATTTCCCCAAGCATGCCACACAATTTCCCTCCTGAATGTTTTTTTATTCTCTTTGTTTGATGTTTTCCTCAATTTCTTATAAACAGTTTGGACTAACAACATTAGATGTGGGACAGGCTAATGCTCACCTCTGCTAGTTCTGTGTCCTCGGGTGGTTATCTATCTATTGTAGCTGATTTCCCACCACGCTCTCTAAAAGACTGGTCACTTCCAGGTCAGTTTCTATAGAATAAGTTTTATGTGCCTGCATCCGTACAAAGGAGGAAAAATGCCAAAGAAAAATCTCTCAAGTTGAACCTGAGTGCTTTGCTTTCCCTGTGAGACGCAAGTACCAAGCACATTACTTTAAACATATCCGTGAGCGGTGACTTGGAAGAGCACCAGCACCAGCTGCCTTTAATAAGAGCGTTCTACAGGAAGACAGTCTGTGTCCTGAATCTCCAAGGTCATGCTCCTGCAGCACTGTTCGTACCTATTATCAGTATAGTCAGCGATCAAGCTGTATAAAGGCTTTGATACAGAACACCTCATTGGAGACATATAATCAGGGATTCACAAGGAGCGAGTGGAGGCAGGAATCATAAGATGTGGGTTTCAGCTTTTGTCTTGGCTCCTACTAACTATGTGACCTTCGTCAGGCAATCATGTCATCCTAAAGATACAGTCCCGTGAACCCATGTCAGCCTCTGGTTAGCACAGAGTCTTTTTCCCTTATTCTTTGAATATTTAGAAAGTGTGTTCCAAGACTCATGAGCACTCAGAGATTAAGCAGGGAATAAATTGTGGTTAAATTAATCACTGAAGGCAAGTACCATTTCACTGGGGCTGGGGTAGAAGAAACATTCCAGGGAGGGCAGTGACTGTGGTAAAGGCCTAGAGAAGGAACAGGCATCAAGGGCCAGGGTAGAGAAGGCCAAGACGGCCAGAGTTCAGGGCAGGTGGGTAGATGTGGAGCTAGTGAGAAAGGCAGGTGTGGTCAGAGCCTCAGACTTTAGACAGAAAGCAAGGGGTAAGTGTTGACGGGTTCAGTGCAAAGGAAGCAGAAGTCACTGAAAAGGTCTTTGTGAATGGCTTATTCCTGTAAGCCTAGTGCTTGGGGGAGGCAGGAGGATTGCTGTGAATCTGAGGGCAGCCTGGGCAACATTAGTTCTAGGTGAAAATGAGCTACCCAGCAACATACTGTCTCAAAAAACAGAACAAAACAGACGACTCTTTCTAGCTGGTTGCATTTTGGTGATGGGCTGAAGGAAGGGGACAGGGATGCAACAGACCACTGTAGAGGACAGGAAAAAAAAATACGGTGATGGTTTGGGCTAACAGAACAAAGGGATGTTTAGGGGCAACAATGAAAACCTTTGGTGCTTGTTAAGAATAAGGGACAAGGGTGGGGAGCTGCCACAGTGTGTAAAGCACTCATTGTGCAAGTGCGAGAGTCTGAACTTGAATCCCCAGAACCCACATAGAAAGCTTCGCACAGAAAAAAAAAAATACACGGGGCATTGTGGGGAGAGGAATACGTTGTTATCTATTCAGCTTAGAACAGGTTGAGTATTATTTTTTGAGCCAGGGAACTGGTAATGTCAAACACGCCTGTCTAGAAATTTTAAATTTTAGAATTGCTATAGATGGTATTGAATGCCAGGAGCACAAGTGGATTCTCTTAGGGCAAGTGTGTTTCAAGTGAGAAGAAAGCGAGGGTTAGAATAGCCCCAGGAGCCATCGAAGGAAGAAACAGATCTGGGCAGAAGCAGAGAAGAGAGGAAGGACACACAGAGATGAGCTCAGGGTCCATGAGGTCCACACAGAAGGGCTTGATAGGAAGGAGAACTGCAAGAAAGGTTAGCATGGTGTTCAGAGATCCTGCCATATTTCCATCATAGAGAAAGTTCTAGAAGCCTTCTCTCCTCTCCATTTTCCCTGTCTAAGACAATGCTCTAGTCGGCCTCCATTTGCTGAGGTGATGTCTCCTTGGCTGAGATCATTGCGAGCCTCTCAGATACCAAAAGGAAAGGCCCATCTCTATCCTGGGACGCTCTTTGGTTGCCCTTTGGCATTTTCTGGAAGACATTTCCTTGTCATTCCACATCACCGGCTCCGTCTTCAGCTTATCACAACAATGGTTCTACTCTGAGGTCTTTCCTGCAGCCTCCTCTGTCTTATTCTAAATCCACACCTTGTCTCCATTGCTTCAAACCTCAACTCAAAGAGCAGAGCTCACCACCTCCTGCCTTAGAGCCGAGCTTGCTACCTCCGGACATAGAGTGCAGATCACCATCCATAGAGCGGAGCTCACCGTCTCCTGCCTTAGAGCCGAGCTTGCTACTTCCTGCCATAGAGCGGAGCTCACTATCTCCTGCCATAGAGCGGAGCTCACTATCTCCTGCCATAGAGCGGAGCTCACTATCTCCTGCCATAGAGAGGAGCTCACTATCTCCTGCCATAGAGCGGAGCTCACTATCTCCTGCCATAGAGCGGAGCTCACTATCTCCTGCCATAGAGCGGAGCTCACTATCTCCTGCCATAGAGCGGAGCTCACTATCTCCTGCCATAGAGCGGAGCTCACTATCTCCTGCCATAGAGCGGAGCTCACTATCTCCTGCCATAGAGCGGAGCTCACTATCTCCTGCCATAGAGCGGAGCTCACTATCTCCTGCCATAGAGAGGAGCTCACTATCTCCTGCCATAGAGCTGAGCTCGCCACTTCCTTATGTGGAGTGGAGCTCACTGTCTCCTGTAAGGCCCTTCCTCTCTGCTTCTTCTAGTTTGGTGAATGATACCTGGGTGGTCACTCACAGGCAATAGTCCCAGGTCACCTCAACAGTGTGGAAGCTTTTGAAATCTCTTAGTTTAAATGTAAAAGTGTTTTAATTATTCATTTGTATTCATTGTATCTGTGTGCCTATATGAGTTCATGTGTGCCGTGTGCATGTGTGTAGGCTCCTTCAGACGGCAGGGATTGTGTAGCTCCCTGGAACTGGGGCCACAGGTGGTTGTGAGCTGCCTGATGTGGGTGCTAGGAATTAAACTTGGGCCCTCTGGAAGAGCAGGAAGTGTTATAACCACTGAGCTACCTTTCTAGCCACTCAGTGTTAAATATAAAATAGTTTTCAGAGTAAGATAAAAAACAAAACAAAACCCTACATCCTTCAAATCTAGATTCTCCAATATCCACCCCTTCCCCTCTTCCTTACCTCCTTTCCCCTGCTTTCTTCTCTTCTTTGTGTGGTGCTGGGGATGGAACTTGGGGCCCGGAATATACTGGACAAGTGATCTACTACTGAGCTGGGCACTCAGACCTTAGATTCTTTAATTTTTAATGTTTTATTATAATTTCCTTTCTCTGTAATATTAAATACAATATATTTGATAATGTAAATGCTTAATTGTAAATATATAAAATGTAATATTTATAGGACCTAATACTTGAACATTTCAGAATTACAATAATATTGACTTCAATATTATATATAATGTTATCATAACATTCTTAAATAATATGAGAACAAGTTGGAGTCATAAAAATCCAAGGTTAACACACCATTGCTTTGTTTCTAGAAAAATACATTCAAATGCAAATATGTGAGTGCATACATAATTTTTGGAAACCAGGCTTAGGATATGAAGGGACTCTCGGGAGCCTGAGAGTGGCAAACATGGCTCTGGCAGACCGTGTTCTTCTCCCGTACTCCCTCTGTCACGCTAAAAACGGTTAGATTGCGTTCCTAAAGGTAGCCCCCAGGGCCCATCCCCTTGTTTGTCCAGTTCCACCTTCTGAGGCTGACTACCAAAGCACTGAAGTAATCAAAAGGCCGCTTTGGCTCACCTAATTAACATACCCAACTAGAATTAGACATCTCATCTGAATGCGGGGGGGTCTTTTTATCTTTATAAACTGCCATGTCTTGTTTTCCTATAGGCCACGTCTGTCTCTTCTCTATTTACAGGCAGTCGTTTGTCACTCTGGGACAAATGCTCCTTTCTTCTCTCCCTTCTTTCCTCCCTCTTCTCACTGGTCTTCTATCTCCTGCCTTCGTCTCTTATTCTCTGCCCTTTTCCCCTCCGGGGCAAAGAAATCATCTTTGTGTTGAGAACTTGGCCTTGGGGAGTCCTGAGCTTATACTGTTCCCTTTCAGGATACATATATATGTATGTACATATATAATAAGCACATGCATACATGCACATAACATAGGCAACATGGAGGTTCTCCTAGAGACCTGGCCAGGGACTTTGAATGCCTTACTCAAACTTAATCTGACTTGTTAGGTGTAAGTGTATTGAAGGGGAAAATTGCCTTGTAATCTCAGGCTGCCTCCAGCCTCCATCAGACACTTAGTAAATATTTGCTGAGTTGAGATGAGTGAAATTTAAAATTTTATAGCAACAGCGTTTTCTTCAAGTTGTTGGCCCACACTGCCTTTTCATAGCTGAGCACGTGAATTGCACTCCTTTTGCAAAGCGGCCCTCTAGAGAGCACTGTCAATCCACCCACTCACACATCAGTCATTAAAATGTAGTCCATTCAGGAGAACGTTCTAAAATGGCTTTACAATGGTTAATCCAAAGGAATTAAAAGTTCAGGTTAACATGCTTTCATGTCTGCCTTTCTCACTTACGCTTGCCTAGTTTGGCAGAACTTACGCACACAAGGTTGGTCTGTTCCTGTAATAAGTAAATTGCTCCAATTTGGTGCCTAATTTTACCTCTGCAATGCTAACTCATGGTTTTCTGTCTTCTGCTTTTTAGGAATTATTTCTTTGTAGACTTATTTTGTGAGGTAATTTGTGCCTGTTCCTCATCCCAGATGTTTGTGTCCATTCTGTTAATGAGTAGAGAGCTGCGTCTCTGCCCTGTGCTGAATCCGGAACACACTTCCTTCCCTTCTTAGCTGACCTGTCGGAAGCAAACAGAATGGTTGACTATTGTATTTACCCTATTGCTATGAAGATATAATCTGACAAAAGCAACTTAAGGGGGAGTCAGAGGTACAGCTCATCATGGTGGGGGAAGTTCTGCAGCAGGAACAGGAAGTCACGAGTCGCACTGTGTCTATCTCAGGAAGCGGAGAGCAAAGCATGCCTGTACTCAGCTTGCTTCCTCCTTTGTGTTTGTTCCTGGACCCCCAGCCCGTGGACTGGTACCACCCATATTTAGAGTAGATCTTCCCATCTCAGTTAGCCTAACTTAAAAGATGTCTTGCAGCCATGCCCAAAGATTTGTTTCCATGGTGATTCTGAGTCTCATAAAGTTGACCATATAAATTAACCAGCATACTAATTATCCTCCTTGTCACACTATTTTTCATTGATGTTACTGGCTAATCATTTGGACTTGGTCTGTCTTTCAACAGATATAAACTTTATCTTCAAACCTTCTGTCATCCAAACTTCTAGGGGCCATGCCTCATCTCTACAGACAACTTCATAGACATCCGCAGTGGCAACCTCATTCTTTTCACGGGAAATGGATTCATGGGCACAGTTTTGATGGTCACATGATTTGAGGAAATTCTCTGGAGGTCTTCTCTTGAATAAGTGTATTCTGTGCTATAAGCGCTCTACTGCATGTTAACTCAAGAGACTGTTTATTTTTCATTATAGATACCAGGACTCTCACCAGGTTTTGAGACCTTTGTAAAAATGATATTTCCTGAAAGCTACTTATGATGGCAGGGAGTGTGAAAGGAGAACAGCCCAGAGAGCACTGGTCTCTGCCAGCTAGGGCTTTCTTTACCCTGAGGCTGTGCATCCCAGTGTCGGCTGTCCTTTCTGGTTGCTGATACCTCTCCTAACTTTGTTTTGTATTGGTGATTTTTGTTTGAAGTGAATTAAGAATATAATTCAGCCAAAGGCTTTTCTCACATTAAGCTACAATTGGTAATTTACATATACATCTGCTAAAGACCAGAGGCTCCTTGAATTTAAACACTGAGTTTCATTCAGCCTGTGTCTCCTCAGCTCAACAAAAAATCCTGTTACATACTAGGCACTTGACATATACTTCCTTTTTTGAGGTTTATGTTTATGTTAATTGTATAGGTTTTTTGCCTGCATGTATGCCTGTACATGTGTGCAGTGCTTGTGGAGGTCAGAAGAGGATGTCGGATCCCCTGGGACTAGATGTGAGTACGGAGTTGTTGTAAGCCATGATGAGGATGCTGGGATTCGAACCCGGGCGCTTAGGAAGAGCAGTCAGTACTTTTAACTGCTGAGATATCTTTCAAGTCTTTGGGGGTATATTTCTTGAATGAATGAATGAATGCTAATTAATGACATCATGGATTGATCTGCCCATCATACATGCTTCTATAGTTATTTTACCTATGTCTTTCTTCAGAAGCAAGACATCTTGTTGATGTGTTTCTATCATTAAAGAAAAATTCATCTAAAATAAATCAAAATATAATGGAGCTGGATATAGGGGCACACACCTTTAACCCAGTACTTCAGAGGCAGAGGCAGATGGATCTCTGTGAGTTGAGGCCATCCTGATTTACCTGGTGAGTTCAAGGATAGCCAGAGTTGCACACTGCAATACTGTCTCAAAAAACCAAAATACAAAATAAGAAGAGAAAGATCTAAACCAATATCAGTATGTGTCGGCGCTGCACCGTCCAGCGGAAATAAGACACCAACAACCAGACTTCTTCTCGAGATCTTTACTCAGGATTAAGCTCAGTGGGAATGGCCCCGAAGAAGGGAAGGGCCAAGCTTAAGTACAACTCAAGGGCCAATCAACTCATGCCAGGTGTCACCTCCTCATAGGTCCGCGTCAGAGCAGGACTGCTCGTCATCAGATCACCAGTTACCCTTGCACAGCCTTTTGCCGTATAAGGACTTGTTTATCTTAGAGAGCGCTCGCTGTCGGGATGGTGGAAACCTGCACCTTGTTAAGGCACGGCACCTCGCAGGTCTCCACAAGTATGTTTGTGAAAAAATAAGTTCAGGATTATGAATTATCCAGACTTCACGAAAATGAGATTTTCAAAGAAGTTACTGTGTTTTGCCTTTTGATGGAAGAAGGAGAAAAAGAAGCAAACTATAAGAAGAGGAGAAAGGAAATTGAAGGCAATGAGCTTGGGCCGCCCTGTCTCTATATTATTGCACATGACCTGGACAACTGGGCTCTTTGAGCCTGTGACATAGTCATACACTTCTTGTCATTGTTATGTATGATGCATGTGTAATTTATTTGAGAAAATGAATATCATGGGGTATTAGGTCTTAGCCAGACCTTATTTTTCTTCTGCCACAATGAAAACAATGTTTTAAAGTGAGGGGACAGCTTCAATTATAAAACTGACAACAAAAATTCTACTTTAATATTTTTTCTTCTATTAGGGTTTCCCCCTATTTTAGATTTCTTTTTTTTTTGTACCACATCGATGGAAAAAGAATAGATGAATTCATTAATATGTGACGTAAGTGTATCCTTTTATGGGAGATATTTAAAATACTTGCAAAAGGCTTTCTACATGGATCTATAACTCTTTCCACTGACATGAAATTCATCTCAAAATAATTCTCCGGGAAGTGTGTGTTTTCCAGACAATGTGTGTAGATGCATGGGTTTATATTCCTCTTACCTGAACTTGTATGTGTGCATGTGTGTGACACACACACACACACATACACACACACACACACACTCACACACACACACATACACTCTGGAATACCTCCAAGTGGGTTTTTTTTTTCAGGAAGCTTTTGTTAGTGACATGTCACTCCTGGCATGCAGGAGAGTTTGTTCTCTGACCTGTAGTTTTGACCTCATGAAAACTGATGATCAAAAGCAGCTTCCAGGATCCAGAGGTTGAGTCAAGGAGGGGCTGCATGACATGCCACGAGGCTAGCTAAATCTTCACAGGGCAGCTACGTTCCGCATGAGAGAAAGTAGTCTATGGAAGCCCTTGCTGTTTCTAGAATTCAAAGCCACTGCCAGGTTTCTAGGATTGCAAAGCTTTGATCTTCCGTTTCACCTATAAGTGACCTTCTCCCAAGTGAGTCACTTGTCTTTTCTGCTTGCAGTATTTTCCACCACAGAAGGGCTCCTATGCAAGAGGGATTTTGAAATGCTCTTCATCTTGAACATGGCTGCCCTAGGAAGGTTTGACCATCCATTAAGACGCAGATAGATAGGAGAAAGCGTAATGGGTAGAGAACTTGTCAGGCAAATGTGAGGATCCAAGTTCAACCTCAGCATCTATAGAAATCAAACAAACAACCGACGACATGGGAACACTTGAAATCTCATTACTGGGGACACAGAGAAAGGCAGATTCCAGAGGCTTGGTTGTTAGCCAGATCAGTAAGCCCTATAATCCAGTATGAGATCCATCCTCAAAATAAATAAATAAATAAATAAATAAATAAATAAAGCAAGCTGATGGCTCTTGAGGAATGGCACACAAGGTTGACTTTGATCTTAGCGTACCCATGTTTGCACATTCTAGTGAGTATTTCTACTTCTCTTCCTCTCAGAGGGAGAGGGGATGGGTAACGTTCAGATGTCTAACAATAGCATACTGAAAAGATGACCAAGGGAGTTCCTAGGAATGAGAACAAAATGTCCTTGAAATCCTATTATGGTTTGCTATCTCTGGAGAGGACATTTATGGCCACAGTCCCCACAGCCACAGAGCAGGGAGGCAGTACTTTCAGGGTGGAAGATTTTAAAAGGGCCACGGCAGACATTTAGCCATCTCTAGGTGTCCCAGGAAAGTACCTAGAGGAAGAGTCACTTTGAGGCATTTCAGAGAGTTAGTATTATCTTAAGTGGAGCGTGGATCGGGGAAGACATAGGGAGGAGTTCAAGCGTGTGTGTGTGTGTGTGTGTGTGTGTGTGTGTGTGTGTGTGTATTGACAAAATGCATTACATGCATGTGTGAAATTCTCAAATAATCAATAAAAATATTATATTTAAAAATAAATAAAAATAAATTGAGTTTAAAATTACTAACCACATGCTCACAATCACCATAGACCTTTCTGAAGTATTGTTTATTTCCTGCGTCATGCCCTCTTGTCCAAACTTGGTACCTGGAAAACGAGCGGAAGCTTCAAGAAGAACAGAGAGAGGCTATGATCTACCTCTGGGCTGGAGGCTTCTCGGGCAGATGTCTTGCTTGCTACAGGCTCAGGGGTCAATCCCTTTGAAACTAGACCTCTATTCATCTTATCAGCACCTTCCACTGCTCCCTTAGTGTGGAAGATAGGAGTCTCATTTTACAAGCTCCCCAGGTTGAGATTTGTGTGGGTAAAGGGCACTTGCATTCTGGGTCTGTGGTTCTAGCTAAAAATAAAAACCAACCCCTCTGCCTTTCCTGTGCCTCTAAAACAGCTCAAAGGATGCCCATGAAAATGGAACCTGAAAGTCTACTCTCTCCTAGGTGGGGAGAGGGACCATGGGGCCATTGTTGATGGGACTTTGACTTTGTAGGAGTTCTGAAGTTTCCATGTTTTCAGTGCCCATTGCCGCTTTCCCCTGTTAAATTTCATTCAAGACATAGCAAAGGCTTATAGAATGAGAGGTGCTGCCAGGGGGCTCAGGCTGCCAAGATTGCTGAAGTGCTTTTAACTCTCTCTCTCTCTCTCTCTCTCTCTCTCTCTCTCTCTCAACCCTATAATGACACACACACACACACACACACACACACACACACACACACACACACACACACATATGTATTCCTGAGACATGTTGTCACCAGGAGCTGCTTAGATTGTTTGGATTTTGATGGCCCCATTTTATAACCTGGCTATTGAGATGCTGTGAGAAGTGTTCAAAAAGAACAGATTGATACTTTAGCGTTGCTTCTGGCATTTACAAGAATTATTGTAGAGAGAATTTCTCTTGTTGGGTGACCTTTTTCTTGGGGTACTGCTACAGGCTTTTAAAAGAACATTTTTTTTGTTTTCATTTTAATATGTTGTTTTAAGATGGCATAATTTATCAAAGGTCTTTCCTTGCATCTTTTTTTTTTTCATGGACTTGTGTTCCTGTGGAGAAGTGATCTGAAACAATCAGGGAATAATTCCAGGAAAACTAGGAGCTAGATCAAGGCATCCCCATAAGCTTCTTTTCCAAGTTTAGGACAAGTATTTCAAGTGAATTTATGGTGTGTTTTTTCCCGTTTGTTTGTTAAAAGAATGATTTTCCCTGTTGTGCATTTTTTATGATGCACATTAATGCAGGAATGCATATGTACAATTTATAACCAAGTATATAAATAAAGTCACATAGGCTAAGTTTAGTGTTGCACAATTTCAAAAATTCCTTTTAGGAGCATGTAGTCAAGGAGTGAGGCAATTACTGCTACCTTGACGGGACTTTGGGCCCTAGGGGCTGCTCCTGAAGGGTCCCCTGCCCATCTCCAGCCATCCTAGATCCCAGTACCAGTAGCTAGATAGGCATGGAAGGGCACTGATGGGTCTCCCTGAAGGCCGAGGCTCTCCCATTTCCAGATGCTAACCTCTGCCCTGCTGCCTGAAAGGAAGTTCATCCTCTCCCATGAGAACCACAGCTCAGGGGTCAAGAGAACAGGTTCTTCAGAGACTGTCTGTGTTCCAGTCGCTCTGCCCCTTAGCTGGGTCCCTTTGAGCAGGCTCTTTAACGCTGCTGTTCCTCAGTTTTTCTGTTATAAAATGGGTCTAGAGAAAGCACCTCTTTCATTGGATTGCTGTGTCACTAAACAAGCTACTTAACAACACCGACACCACAGTTTCTGGTCCTATGATCCATGTCCCTGACTAGAGGCAGAAAAGACATGTCAACAGTCAAAGGTTAGACTAACTCAAAAGCAAATGCATAAAGGTGCTTCTGGCTGCGTTGACCTACGCTTTGTGGATCACCAAGTAGCCTTGGCTCTAAGCATAGGACAGCACACTTTACACTGTGGGTGCCATCAAGTCAAGCAAGCCCATCACACACCGCCTGAAATACCACACCTCAGACTCGAGACTGTTGTGTGTTATGAACTGCAGTGTTCTTATTGTACAAACATAGTTTCAGACTTTTGTACTCTTATTCCATTTGATAATAGACAACAGAGGTTAAAATATTTTGAGATTTTTATTTAGTTTTGTTTCATGTATATGGGCTTTTCTGTCTGCGTGTATGTCTGGGCACTACTGTGTATAGTGCTGATGGATGCCAAAAGAGGGTTCGATCCCTTGAATTGGAGTTACGGGTGATTGTAAACCACCATGTGGGTGCTGGGACTTGAACCCAGGTCCACTGGAAGAGCAGTCAGTGTTCTTAACTGCTGAGCAATCTCTCCAGCCCTAGCATCAGAGTTTTTTAAAATTTGTTTTTTAGTATTTTCTCAACATTATTCAATAGAATGAAAGTATCAAACTAGTACATTTTGGATTGCATTGGTTGTACATTCTTCTCAGCACAAGAATTGACTATTTTAAAACACATTTCTTTGTCATTTCTATTAGCAAATGTTAGTTTTGTGTGTCTATTATATGCCTGTTGTGATGGTTAATAATCATTGCCAACTGGATTTGCTTTAGGATCGCCATAGGAACATACCTTTGGCTGTCCATGAAGATGCTTCCAGAAAGTTCAAACTAAGGAGGGACGCTTCAGTGGAATGTGAGTGCCACCCCAGCATGGGCTAGGGGCTGGGAGTGAACAAAAAGCAGAGACCAAGCATTTGTCACCCTCTGCTTCTTGACTGTGTACTCAAGGTGACCAGCCATAGCATTCTCCTGCTGCCATGATCTCCTCACTGTAGAGGGCTGTATTCTCATAGTAGGAGCCAAATAAACAGTAAGTCACTTTTCTCAGTTGGCTATGGCAACAAGTAACAAATAACACATCTAGTCACCTGGGGTTGCGTAAAATGTTTCGCAGGCAAAAGGGAGTCCTGAGCAGAAAAAACGTTTAAGAAGCCTTGACCTAGAGGGTTAGGGGTTAGAGCTGTTGTCATGTGGGGCCTCTCTGGGCTGTGAGCCTTTCAGCCGCTACCACCTTCTGCCTGCCTGGCCTCTTCTACTGTCAGCTCCAAGATGAATGAACACCGTTCTCACTCCCTGCTCATCCCAGAGATTCAGTGGGTTCCTAGAGCGGCCTCCACCCCAGGGAATCTTATCCCGTGGCACCGAGCTGCTCCACGTGACCAACCACAGGACTAGAAAAGTCTACTGATGGCTGATGTATTTCATTATGTAACTACTCTTTTTGCAACTCTTAGAACAATCCACTAGATACCTTTGGGGAAAATAAGTCATCTTCGTGTGTGCAAGTGGGATGTTCTTTAGGAGCTCTTTGCAAATGCTGCACTTGTGTTTGCTTTTCATTAGCAAAGCTAACGCTGATCCAGTGTAGTGATCAAAATAAAACCGATTATATGCGACAGGGCAGACGTTGACCCCATCTTTCTATAGGGATTTTTAAACTGCTGCTAACACCCTGCAGGACTGTGGGATGCGTTTGTTAGGGACACGTGCTCTGAATGCCCAAGTAACCCTCCTTTCACCTGCTCTCTCCATGGGTTTGTTGTGGCTCAGCTCAGTAATTATTGTGATTTCTTAGAAAAGAGATTTTTGGGAAACTAGGAAACTGGAGTAATAAAGGTGCCTTGTGAGCACCTGGGACAATTTTATGAAAGAGTTGTATGTGTAGGCTGTGCTAACTCTTGACTTTAATATTTGATGAATATCACAGATTTAGAGCCGTTCTGTCACTTTGAAAACACAGCATCAAAGCCAAGCATAGAAGAAAAAACATCTTTGTATTTCATTTCTCTGAGACACAAACTGAGGTAAGTGTTTAAGTGGGATTGCTTGTTGAGTTTGTTGCAGTTTAGGTTGTGGATCTAATGCTGCGAGGAAGGAATTTAATGCTACTGGGAAAGGTCACCTAAAAATTCTATGGGAATACTCTGCACCAATTTCATTTTGTTTTCAAGTTGGTATCTTATTTTATTTTACTTTGTATGTGTCCTGTCCTTCCATGGACGGTGAAAGCACATTAAAAAAAATGTTGTCTCCAGAATAAGAAATAGAAATTAAAAGCTGATTCTAGAAAATGATCATTTTTATTAAATATTTATCAAACGCAGCCTTTTTATGAGGTACTAGTCTGAGGATGGGGGATGAGATGAAAAGCTGTCTATTTGGCTGTCTAGAAGGAATTTACAGTCCCACAGTGTGATAGTTGTCACGGAAGGGTGCACATGTAAGAAACAGGAAGGCTGACCAAGCCTATTTCAGAGACCCAGAAAAGCCAATCCTCGGCCTCATTATTATGGGTGGAGCTGTCGAGTGACCACTCAGGAAATGTAACAGGCAAGGCTCCCCATCCAAGTACCCACCAGGTCCAGCCCTGCTTACCTCCTGAGACCCAACAGACTAGGCCAGTAGGAGGAGGAGGAGGAGGAGGAGGAGGAGGAGGAGGAGGAGGAGGAGGAGGAGGAGGAGGAGGAGGAGGAGGAGGAGGCAGGTACAAGTCCTTGAAAAATGCGAACAAATTAGACTCTTAACTAGAAGAAAAACCAGCTGTTCTGTGGTCTTTTCTAGGGAAAGAAAACTATTTATTTCCATGGACTCTTTGTTTTCTCACTACATCACAATGAAATAAAAGATATCTTTTTTTAATCTGGAGCCTAGAATTGCTGTTTTTCACAGAAATGGGTCCCCACT
The DNA here is from genome assembly GCF_964271855.1 of Acomys minous. Taxonomy (NCBI): domain Eukaryota; kingdom Metazoa; phylum Chordata; class Mammalia; order Rodentia; family Muridae; genus Acomys; species Acomys minous. The sequence continues at coordinate 61,523,084 of NC_140487.1, forward strand.
CTCCAAGACAGGGTCAATATGAGTGGGGCGGGGGCGGGGGGCCGGGAATCTGGCTTGCTATGTATGTCCACGTACCTTCTTCTCGGCCCACTGTGGCAAAAGGCTAGAGACCAGGTGCTTTAAAGCAAAGCTACAGCGGTGGTTTATAATCCTATATGGGGCCTTGTTATTGACTGTGGGGATAGTTTGAAAAAAATCGGCAACAACAAAAGGTTTCTGAACATTCAAAGACCAACAATTAATCCCAAATCAAACATTTAATGAATCCAGTGCATCTCTAGCAGCGCTTGTCCTGCTGTGATGCGAAGCTTCTCTGCGGCCTTGATTCTGAACACAGAGCATGCGCACTCCGTACTGTGTGTGCCCCCAAGCCTGAGGATACAAAATAACACTGCCATGAAGACGTCTCAGATCAGGTTAGAGACTACTTTATGCTAGGAATTACAGTGTTTATGCCTTGCCCACAAAGTGTGTTCCTCTTATTAGACAATGGTCTAACTACAAAAACAAGAGTTTTTAAAAAATATATTTCCCACCATCGTTTTGGATTAGTATCTTTAAGACAAGCAAACCCTTCCCTCTCGGTACACAGGTTTGCTTTTATTTTTTAAATAAATGCTAAAGTTATATTTATACAAAAGAATTGCTTTAAATGTATGGCTTATTAACATTTCTAGAAATCATTTGAACGTGTTATGAGTTTCAGCAGATGCTGTAACATTTCTAGGTAAAGGACCCCAGTAATTCCACAAGGCTCAAAACAAATAGTAAAAGCCCTTATTTTGCCTCTCCAACTCCATACACCTCTAAAATTCAAAGGCCAGAGAAGTTGGAGTTCTCTTATCCAAGGGCTAGATAGGAAAGCCATCTTAGGACTAGGGCAGAGAGAAAGAACTTGCCTTTCCTTGACACCCCGGTTCTACCAGAGGAGCTCCCAGATGCAGGGGTTGGAGGAAAGACCTCTTTCTTAGATAAACTTTTAGCTAATCCTGTTTGAACCTCACCTTTCTGAGTTACTCAGGTCCTAACGTTTCTCAGCTTTTAAAGAGGACAAAAACATCAACTCCACTTGCCTGCGCCTCCCTCAGCTAAGAGGGACGCCCTTCCTTTGTTTACCAAGCATGTTATTCCTATTTTTGCTTGCTGGTTCTCTTGAGTGTTACCATCTTCCATTATCCCCTTTGTTCAGGTAACTTGAGTCTTGATTTAAAAAAAAAAACCCTTTTCTAGTCATTTTACGAAGAGCAAAGAGGAGGAGGGGTGACCATGCAAACCACAACTAGGACCTCTATGAGCCTAATGAACGATACAGCACATCAGATAAAGGCCATGAAATAGCATCATTGGGCAACTTACAAAGAGTTAAAATAATATGATTTGACATAGTAAGGATATTGAAAAGCATTCAGTTTTTGAGTCATTTGATAATTTAAGGCAAAGGTGAAATGGCCATTCCATTCTTCTCTTGGGGGTTGAAGGATGATGCTTAGAGCTTTAAAGCAGTAATTTTAGTTTACCTTTCAAAAGTCATTCCTAATTTTTGTATATCAGTAAATTTGTGTGGAGTAAACTGTCAAAATTGTGACACCATCTTATGTGCCCTTCTAGAGGTAACCATCGTAGAGAGTTTGAAAATCAGAAGAAAAGGCAGAGAGGATTATGCACACAGTTTGCTATGTTGTAAGTCCAATTCTATTCATGCAGAAACCCCTTATTCATGTATTGCCGTACTTTATGACACATGCATCTGTGTATAAGTATATGTAAGGCAATACAATTACAGCTTGGATGTGTTCTTAAGCTTAATGATATATAAACATCAATTAAAAATAATTAATAGTGCAATTAAATTGCAGTCTTTCCTTTAAGTAGATATTTTCCCTCCTACATTTCATTACCACAAAAAATATGAATACTCTTTTATATATGCACACATATATAAAGAGCTTTAACGGAATTGCCACATAGTCATATAATGGGTTAATGATGCATATATTAGATAATACATAAAAACAAATAAAAAGTCTAGTGCTGTGTTTGTGTTACCACTTTTGGGGTTGTTGGCTGGTGAAGTCCCACAGATCCCCTAGCTATTACAGGCTGTTGCTGATGATTTGGATCCCCCTCAGATCTAGACAGTAAGACCCCACTATTGAAGACATTACATATCTGAGTCACAGAACATGGAGAAGTCAAGCTAGCACTCAACAGGGAGCCTTATTTCTACTGGTTAGGTTTCATAGTGCTGGAGAGTGCCATGCATACCAGCAGAGCAGAAAAGTAATCATCATTCTCACCCAGTTATGAACCCTAAAACTACAGTAACAAGTAGTCCGGAAAGATATTTCCACTAGAACACCAGTGGCATGAATGCCATGGCAGTAACCAGCCATTTTCTGATTAAGTTCTGCTCTACAAGTTGGAACCCATACCTCACAGTGTCACTGTGCCAAGAACCTATGGTTAGATAGGTCACTGGCACTAAGGGGGAGCTTACTATTAATGGGCATAGAATAAAACAACTTTTAATGAATTATTGTTGTATCCATAGATTAGTGCATCTCTCACCCTTATTAGAGATTATTTTTTGCAGTTACAGAATTAGTACAGAGATCTACCAAGGGTGCAGAGATCGAGAAGCTGGAAGGTTCAGCCCTAAGTGGGACATTTATGTTATATCCTTTCCACTAACGCTCAGGGATTATTGTGGAAATGGGGTCAGAAAGACTGTAAGAGGCTGACACAGTGGATTATTACACAAAACCAGTGTTTTCCAGACAGAGCAGGATAGTGGAACATGTGAAATAAAAAAAAATGTGACAGCTATCACAAGATCTGCACAAGCTCAAGCCAGATGAAACTGCAGCAAGGAGCAGGAAGATGAACACAAAGTCCTAGCACTAGCTAAGAAGCTACTGATAGCTGATGGAAGGAGAGCCAGTTGGCAGTGATGTCCCCTGAAAGTAATCATCTTCCAAATAGCAAAGGCACACATTAGTGAGAATATGCACAGTATAAAGTGTACTTAATAGGTAAAAAAAAAGACATAAGATTAAGTAGGAAGGGAAGAAGGGAAGATCTGGGGAGAGTGGATAAATATGATCAAAGCACATTGCATGGAGGTATTAAAGAACTAATTTAAAAATGAGAAAAACTGTGAACACTATTTTATCTATCACCTATCTATCTATCTATCTATCTATCTATCTATCTATCTATCTATCATCTCTCTGTTAATCCATCTATCACATATCTATCATGAATCTCTTGTAAATGCATGTGTGTCTGTGCATGTGCGTGTATGAGTGTCGTGTATCCAGGCACACACGTGGAAGTCAGGGTACAGGTTGTGGGAATCAGTTCTGGCCTTCCACCATGTGGGTCCCTGGGATAGAACTCAGGTCAGCCTCTTGGAAAGCACCCTTACTTACTTGCTGAGCCATCTTGCTGGCTCCAGTTTTGTGAATTCCTTTTCCTTTGTGTGAAGGATAAACATTTTATGTGCGTCATAATTTTTGCCTTATCCATTGGCTACAGGAAGGGAAGTACCTGCTGTGATCCAAGCCCTGCTGTGCACAGGGAGAGAAGAGCTTGCCCTGGGCTCAGAGATGACTGAACTCCTTTTCACAATAATTGGGCGACAGGAAAGGAGACAACAGACCACACTTCCACCTCTATACAAAAATGGATGTAGAGATATATTTTTATTGTGTCTGTGTTTTGTTTGGGTTGGAGATTTCAATGATCAGAAAGTCATTCAATACCCAGCCTTGTGCTTAGACTGGCATAGACATTGTGGTTGGTCAGAGGCCATAAACTGGAAAGTCATACAATGAGCTTCATCAATAAGGAAACTCATAGGGTGCAGCCTGTGTTTACTCTACAAATCTCCTTCATTGTTCTAAAGCATGAAGTGGTATCTAGTGTCAGAAGAACTTATGTGGTTAGAATCTTGTCCCTTGTTTCCTCCCTCTCCTCAGATATTTGGAAAGAGATGTCTTTTCTACCATTAACCCAAAGTCATGCATATGGTGTGTGTCAGTGCCTGCAACAATACAAAGACATGCCTTATTATCGGAGACTTAGTTTAGAAATATAAGGCGAAGCCACAGCTCTCTCTTCATATTCTGTCTGTCTGTCTCTGTCTGTCTGTCTTCCTCCCTCTTTCCCTATCTCCTTTCTATCTGTATTTTCTTACTTAACCATATATAGAGATCACCAAGGAAGGAGAGAGAGAGAGAGAGAGAGAGAGAGAGAGAGAGAGAGAGAGAGAGAGAGAAGGAAGGAAGGAAGGAAGGAAGGAAGGTTCCTAGAACTTCTAGGGCTCATCAAGATGATATGATGGAGGAATGAGGAGGGTTGGGTAGGTGGCTCAGTCAATAAAGTGCTTGCCTTATAAGTGTGAAGACCTGATTTTATGTTCTCAGCTCCCACACTAAAAGTTGTATGGCAAGATGGGAAGTGGGTCTCCGGAAGTTCACAAGTCAGTTAGCCTGGCCTTTGGGGTGAAATTCTAGATCATTGAGAGGTCCTGTCTTAAACAAAAAGTAGAATGTACCTCAGTACCCACGTGTAGTGGTAGTTTTGGTTATGTCGTAAACATGTTTGTGTTTTGATCCCAAGTGTAGGACATAAAACTGCCTTTAATAGTTTTGTGAGATCTTTGTCAGCTGGGAACTGCCTCATGTGGGAGGTGTGGTCTTTGCCAGCTGAAAAACATCCTGTGTGGACTCTGAGAGGATATATATATGAGAGAGAGAGAGAGAGAGAGAGAGAGAGAGAGAGAGAGAGAGAGAGAGAGAGAGAGAGAGAGAAAGAGATATCTTTGAGATGCTCCTATATAGAAATTCTCTGGAAAATGCTCTGAGAAGGCTGCTGCCGATTTGCTCCTCTGTTGCTGTTGCTGTTGCTGTTTGTTGTTCATCTGGACTTCTGGAATCCTGATGACAAAGAATGTAATTGCCCCAAGGATCTGAGTCTAGAAAGTTCTACTTACCCTATATCTACTAACCTTCTTTCTCTCCTACTTAGAGTCGGTGGGTTGGAAGGGAGGTAGAGGCATTAAGAAACCCCAAGTAAAGTAGGTTTTAAAAAATTCCAGGTCCTAGAAACCTACAAAAATAACATTGTTATGGGTGGATTGGGGTCCAGGGGGATCTGCTCAAACTATTGCACTAACCAAGGACAATACAAGTAGTAAACATCGAACCCCTACTCTGATCTAGCTGATGGACAGGACATTCTCCACAGTTATGTGGAGATCAGGGACTGACCATGGTGTGAACTCTGGTGCCCCATATTTGACCACCTTCTATGGGTGGGGAGGCCTGATGGCACTCAAAGAAAGAACAAGCAGGCTACCAAGATGAGACTTGATACCCTATGACCATGTAGTGGGGGAGGAGGTCCCCCTCAGTCATAGACCTAGGGGAGGGGATAGGGTGAAAGCGGGAAGGAGGGAGGAACAGGAGGATACAAATGATGGGATAACAATTGAGTTGCAATCTGAATAAATTAACAAAATAAAAAATTCAAAACTAACACTGATATCCAAGGTTTTTCTCTGACTTGTACATGCATCATGCTATCCTCAGGCTCCCTACTCCCATAGTGAACACACATACACACACATAAACATACACACACACACAAACACACACACGTATGCACACAAACACGAAGGAACAAGAAGGGCAAAATTGATGAGGCACATTATTTAATATTCTCAGAACTCATAAATTCATCAATTATATGTTAACCTATCAGGAACAATATTCTTTCAAGGACACCTGGAGCCTTGGGAGAGCAGAACCTGCAACCATGCACCACCATTTTCTCCTAACCCCATTCAAGAGTCTTTTAGCCTTTGGTAAGAGAAGAAGTGTAGACTTGATTATTAAATGTCACTCATGTGTCAAGCTTAGGGCACATGCTCTTACTTGTCTCTCTAATTGGGGAACCTGAAAGTGCAGAAATGGCCCTGAGTTTTTAAATCATCAGGAATTTGAAGCCTCTGCTTTTTGTTGTTGTTGTTGTTGTTTTTTATAAAGCCATTCTCTGTCTTTAATGGGCGTTATGGTGCAGGATGCAGGGAAAGCTCCCAGTGATCAGGAGCACTCAGTACATAGCGAGCTGCCTCCTGCTCCTGAGCTCTCTGTCTGAATGTTGCGGTCTGACCCAGTGAACGTGTTGCAAAGGGGACCCCATGCTTAGTGGATACAGTGGGGGTGCGGGGGAGAAACAGGCTTGGTGTCAGGGCTCAGGATTTCAGTTTTTGTCTGCTATATGTGAGCCAGGCACTTTTTGATAATACAGTTAACCTCTAGAAGCCCTGGTGTTTTCATTTCAAAATAGAAGCAATCAGACCTATCTCTTGGAATTGCTGTGGGGATTAAATAAAGGCACATGAACACACTTAGTTACATGTATAGCATCAAAGGAGGTGTTTAACAAAATGCCAGATGACTACAGAAGAATGTAATATCCTTTTCAACCATGAGGTTCTTTGATTTGTGACAAAAAGAGCTTGGTGACCTCTTCACAGTTTAGAGTAATTGAAGAAGTGTTGAAGTAAGTAACCCAATGACATTTGAATGCAGAGCAAATGATAAAAGTGTGCTTAACGGTAAATTCATTAAAGTCCTTTGGAAAAAAACAGTTTGAAATAGTAAGCTAGGCACAGTGGCGCACGCCTATAATCCCAGCACTTTGCTAGGCAGCAGCAGGTGGATCTCTGTGAGTTCGAGGCCAGCCTGGTCTACAAAGTGAGTCCAGGACAGATAAAGCTACACAGAGAAACCCTGTCTTAAAGAAAGAAAAAGAAAACATAGTCTCTGATATTTTTAAAGGAATTATGAAGTGCTATTATAACCACACATGGTACATGAGTTGGGTAGATGCTGTAAAAAAACGCCATTGACAGTAACATTTGTGCTGAGTAGACAAAAGACAGGAATGATTAACCTATTTGAAATTTGTAACTTTGTTTGATATTTGGATTTAATGTATATGACCTCATTCATATTTTAACTGAATTTGTAGAATTCTACTATAAGACAGTCATTGAGGAAATAAAAGTCAATGATCTAAAATAGACCTATTTAGAGGGGATTTAAATTAGACGGCTTCAATAGCAAACCTTTAGAAAACATTTTATTTATATGCAGTCTTATTAATTTTTATCTAGACAAAGAATAAATCATTAAGTTATGAGCTTGTGAAAATATCTGGGATGTAGGTTGTAGTTGGCTTAGACATGAGGAAAATCTGGGCTTGCTAACCTTTCTTTCTTTTCCTTCCTTCCTTCTTCCCCTTCTCTTAAAGATGAGGTTTCATATAACTCCAGCTAGTCTTGAATTCATTACATAGCTAAGGATGACCTTGAACTTCTGCTCTTCCTGCCTCCATCTTTCAAGTGCTGAAATTAGAAGTACATTACCATACCCAGTTTGTGCAGTGCTGGGGATCAAACCCAGCATCTCATGCACAGTGGGCAAACCATCCACCAACTGAGCTACACCCTCACTTCAGTTGTTATTCTTAACAAGGGTCCAAAGAGGCAGAGGGACTATTAGTAATTTGGAAAAAGAAGACACTTTAGAAGAGGTCTTGACAATGTAGTGACTACTCTAGTTTTTGAAACTCTAAGATGCTCAAGGATTATTAGCACTAAGGTGTCCCAGCAGGTTTTGAATGATAATACATTGTCCATTGTAGGAATCCCACCAAGGACATCCAGCTCTAGAATACCAGTGACATATGACTTTAAGAACAATCATAGTGCGTTCTTCATTATATATGTACACATTTAAAATAGACTCTTTTCATGTAGTCATGGCCAACCTCAGACTCACTCTATCGCCAAGACTTGTCTCAAACTTGCCACTGCGTGCTCCTTCTGCCTCAGTCTCCCCAGTGTTGAGATTACAGGCCTGTGGTGCCACACCTGGCTCTGCACTTCATAATATTGATGGTTTCCCCAGTGCTTTCACACAAATCAGCTCATTTGATCTCCAGTCCTGTAAATTATGCTTTTCATAGAACTGGTGCAATTAGTAAAGAAAATAAGTGCCAATATAGTTAGGCAATTGTTTAGCTCCATCCCCAACCACATTTAGACTGGATCAAGTGGTCCTCATCCCATTCTTCTGCACCACAATAGCTTTCCCCTTAGCTGGGATAAAATAAAAAAGCACATAATATTTGCTACACACAAAGATTAATTTAGAAAACTTTTGGCTGTATTACTGGTGAGCAAGACAGAGTTTGGGTCTTGTGAAGAAGATTGAGAGGATGGTTTGCATATGGGATAAGACCCTTCTAGATTATATTTGACCCAATTCCTTAAGGAAAAACTTAGGAAGTAAAGTTGGTCTCTGGAGTTGGGGTTAAATATAATCTAGAACAGTGGTTCTCAACCTTTCTAATGGTGCAAACATTTAATACAATTCCTCATGTTGTGGTGATCCCCAACCATAAAATTATTTTCGCTGGTACTCTATCTATAACTGTAATTTTTGCTAATAATGCAAATACTTGATATACAGGATATCTGATATACAACCCCCAAAAGTGTTGTGACCCACATGTTGAAAACTGCTGATTTAGAAAGATCTCAAATACTAGCCTATATACAGATGATCCTCTCAATCTCACAGGCTCCAAACCCTGTCCTTGTGACCAGCAGTGCTAGGGCTAACCCATCTGCATCATCTATACTGATGGAGGACAATGGGGTGGGGGCTTCTCTGGGTTATTTTGTCATGTGGTTTCAGGTTTGAGCTAGCCTTTAATGACTCCATTATATAAACAGCATCCCTGGCCCCAGTGACTCCATTTGGCATATAAGTGCCAAGAATATTTTGTTTACATGAGTAAGCAACCATCATCTGGCAGAATACCAGGAGTACACACACTTTACATTGTATCTGTGCTAATTAAATGGCAGCTATGATTATATCACATTATATTGGAAGGGCCCAAGATTATCAATCGCATTGGATACAACTACCTCACCTGGAACTGTAAAAGGAGCACCTGAAGGCCAAAGTGTGGCAAATATGCTGACAGCTATCAGGGTCACTTGTCAGTATCCCCAACGCAGAAAATTTTACATGGTGAAGCCTTTTTGCCTCTGTCCCTTAAGCTTTGGTTCAAGCGGAGTTTTTCTGACCCATGACACTCAGCTTACTTCAAATTGACCCTTGAGACCTTGCCACCCAGACCTGCATCTGACATCTCTGCATCGGAATGCTTCCGTGCCTTCTGGTCCCCTGCAGACCTTTTTCTTGTGTTTGTGTCAGCGTTTTGCCTCTGACTTCTGAATGGCCTCTGTGACTTCGGCACTAGCTATTGTGTGATGTGTAATCGTATGTCAACCGAAAGATACTAATTTCGATGAGAATCAAAGAACTTAGATTGCCAGTGGCCGGCTATCAAGCAAAATGGGGATGGTGTGTTAAATTGAAACCAGTGAAATGTATAAAACTTGTGAATTTACTGTTAGTCAATAAACTTTCATGCTGTGGAGAGACACACATACGCTTGTATTTTTGACCTAGCACACCCACCACCCTACTCTTGGATAAAGAAGATGGCCTCCTGCCTTCGTTTTAGACTCTTCAGCATGAGCTATAGGTTCTCATGTCTCATTCAGTACCCTGCTTTCTCTTCCAGTCGTGTTGAAATTGGATCTAGCTCCTCTACTTTCCACATCCCAAGCCTCCTCTCGCTTACCCTGGCCTTCCTCCTTGCAGCTCACGGCTTCCCATGTAGCGGTTTCTGTTCGGCTCATCATAGCTCTCAACACTTGTACCCAGGATGTATGAGGAAATACGACTGCTGTTAGTTATCTAACCACATGATCTTCCTTCATTTTTACAGAATGAGCTCTGTTAACTTTTATGGCTGGGAATTCAATTTAAGGAAGGCTCTTTGCCTTATAGGGATTGATTACTTCCAAAGCCACCTGCTGCTTAGTAAACTCGGCCTTTGCAGGAGCCAGCCAGCGAACATGGGAAGGGACAGGTTAAACATCTCACTCTGTCCTGTGCCCAGTCTTTAGGAGACCTCGAAGACTGTGTATTAAAAATGTCAAGCCTTGTGGAGAATGAGCTGTCCGTTGGCTACATCTGAACAGGGGGGTCTAGATTCCCTGCTTGCAATGTCCTTGGTTGGTGCATCAGTTTGTTCAGGCTCCCCACCCTGGGTCCAGTGGGGAGGGGGAGCAAGGGACTACCTCTGATAAGAACTCTGATGCCAAATTCAAAAATTCAAAAATTCAAAAATTCAAAGATTCAAAAATTCAAGCGACACCACATGCTGGCGAGGATGTGGGGAGAGAGGAACACTCCTTCATTGCTGGTGGGAATGCAAACTAGTACAACCACTTTGGAAATCTATCTGGTGCTATCTCAGAAAAATGGGAATAGGGCTTCCTCAGGACCCAGCTATTCCACTCCTTGGAATATACCCAGAAGATGCTCCAGCACACAGCAAGAAAATTTGCTCAACCATGTTCATAGCAGCCCTATTCATAATAGCCAGAACATGGAAACAGCCTAAGTGTCCCTCAGTAGAAGAATGGATAAAGAAACTGTGGTACATATACACTATGGAATACTATTCAGCTATTAAAAACAAGGAATTCCCAAAATTTGTGGATAAATGGATTGAGCTAGAAATGATCATAATGAGTGAGTTAACTCAGAAGCAGAAAGACTCAAATGGTATATACTCACTTATATCTGCATATTAGCCCAACGGGCATGTCCCACGAAAGCCTTCACTTACCAGGAAACAGAGACAGAGGAGAGGACATTCTAGTGGGACTCTAGATGTGAGATTCATGAGAGAAAGGCAAAGTAGAAGGACCCAGAGGGTCCTAGGAGCCTACAAGTAGAACATTATGATAGGCAGATTTGGGCACAGGGGTCCCACTCAAACTAGGCACCAGACAAGGACAATACAGGCGGTAAACCTTAAACCCCTACCCAGATCTAGACAATGGACAGAACACTCTCCACAGTAAAGTGGAGAGTGGGATATTACGTTCTCACACACTCTGGTGCCACACCTCTGACCATGTCCCCTGGATGGGGAGACCTGATGGCACTCAGAGGAAGGACAGCAGGTTACCAAGAAGAGACTTGATACCCTATGATCATATAGAGGGGGAGGTAATCCCCCTCAGGAACTGTCATAGGGGAGGGGAATAAGGGGAAAATGGGAGGGAGGGAAGAATGGGAGGATACAAGGGACGGGATAACCATTGAGATGTAACAAGAATAAATTAATAATAAAAAAAAAAAAAAAAAAAAAAAAAAAAAAAAAGAAAGAAGAACTCTGATGCCCGTGATTTGATCTCTGCCCCTTAGGAGAGAGGTCCTGTGGGAACACAGAGGAAAGGAGTGCAGGCTATCCAGATGGGACCGGATAGGCCGTGGCCCAACGCTTGGGGAGGAGAATTCCATTGGTCAGAGGTCTAGGGGAGGGGCATATAGCGGATAAGGGAGGGAGGCTCGGATGGAGAAGACGGGAGTGGGGGAAAGATTATAATCAGAATGTAATGTGAATAAATTATAATAAAAATGTCAGGCCTTGGGCAAGAGAGATGACTCAGTGGTTAAGAGCACTGGCTGCAATTCCAGAGGATTTAGGTTCCATTTCCAGCACCCACAGGGCTGCTCACCATCTGCTAATCCACGTTCAGGGGATTCAGCACCTCTTCTGGCCTCTGCAGGACCTGCATACACATGGAACTCAGATGTGGAGGCAAAAGTCCCATACACATAAAGAATAAAAAAAATTTTAAAAATGCTAGACAAAGGAAGGCTTAGAAAGCACAGTCGAGTTTAATAATTTCTGTTCTGTCACTGTTCGATTATAATTGGGAGGAAAGAAAAAGTAGAATGCCCATTTATCTAAAATCTGCTATTACAATCAATAAAAGTGACTGTATGGATTATTTCAAAGGTTTGATTGATCTATAAAAAGGAACACTAAAATGATAAACTTTAGAAAAGTCAGCTCAACCACCCTTGGACTTACTGGACCCATCAAGAAAGTAGATTTCTTTTAGCCAGGAAGTGTTGAGAGCTAGCCTGATTGCTATGGCCAGGGCTGCCTGTTGGAAATGATGCACTCACACTACAGTGAAGTGTGCTAAGTGCTCAGAGGTAGGGAGGCCTCACAGCCCACAGACAGATGAAGCACTCAGGGTGAGGAGGACTGGTGAATGGGCTTGCTTGCAAGGAGCTCCAAGCTCGATTACTTTAGAAGGGAAGCCCTCAGTGCAATTTATGGGCCATTGCAGACATGCGGACAAAAGAAATACATCAAGTGACCGTGGGGATGATCCCTGAGAAAAGACAATATTGTACTTTAAACGTCACAGCATTTAGTGCTCTGATCACTGTTGAAGAAAATGAAAGGGGAAAAAAAAAACCACACTCAACATATGCATAAAGCACACAGGAGTAATAAGTTGTATCCCAAACCTGGTAGGGAATAGCAAACACCACAAAATTGAAAAAAAATGTGATTTACCCCACAAATCAAAGCAAAAGTTCAAAAACTTTGTCCTCTCCTACACGTAGACAGTTTTAAAGGACTTGCTTTACCCACTGCTGTTTGAAATTCCTTCCTCTAAGAGTGGTCATTGGCCAGGATTTCCCACCAGATTCCCAAGAAGAAGCCAAGGAGAGTGAATGGTCTATACCACCATAAAGTTCTGGAATGAAGTCACTTCAACTCCGAAGCTTTCAGAATTTGGGGATCTGGTCAAAAGCATTTTTTTTTTGGGTCCATCAGCACATATAGACTCCTGGTCCTGTCCTTGTTGTTTGTCCTTTTACTCTTTTCTTTTGACTTCCTTCTTTTTTTTTTTTTTTAAACCAGCTTTCTAAGCTTTTAAGCAGATTATCTTTCTGTGTTTCCATGAGACTTTTAAATTGCAACCCAAGGTCTGCAGATTTAAGAAAGACATTAACAAAGAAGGGTATTTTCCCTTCCTGAATCACATTGTAAGGGGCAAAGGGGAGAGCAATTCAATACCTTTGGGCTTTCTTCCAGACTCATCGAATGAAAAAGTAGCCCTGGACACTCTCTCTGCCTCATGCTGGGGGACTGTTCCACTGGTCGAGGACTGTACTACAGGACTGTGCTTCCACGGTGGAGGACTGTGCTTCCCCAGGGGAGGATTGTGTTTCTCTGGTGGAGGACTATTTTTCAAGCTGGGCAGGCAGATCCTGTGAAAAGGCTCATTGCTACCAAGAGCTCAGCTGTGTTCGTACAACATGAACTTCTAAGAAACACAGACCCAAAATTCTTCTTTCCTCTACTTCACTTGTTTAAATTTTTTTATATTAATTCATTTTCTCTAAAAGGTTTTTATTCAGCTCTATAAAAGTGGGGCATGGATTTACTGTGGCCTCTGTGTTCCTAGGGTGGTAGAGAAAATGACTTGTAGACTTGAAGTTGCTTTTGACCTATCTACCCCCTCCTACCCAACAAGAGGGAGTCCTTCTCTGTCTTAGAAGTTTAACTTGGACTTGAGGCTAAAGCTTCTATCAAAAAGGAAGGAAGTAGGGATTGCTATGGTAACTCAACTTGGCTTCGGCAAGGGGGTAGTTGCATACTTTACACTGCTGGATGGCCAGGTAGGTTGTGGTGGGTCTAGATGCATCTTCCAGGATCTTAGTCAGTGCTTAGGCTGTGGAGACTTCATTTCACCTTCAGAATACTATTAACTAGCAGCTCCAGACCATTTATGATACTTCCATGGCTCCCTGACACACCAAAGTAACAAGTGCCACTGAAAAGATGCCGTAGACACACCTGACTTCAAAATCTCCCAGATAAGGCATAAAAGATGATATGCTTTAAGGTAAAAATAGAAAGAAATGTAACCAAGAAGGGATGAGGTGCTGAGAATATAAAATAGCATTTGCTGTTGCACTAAGTGTGTTATGTTCTCTGTTTATAAGCAAATTTAGAATATTCAGTGTCATCATCATAGTCACAGTGACCTCAGGAAGCAAGGCTCAGTGATTTTCAAGCTTTTCGAGGTTATACCATATGGGTAAGGAAGGACTGCTAATTAGTCATACTAGTACCATCATCCATTTTCTAAGTAGAGAGCTGAACTGGCTGCTAACAATACATATCATAAAAATCTTAGTCCATATCATAGAACTCAAGAGAGAGAGAGAGAGGAGACTTGCTGAGCCACAGGGCAGGGGATACACGTCTGTGCCATTATAAACAATGGGAACAATGATGATTGAACCATTGCCCATCACGCAGCAGTCTCATGGCTGTGATCCTTCAGATTCTGACTCTATCTAAGCAAAAAGAACAAGTGAAAGCTGGAAAACGACATAGAATTCTCTGAAGTTAGAAAAATGGTTTAAAAATTCTTTCTTTTCCCAATGGTTCGCTGAGCTTGGCTAAATAAAAGGTTCATTAGGAAGTGTCCTCAGCTGTCAGAGGGCTACAGGACTCTCATGCGTGGCTAGAATGCACCGCAGCGTGTTTTGATTTTGAACAAACCACTGAAATGTTGTTCTGAAAATGTCACTATGGCCAGACTCAATGACAGAAACAAAGCTTCCAGGCACATTGTATGTTTACTATGATTTTAATGTGTCTTTGGAGACTCAATCTCCCCTGCAATATGTTGACAGATGGAGACAGGATGGGGAGAGGTGACTGTGTCTTCCGGGCTCGGCCTTCCTGAGTGGACTCATGCAGCTGTGGTGGAAATGAGCTAGTTCTCTTGAGAACGGGCTATGATGAAAGGATGAGTTTGGCCGTTTTCTACACTCTTAGTCTCTCACGCGCTTTCTGTCTTTCCTCCTATCCTGGGATGTTACGGCATGAAAGCGCTCAAGGTACCTTGACCTTGGACTTCCCAGAATACCTGGACTACTGACATCCTGTAGCTGTTGGTTAAGTAAGGGAGACACATATTTCCCAAGACTCTAGGGAAGAATCCTTCTTTTCCTCTTGCAGATTCCGGTGGCTGGAGGAAGCCCTAGCTCTTTTTTCACGTAGCACTTTTTAATCTATGTTGCACTGTATCTGTGTCTTCCCCTCTTCCTACAAGACTATCTCTTCCCCTAATTCAGTTGCATTAACCCTTAACTGCGTCTGCCCAACAAGGGACACTCTGAGGTTTCAGGTGAAGATGACTTGAGGGGCTCCTACTAAACTCTGTTATGTTGGCAGAGGAACGGACTGCATTAAATTAGCGTCTAGCACAATGAATGGTAATTGCAAGACTGTCATTTCTACAAGTGCAAAATGGATGTGTTCCACATTCCATTGTAGGCCATGGGAAAAATCACTGGAGCGTATTTCTATAAAATCACACAGTAGATACAGAGAAATTATATACTTCAATCTATGTTGCTTATTTATGACGGTTGTTAAGAATGGCTTTGGTAATCATAGCACATTTGTGTGTTTGGGGTTTGACTGCCCAAGAAATATGGTTTAAGTTAACTATCTACTTGGTTCCTAAAGGAGGTTGGGGACATCACACATATATTTACTTTGAAGACTGGGATGACCCCTGATTCTGGAAGCATCTAGGCCTCAGCCAATAGGTTCTCAAGGGATTTTTCTGTGTAATGGATACATGGTATGGTTATTTTTACAACACTGTGTTTATTCTCAGTTTCTCTCTTAACCCAGCTATCATACAAATTAATGAGACTCTATTATATTTTTACTTATAAGCTTTACAACACAATAGATAACTAAGCAGTAATTACTCTATTCTTTTGTTTTGTTTTGCTTTTTCCAGACATGGGTTCTCTGTGTAGCCTTGGCTGTCCTGGACTCACTTTGTAGACCAAGCTGGCCTTGAACTCACAATGATCTGCCAGCCTCTACCTCTCTGAGTGCTGGGATTAAAGGCATGTGTCATCATGCCCAGTTAATTACTATATTCTTTTTCAATAAATCAATCTTTTTTTCTATTATTCAGGATTCTTTTTTTACATACACATTTATATTGTTACACATATATACAATAAACTACTTACATCAAGAAGAACCATGAAACAATCAGGAGTTATATAAATGTTACATTCTTAATGTTTTGGCTATTTGTATTTGGCAGCCTTGATGAAAACATCTTTCATCTCTTGGCGTATCTAAAATTCTGAATGAAAATCAGTATCTATCATATCTCGTCATTATCAACTGAAAACATCTATCTAGGTCTAAAAACATCCTTACCCTTAAACAACTAAGCATAATTGTAAAACTAAATTATCTTTTATTCAACCCCATCAGAGACTTGAGAAGGAATAAAATTGATTATCTGAGTATATAGAGGGTGCAGGTTAGCAGCTTCCCAAATGAGAAAATGACAGAGACAGTTTACTACCTGAGCAATAACTCAAATCACTCTATAACATTGGAGCATCATCTTCAGCCTTCTGGCCCAATATATATATATATATATATATATATATATATATATATATATATATATATCTGACAGACATATTTATGATTCAGGAACTATTGAGGACTTGCTTATCCTGTCTTGGCAGAGTTTGTCTGTCAACTCTGCCTACATGCAAGCTTGCCTTTTTTTAGGTAGAATTCTGTCTGTAGTAGAAATGGTAGACGTTTTTCCCTGTGGCTTGTTTGCCACATTTGAAGCCATGTCCATAAGGAGGTTCTTTGATGCTCATCATCCTCTTTGAGGTAGGCTGGGTATTGCCAGGAATTAATCTGTCTCGTTGTCAATGAATTTTTAAAATAATAAAAGCATTTTAAATTCCATATTCTGTATGTCTCTGAGGTTTTTGGAGACCTTACCTAACTATTTTACTTTATTTTTCTATAGAGTCATATCTGTCTGTTGTACCTAAGATGTATATTCTTATGATAACAATAGGCTAATAATTGATATGAACATGACTTGATCAATTAACTTGTATAACTTACCTATCCTAAAAAACCTGCAATAGCATTTTCAAAGTATTGGAAGTAAACCTTGTATTATAATTGAGTTATATGTGTACAATACCACATATTAGAGTAGAAATATATATAGTAATAAATATATATATAATGTATGTGAAGAATAATCTTAATTTGAATTCTATACCACTGTATCTAAAATTAAACTTATTTTGCATCTATGTACAAAATTCTATACCAGTGAGTTCAAAATAACCTTGTGAAAGATAATTAAGGCATTAAATTGAGTAGATTCACTAATCTACTTTTTGTTCTATCTTCCCTATATTTTTGTATATTCTCCCTTCTTTCTTTTAAACCCTTATCTCCAAACTTAAGATTGGAAGATAAAGGAAGAGAGGGACATCATTGAGTCCAACCCTGTCTTTTCTCTAAATAAGACAAATAATAACTTATATCCAACTGCCATTGAAAATAACCCTCTACAGCCCAAGAAAGCAATAAAAAACCTACCAGACCACCCTTAAAGGAAATGGGGCATCCTTCTCTTAAGGTTTCTTCCAACTGATTTGGGACAAATAATAGCTTTGTAGGGGCCCAAATAAAACTGGAGAAATGGTTAAACAAGTTAGGAATAGCATTTATGGTACAGTTTCTAAACGTTGAGAAATTCCAGGCTTAATTAGAGTCCTGTGTGGGACAGTCTGAAATGCTGGAACAATTGGAATTGGAAGCCTTAATTGTTCTGTGCATCACAAATTATATGTTTTCAGAACAAAACAACTGGACACTCAAATTGGATCAGACCTGACAGGATTCATTCCTCTCAGCATGCTGGACACCTATGTCCTGCACCTTTCATGTTCCAGCACCAAGTGTTTCAGTTTCTGTTTCTCATCAGAACAAGACAATTACTTTATTTTTAACCCTCTAAGCTAATTTGGCTTCCACTTTGCCAAAATCCCCGAGATACTTGAATCTTTTTACTCTCTTCTCAACCTCTGCCTGTGGCTGAATCCCCTACTTCCTCTTTTAACTCCTCCTCCCCTGGCTAGCAGGAAGTCCAGCCCTATTCTCTCCCCTGATCAGTGATTGGTTGTAAGCTGCTTTATTGGCATATCGGGGGGCAATTGGGGAGAAGTGCTTATACAACACCGAGGCAGGAGATTCTCAGAACAAGGATGGGGTTACAGAAGTAAGAATTTGAATTACACAATAACTTTTAGCCCACAGACCTGTCTCAGTTGAGTTAAATAAATGCTGGCTAGTGAATACCTTAAGATGGCAAAGGCACCATTTTCTAAAGATAGATGATGTGATGGTTTAGTGCTATAAGTTTCCAGAGCACCCCACTGTTTACGATGGAAAAACAATGGAGAAAACTAAAGGATAATTTCACTGGATGCTCATTGAAGAACAAGCTCTTTTAAATGCATTGAGAGATGTGTTTTCAAGAGTAACTTGTCACCAGTTTTTACTTGACATGCAACTCCGCTTACTCCAGATGACATGACTGGATTATTTAATAATCATTAGACTTTTTCTCATCAGAGAAGCTACTTCTTAAATATCTCCAGTAAGAGTTTTGCCTTCTACCCTTTTTTTTTCCAAGAAAAAGAAGAGTGATGAAATCAGAAATACTATATCATTGGGTGAATATTATAAAATATTAGAAATAAAAAATAAGTTAAAAAATAAGTTTAAAAAGTCCCATTATTGCTACCTTTCTGTAAAACAAAAGCCCCCAGCTATATTATGTTATGTACTCTCAGTTTGCTTTACCCAGTGTATATAGATGTGTGTTCAAAAAGATTTATTGTTTATTTATGTATATATCTCTGTGTACATATGTGCACATGAGTGCAGATTCTCGCAGAGGCCAGGGGAGGGCATCGGAACAACTGGGTCTGGAATTACAGGGAGTTGTCAGCTGTGTGATACCAGCACTGAGAACTGAATGAGGGTCTTTTGCAAAAGCAGCAACTGCTCTTAAATGCTGAACTGTCTCTCCAGTCCCTACCCATGCGTTTTGGATATAGAAACATGGGTATATGGGTTGTGTGTGGTGGGTTGGGACTAGCTTCCTTCACTTAAAACTTATTAGTTTTTTTTCCCACATCTTGTAGTGTAGATCATGAAAGGATTGCCCCCAGAAGACCCTTAATTGAACTTATTCTTTTGCTAATGAATCTGCTTCTTCTAGAAAGTATGCTGTTTGGCTGCAGGGCCAGTGGGAGCATGGTCACAGATACAGCTGTGCAGGTACAAGGCTCCCTGGGTGGTGAGTCTCAAGAAGACAGAAGGAGAACTAGGAGGAAGATTCAGCAAGAAGATACTGTCATTGACACAAGAAGAAGCTTGCCGAGGACAGAAATCTGTGCGGCTGCATTTTCCCTCTAAACTAGGACTACTGTCACCTCCGCCAAGGCATGAAGGTACTTATTTTCACTCAGAATGCCCACAAATGCCTTTCAAATATGCTTACAGTTTTCAGTTAAATGTTTTTGTTAAAGCCACTGAGCCAAATGCAAATTTATTGTAATAAACAGCAAGTAGGAGACTATTTAGATGCTTTTTGCATAAACCCTCTGAGACAATGTCATAGGAGACATATAGCCTTCATTTACCTTTATCTCTTATGCTGGCTAAAGGGAAAGGCAAATGCTCCTTCCTGAGCATTGCCTATTAACCCCCAGAGGTTTTGGGTGAACTGCTATGTTTAACTTCACTCTCCAGAAAGAAGGGGACCACAATTTGCTTTAAATTGTTACTTACACAGTGCAATGTCTCAGGCATTAGCACTTACTTGATTGCATTCAGACACTGCGTTGGCAAAGGAACGGACTGCATTAAATTAGCATCAAGCACAATGAATGGTAATTGCAAGACTGTCATTTCTACAAGTGCAAAATTGATGTGTTCTGCAAGCCCATTCCATTGTATGCTATGGGAGAATCACGGAAGCATGTTGTTCTGAGCCGAAAAATGTAATGTAATGGCCCTGTTAATGTGTCTTGGTATTTTTCAGCAATGGTGTTTCTTTCCACCTTTGTTCTTGTCTTCTTCTCATTCTTCAAATCCTGTCTGATCTAATTTATATGCTCATACTCTAGCCTGCCAGACAGGAGCCTGGATGTACAGGGGAACATTGTGGAACAATTCCTTCTATGCGTGGCGTCTTGTGTGAATAATGCCAGCACAAACAACCCTCTGTGCATTCATGAAAGTATAAATGAGTCCTTATGTAAAAGCTTCTTAGATAGAGACACAGCAGCAGCTTACAGCAAACTTTCCCCAAATGCTATACATTCATTTAAAAAGAGAAGGGTGATTTACAGGCTTTTGTGGCTTAGGACAAGTGCCAGCTGCTGTTCTTTTTACTCCTCTTGTTTGCATATGGGAAATTATGCTTCTCCAGTTGAGTGAGTTTCTTTCAGTCACGTGTGATCACGGAATATATCCCAGTGAAAACGTGTTGTCTTAGGGTTTCATTGCTGTGAAGAGACAACATATCCACAGCAACTCTTATAAAGGAAAACATTTAACTGGGGCTGGCTTGCAGTTTCAGGGGTTCAGCCCATTGTTGTCATGGTGAGAAGGGGGCACATAAATATCAACAGACTGCATTTGACCATTGGTCCTGATGTGGGATGGTTAAGCCCAATTTCCCTTTCAGAGGTCCTGTACTTTGAGACTCTTTACATTGTAATGTTTCAGCCAGTGCTAAGATCTGGGGAATTGTGTACCAGGCTCAGATCTTCTCTCATCTTAGTAAACAACAAAGGTTAAGAAAAAAAATCAGAAATTCTCCCTTGAGATGGGAAAGGAATTCACCTTACCCTTAGAAAGAAACTCGACCGTTTGCATCTGAAGAAGCATTAGAGAGATGATTTGATCTTATAAAGATGTGTAAAGATGGAGCCAGAAGTTGTCGTTGCCATACCTTTGTTGCAGAATGTCCCGTCGTAGGCTGTGTTAGAACAGTCACAGGAGTAGCCGTGGTACTTCTCGATGCATTTGCCTCCATTTTCACAGTTAGCCCCATAGCTGGTGCAGTGGCCTGAGCATCCAGATTTGAACCCAGATGTGACCTTTGCCCTTTCTTCCAAATCAAGGGTCACTCCATTCATCCTCAAGGAGCGGATGCAGCCCAGGAAGCCCTGCTGGCCTCCAGCCCCACCTGGGAACGACAGAAAGCACAGAGTTCAGATGGGATTGCCTCCGCAGCTGCCGTTTCACTCAGCATGTTTAGGAAATTGCAGCAGGAGAGTATTGGTAAGCACAACTAGTCTTTTCCCTTTTGAATTGGTCCTGTTTAAAGAGAAAGAGCTGAAGCTTTCCCCTTAGGCTGTAGTATCTAACTAGAAGAGGCTGTCTTCAGAGAAGAAATAAACTTGCCACAGAAACTAAATGTTTGTAGACATGCAAAAGTGTATAATATGGATTCTTATGGAAAATAAGCTTAGAGAAATCTTTATGTGTTCTTTAATCTCAGAATGTTCAGTTTCATAGCATTATCTGTTGAATCATAAAGGCAAAGAGGCATGAATACATTAGCGTAGTTAAGTAAGTCAATTAGTCGGAAGGCATAAATTCATCTGAAATGTCATTGTACTTGGTGACTCTTGTCTCGTGAAATATTTTTGCTTCGAAGTTCACAATAAGGTACTCAGGCCATCTTGGCCTGTGTTGTCTGGAAGAATGAGTTGACTACTTCACAGAGAAATCAAGTACACTATAGTTATTAATATTTCAAATTTGGATTCCATTGCTTTATCTTAATGTCACTCAGAACATACAGCACTGCTGTAAGACACTGTCTTTGGGATATGACATGGATACCGAATCATGAACACACAGCAGCTCAGTTGTGGATACCTGCATAGGATCTGCATAGAACTGAGCCCCTCCGCATTCTAACATGAGTGGGGATGAAGCTCTGGAGCTCCTCCCATTCCCTGAAGAGCTATTGGTGGCTACTCTTGTTGGAGGAGGAAGTAAATGATAAAATGCTAATAAGTACATATGGCAAGATACAGTGTGTATAACGTATGTACACACTATATGTACTGTGACATGAAAACAGAGAGCAGAAAGGGGGCTTTATTTGTGAAGGAAAGGGGACACGTGAGATGGATGGATGAGGGAGGGGGTGGGGAGCGAATATGAGCAAAGTACAATATGTATGTATGCAGGTGTCGTCATAAAATCCACCATTTTGTATATGAAGAAGTCAGGGCTGACTTAAAAGAGCCAAGATGGTTGCTCAAACATCACTCTTCAGTGGTGTGTGTATGTGTGTGTGTGTGTGTGTGTGTGTGTGTGTGTGTGTGTGTGTGTCTATCTGTCTGTCTGTCTGACTGTCTGAAACAGACAAACATTTAAATCAGTAGGCTGAGTGCAGAAGAGTACCCTCGACAATGCACGGTGGCCTCATTGTTCGACAAGGACAGAGATAGCTTGAATTTTCTCTCTCCAACCGGAGACATCTGTTTTCCTTGCCCTCAGAACTGGCACTTCTTATTCTTGGACTCCGGGGCTTGTAGTGAATTATATTGCCAATTTTCTTGTTTCTCTAACTTCCACACACCAGACTGCTACATTTCTTAGTTTTAATAACCCTTTGAGGCAATTGCTTAATAAAACCCTCAATAAGTTAAAAAAAAAAAGTGGGATTCTGGGGATCTGGTTCAGAGGGCAAAGTGCTTGCTGCCTAAGGACCCAAGGTCAGATCCTCAGCTGCATTAAGATCCAGGCATGACTGAGGGGGACCTCCTCCCCCTGAATATGATGCTAGGGTATCAAGTCTCTTCTTGATAGTCTGCTGTCCTTCCTCTGAGTGCCATCGGGCCTCCTCATCAAGGGGACATGGCCAAATATGGGGCACCAGGATGCACGGGATGGGATAGCAATTGAGATGTAATATGAATGATTTTATTTTTCAATTAAAAAAAGAAAATAGTTATAGTAGAAAAAAAAAAAGAGCCAGGCATGGTATCATTGTATGTAAAAATGAGTGCTGTATTAGGGGAGTCAGGTGGATGTCTAGGGGTCACAAGTAAGCTGGTCTATCCAAAAATGGTGAGTGAACTCCAGATTCAGTGAAAGACCCTGTCTTCAGTATAAGGTGGGAAGAAAGAGGAAGATATATTAAATGTCAACTTTTGGTCTTCACAAGAACATGCACAGGTGAGCGCGCGCGCGCACACACACACACACACACACACACACACACACACACACACGGAGAGATCAATGGGGCTTTGCTGTTTGGATAAGATTATCAGGCAAGAGATGTGTTCAGATCCCTTGGCATGCCATCCTGGTTAAAAGTGCACAGGCAGCAGACACACCAGACAGGACTAGTGGATCAAAGACCCAGTCACAGGATGGATCAGTATCAGCTTGTGGCCCCCACATCCTCATCAGTAAAATGGCAAATGAATCCATCCACTGCCTTTTTGAGCCCAAGCCTTACAGTCATGTAGTGATTTGAATAACCATTCTCTAAAGTAGAATCTTGTTTTTGTTATTATTATAAAACGTTTGAATAAAGGTTTAATCTAAGAGAGTCCAGTGTCCTTTTGGATCAAAGCTATGCAATAGTAAATAGCAAACGAAGTTATTAAACAACCACTTTGAAGGATTCCCCATCCTGCCATCTGCTTGTCAACACAGCTTCCCACCTCTGTGCTGGCGAGAGTTAGAGCCTTTGCCTGATTTGGAAGCAGTTCAACCCATTAGTCACCCTTTGTGTGTTAGAATTTCAATTTGGCTCTCACCACTTTTGCTACTCTGGTTTTTGTTCTTGCAGTGAGGGATTTTCCAAAGGGCCTTTTATTGCATAAGTGCATAGCTATTTGAATTTTCACCACTGGTCAATTAAGACAATTAAACCCTATCAAAAATATGCTGAGAAAATTTTAAAAAGACTGCTTTTTAAAAATATTCTTCCTAGTTACCAATGGAATAGTTCTGGGTTGTATAAAACACACACACACACACACACACACACACACACACACACACACACACACACTGAATATTTATCTATCATATCAATCTATTTATCTATCTATCCACCTCTCTCTCTCTCTCTCTCTCTCTCTCTCTCTCTCTCTCTCATTAATCTACTAGTAATATGTATAAATAAACCTGGATGCCAGTCAGATATAACTACTAATTTTAGGGGACAACCTTCTATACTTAAAATATTTTAACCCTTATTTTTATTTTATGTGTATGGATGTTTTACCAGCATCTATGTCTGTGCCCCTCCTGAATTAAGTGTCATGGTTCCCAAAAACTGGAGTTACAGAAAATTCTAAGCCACTATATGGATGTTGGAAGTTGAACTCAGCTCCTTTGGAAGAGCAGCCAGTGGTCTTAACATTGTCCAATCGCCTCAGCCTCTACTTTTAAACTTTGAACATCCACGAGTGTCAAAAATGAGACATAAGAAACAAGACTACAGCAGGCATTGTCCTTAAATTGCTTTCTGTACTTAAGGTATCATGACATATCTTTCCAAGAAATATAAGCATAGCCAAACATCTTATTTGATATTTCATGACATATTCTTTATAAGGATGCTTGTCACTCCTTCTGCCATTCTGTTACTGATAGAATTTTAATTTTATATGATATTATAATAATATGAGCTTTGTAAACATCTTAGCATACTTGTCCAGTTTTTCCTTAGAACTAACAATTGTGTTGTGCGATGTGTGTGCTGTGCTCACAGAGGTCTGCCTGCCTCTGTCTCCTGAGTTCTGGAATTACAGACATGTGCCACCATGCTCGTGTGTGTGTGTGTGTGTGTGTGTGTGTGTGTGTGTGTGTGTGTGTGTGTATGTTTGTATGCATGTATGTATGCATTTACCTGTGCATGCATAGTGGCCAGAGTTCTATTCCTCTCTCCCTACTTTACTTTTTGAGTTAGGGTCTCTTGTTAAACCTGGGTTCACCAATGGACTAAACTGATTGGCCAGTAATCCCTAGTGATCCCTGTACTGGATGTACAGCCAGGGCTTGTTTTTTTGGTTTTGGTATTGCTTCCCATTGTTTGTCTGTTCATCACTCCCATTTAGAGACACTCCTAGAAAGAAATGCTCCAGCGAACGCTTTGAGGTTCTGGGTTCCAGCTGGGGCTCTGGATCCCAGGTGCTGTGGTTGCAGTCACCTTTGCTGAAGTGCTGGTTTGCTGTTTAATGGGTTTGCTGGAATCCGGATGATGAAAAGTGGAATTGGTCCAAGGAACTGAGTCTAAAAAGGTCTGCTTCTGTTCTCATTAACCTCCTTTTTCCTTCTACCTAGGGTAGGTGGGTTGGAAGGGAGATGTAAGCATTAAAGAACCCCAAATAAAGTAGGTTTGAAAGAGTTCAAAGCTTATAGATCCTCTTGTTTCTAACTTCTCACATTGGCATTACAGGTGCATGCTTCCACGTTTAGCTTTTCCCATGGGTTCTGGGGTTCCAAACACAGACCCTGATGCTTCTGTAGCAAGTAATTTACTTCTGGTATATTTTAAAGCTCTTAAAGTAATTAACCAATTTATATTGTACCAAAATGAAATAAGATGCGTACATGCTTCACATAATCCTGATATGAGGACATATCCTGTCAAGTTTATATCAGTTCAACTAAATGGGAGCAAATTCACTGCTTTAGTTATTAAAATCAATTTTTTTGTATTGTTCTTTTCTTATTTTTAAATAGTTGTTTCATGTTTTTGCTTTGGAGGGAGACAGGAGATGATTTTTTATTGATTGATAATAGTATCAAGTTGAGCTTTAACTCTTTGCTGTGAATTTTGTAGCCACTTCCTCTAGTTTGCATTGTTTAAGTTGTAGATGGTACTTTTTTTTCCTACAAAAGTTTTGAATGGTTGGGAAGTCACAATGACCTACTTATTTTAATGATTCCTGCTTTTGCTATTAAGTTTGTAAAGGCTTTTGGCAATGTGAGTCAATATGATTATTCAGTTATATATTATATATCAAAATATGCACATTATATTACATATAACAACTTCGAAAATCTATTTCTCTTAACATTTCAATTTCTCTTTTCTCCCTCTAGCCTTCCTTTGTTCTCTTCCTCCTCCTGTCCCCCCCAACCCCTTTTTCTTTACACAATACTATGGATTGAAACCAGAACCTTGAGCATACGAGGCAAGTACTCTGAGCCACATCCCAAGCTCTGTAGCCATAATTTGTGACTTTAGTGTAAATTACACTTATTCAGTCATTGAACTAAGGTTTTAAAAATCCCTTCTTAATTTATAAAGCAGGTGAATGAAGTGCCATTTCTTTCTGCACTAAGTTAAGCTCCTTTCTTTCCTAGGTGGCCTCCTGATTTATTTAAATGGATCAGTGAGCTGCAAAGTACATTTCCTGATCTGCTTGATATGAAGAAAAATCTTTTATCCAGAACATGGTCATTATATATTATGCAAAAGATGTTAATGCACCGGAACCAGTAGAAGTTGAGTTCAATTTACTGCTTTGTAGAAATCTTTCTTGGTGGCAAATGTCATAAGTTTAAATTATAGGTCTTCAAGTGAAAATGCTACTTAACCTTTGTTTAATTAGAAAATCAACACATTGTCATTGGGAAAGAGCCCCCCTGCCGTGCCAGGGCTTCATGCACATTAGTTAGACCTGTGATAATTATCCAAGGTGAGATTTGGGTTTAATTTGTATATCATTTTTCATCTGAAATGCTATGCAAGTATTGCAATTAAAGATTAATTATAAAAGTGTTGTAACTACCTCTAATGAGCAATACAACCATCAAGTGCACAGAACATTTGGGCCAAATAATCAGGCGTTCCATTTAAAAATTGTTGGGAATAATGACTGAGAGGAATTATAAAAAGCATGCTGTCTTAAACCCAGAGCTTAGCAATATCTAAAGTGGTAAGTTTAACCCCATAGAAAGAAATCACATCACAGCTTGTACACTTGAACCAGACCCTTTTAGAAGTGCTTTTTTTAAAAAAGTGTGTATTTCACTCCTGTGAAAAAGTCTTTGCCCTTGTAGTATGGAGAAATTTTACAAAAGACTCAATATATAAATCACGTGTTAGAAGGTGGTGACCACTGTGGGAAAGACAGTCAAGCAGGGTTAAGTGGGATCTGGAGTTGGAGTAGGATCAGTCTTCAGTAGGGCAGTTAAGATGGAGCACACTGAAGAAGGGGCAGAAACAGAATAGAAAAACCTGTCCCTGGAGAGTTGCTCCATGACACAGGGGTTATGGAGTGTTCTCCTGCAAGGTGGGAGGCAGGAGAGAAGGAGAAGGGTGAGATGGGAGCAGTGCATGATGCTCAGGAGTGTGAAACCATGGATTATTTCATAGGTTTTGTAAGTAAAGTCCTAGGGAAAGAATTTCCAGAATGATGCCCAAGGACATTCTTCTTTGAAAATTACTTTTTAAAAGACTTTTTAATGTGTGTAAGTACTTTGCCTGCATGCATGTATGTGTACCAAGTGTGTGCAGTGCTCAAAGAGGGTTTGGCGATCCCATGGAACTCAATTACAGATGCTGTGGGCTGCCATGTGGGTGTTGGGAACTAAACCTGTAAGAGCAACAAGTACTCTTAAGGTCGGAGCCATTTCTCTAGACCCTAGACTCTGTTTTTGCCTATAGGTCAATACTGATGGGATCATAAAGAGCCGCACGCCACTCTGGTGCTGGGCACAGTTTGACATGGGTGGGTAGGTCAGCAAACAAGAATGGGGAGGCATGAACTCATTGTTTTTGCAGCTCATTGCCTGTGCAGTCTTCCCAAGTTCTCCTTAAATCTTAGTCTTTTTATGGGCAACTTCAGTACAACTCTGCATCCTAAGGGGGATGCTAATAACAGGCAACAAAATGTAGCACTTGGTGATGAAGCCCAACTAATGGTAGATATTAGGGTTGTTACTAATGCTACTAATCAATATTCTACAAGATCATAGAGATGAAATCTTAGATTTGATGCAAAGACAGAAATTAGAAGCCACGGGATCTGAACTATGTCCCTCACATTATTTAATTAAGATTTTGAAGCTGTAAACCCTCATATGAAGTTGGCTATAGATAGATTATCTGGAGTCTTTAAAGAAGGGTCAAGGCTAGACAAAGTCATAAGGATGAGAACATAATTGAATGTTATTTGTGTCCTTATCAGAGAAGAAGAGACCCAGGGGATGCTATACTCACAAAGAGGAAAGGCCCCGTGAAGAACCATCAAGAAGATGTTGGTATCAAAGCTAAGGAGAGGCCTTGGAAGGAAACAGTCTCACTGATACCTTGATCTTGGGCTTCCAGCCTCTACAGTGTGGTATTCTATTCTGGAAGCCTGAGCAGAAACACAACTAGCAAACGGTTAGTAGTGAACACCTGATCCAGCCTGCCTGAGGAAGTGACCTTGGAGCTGATCTTCAAACAGCACTGTTTTTGTAGAAAGCCCAGGCTTAAGATGGGTGTTATCTCTCCAACTTGGAGGACTACACCTGGATCACAGGGCCTGTGAGCTGGTAGAGAGCCTATAACCTGTTAGTGGAATGGTACCAAGGAAAGAGCTATGATTGCTATGTCTGGATGGCCTATTCTGGTCTTGCCTCTTTTGTGGGACAGCAACGGCTGGCCCAGGTGTTGACAGCTAAGGAACAAAGGCATCTATGTGCTTGGATAAGCCACTCAAAGCTGTAGATGCTGCACTTGCTATTTCTCCTGTTCTATATGCTACTATTGTGTCTTATGTTTTAATCAGCTTGAGTCTCTTACCACCACCACCACCTCCACCACCACCACCACCACCCATAAATTATGGTGTTAAGACAGATGTGAGAAATAAAACTCCAGTTATCTCAGAACCCTAGAATGGCTTTAGTCGTCAGTGGTGGAGTGAGGTCAAGGAAACTGATCCCCATTCTTCAGTGCAGAGCTATATGATTGACAGGTGTAGATTAACGATGCCTTTGTCAGCTAGCCCCTGAAAGCAATACACACGCAGGAACTAAGTTGTGGAGAATTTCTGTCCTAGATCCTGGTCATGAATGCCCATTGAGAACTTCAATAGAATGAGGGCTTTAAAAGTTCATTATTATGGCATGTGTTTTCTTAGGTCCACAGAATGAGGGACACACAAAACATGTGACTGCAGAATGCAAAACTAGGAGGACAAAACAAAATACTGAGGGCCTATTAACTTCCTAGTATCAGAAAGCAATCAGATGTGCTAAGTGCGTGCTGTTCTGTGATGAAAACGGGGCTAAGAGGTCCTGGTGGCATGACAGACATGTGATAATATTGGCCATCTCAAACTAATGCGAAGGTAAGGGCAGCCATGCCTGATACTATCCCACTTTCATGTGTTTCGGCTTACAGAAAAAAAGCCACATCATGATCCCTCTTTTACAGATGAGGGAAACTGAGGCAAAAAGAACTGATGCACCCATTTGCACCTATAGTCAGATTTATAGCCAGGTGACCTGTATTCTGCCCATGCTGTAACTTCTGTCTGCACTTGGGCACTTGGGTGACACAAGGCTCTTTCTTCTACATCTGACATGTTTCCAGGCATTGCTTCGCATAGGTATGAAGAATGCTGCCAGCATAGTTAGTGCCAGCGACCCACTCCCCAGGACTGTCCCCAAAACCACGGGGAGAGTTGAAACTGACAGTGGAAATGCAATGCTCACAACTCAGAGGCAGGAATGGCTATATTAGAGTACATCGCTAGGTCAAAAAGGGGTGTTTTGTTGACGTCACTACTGACCTCATGATTTTTCCTAAGTAAAAGCTGAATACCATGATTGTGGGCATGAGGTTTGGCCCCTGTGTGCAGCTGATCTTTCTATATGCAGAAGTGCACTATTAATCTCAGAAGTTATTCCTCTGCACTATGCAGTAGGTGCTACTTTATGAGCCTGTCATACACTTGGGGATAGGAGAGAGGACAGAGGACAGGATCTTCCTACTCAGATATAAATTCTGGGTTAGTAACAGGCATTTTAGTAAACTCAATGCAAGCCAAAACTTAAACAGCTGAGAACTGTCTAAGTATTTCATTTATAAATGTTTGTATTTTCTTGCATATGTTAGGTGACCAGCTGGTGAGTTCTCACCAAAACAAAACAAGCTTCTCATTTTTTTTATCTTAGTATTTCTCATATCTTTCTTTGTTTTTCTCCATCTTTATTACCCATCTTTAAGATTATCATGCATAGTCTCTTTCAATCCTGACTGAAGAATCCCGAGTGTTGTTCAAGGTGGTGGTGCCATGTGTTTTGTTTTGTTTTTCCATCTCATGAACACAAACTTCACACACATCTCTTCAGGGATGAGTCTCAGGTCAAGGCTGGATCGGGGGAGCTGAGAGGAATCATCCTAGCTAGGATAGCTGGTCCTCCTGGACACATGGCCTCTCCATGGCTAAGAGAGTAGATAAAAAAGGATTGAAGGCTTAGCAGAAAAAGCTAAGAGAGCAGATTGTTTTAATGTCTGGATTTCAAGGAGGGTAAAATTATAAAATGTTAGCTTGTAAGAGAGGTTAAGGAAAATGAAACACGAGTGAAAAGATTTGGTGGTTTTTGAGACTGGCTCTTCAACGCTGTAATGAGATGCTTCATTATGAGGCGAGGGGGCAGGAAGTGAAAGGATGGATTTAGCACATGTAGAGACATCACTGGCTTAAGAATAGATTGTAGCAGAAGATGTCTATCCCTTGCCTGAGTGTAAAGAAGGACTCTGAATTAGGGGAGTGAAAGGACGCTTGGCATGGAGACAGGAAAGGGCGGTGGAGCAGTGGTCCCTCATCCTGAGGCAGGAGTTCTCTTTATACCTTCATTCCCTAAGAATCAGTCAGGCAGACAATTTCAAATCTGAGTTCTCAAATTGATTCCACAATACGATATCTAAGAGATGCATTTAGACAAAAATGGAAAAATGACTTATTGTATATTAGAAGCAAAAAGGTTCCTGGGTCATGTCTAGAGGAGAAATGAAACCATGAGATTAAAAACATTATAGGGAAAGAGATGGGAATTATAGACCAGTACAAGGCACAAGAAGTGCAGTGTCCAGAAGATCATAGATGATGGTTAACTAGCAAAATAGCACACACAAGTCTCACTCAGGTGACAGGAGGCATACATAGAAATATCTAGCTAAGGATTTACTTGTGGTAGTAGAGTTGGGGGAAGTACAGATAGCCATCATTAGGGGATTGACCAAGTCACATGTGGTCTACACATATAATGTATCATGATCTATGCAGTACTCATAGAACTATATAAGTAAGGCACAAAAACATAAGCCTGAGTGGGAAATGTAAGACACAGAGTGACGCTTGTTGTAAAGCCAGAATACGAGGTACACATCGGCACACAAAGCCAATATTATCAGTTTTCAGGAATTTAGAAATATTTTTGAAAAGTGCATATATATGTATACGTACCACGTATATACATACATGCACACAAACAAACATGGAAGGATTCGAAGGGTGCACATGAGATATACTCACATGGGTACTGTAATAAGCAGAGAAGATAATTTAGAATAGTTAGAATCTAAAGAAAAAAAATAATAAGTTAAATTACAGCCAATGAGGCATAGTATCAGGATGTGAGGAAAGGACCATTAAATGAATGAGAGACCAGACACCCTGCACGAGAGGGATCTTGGACATGAGGATCATTACAAGAGAGAGAAAGAGGGCAGCTTGTGCTGGGAAGTATCCTGTCAACCATAAGGCAGGACTCATAAAGAGGGTGCTCCTAGGTCTCTTTTTTTTACTTGCACTGGGGAAGAAACCGTATATGTATCCATTCGGTGTTTGTTACTGATATAATTAAAAACATCTTTTCCTATGAGATAGCATCTTAGTCACTGTTCTACTCTTGTGAAGAGACAGCATGACTATGGCAGCTCTTATAAAGGAAAACACTTAACTGGGACTGGTTTACAGTTCAGAGGTTTAGTCCACTATCATGGTAGGAGAGAGAGAGAGAGAGAGAGAGAGAGAGAGAGAGAGAGAGAGAGAGAGAGAGAGAGAGAGAGAGAGGGAATCTGACTTGAGTTTCTGAAAGCACAAGGCCTATCCCCACTTCCCCCACCCCCCTCCCGTGACACACTTCCTCCAACAAGGCCACATGTTCTAATCCTTTCAAATAATGCCACTCTCTATGAGCTAATGGGAGCCCCTTTGATTCAAACCACCACAGACAATTATCTTTAGAAAGTTTGGTGAGTCCTTATTGAAAGAATTTTTTAAAATGTATAGCATAAATTGTTTGATAACCTTGATGTCTCCCATATTGACTACAAAGCCGGTCTCTGTGTATTAAGAGACCCTCACTGGGTCAGATGACCCAAAGAACATGAGAAATTTGAAGAGAAGCCCAGAGTCCCCAAGCCACTGCTCTTCTTGTCCAGAAACTATTTCATGCAGAGGCTGAGCACAGTGGCTCTTAGCAGGAGGCTAGAAATATTTCTCTAACAATATCTGTTCACACAACTTCTGCTTTAGAAATAAACAGCTCAGCCTCGTGAAAACAGCCGTGTGGTTGAGACTTGGAAGAGATTCAAAGGAAACTATCAATTGGATGATGTTGGGAAAAAATTTTTTTAAAAGAATAAGCCTTGTGCCCACCATAATTTGTACCATTTGTTAAAACTCTGCAAAATGGACAGCTGGAATTGCAAAAGCTAATGAGTTTTGATCACTAAAGAGCAAAGGGTAGAAATGCACATGGTGACTATTAGTGGAGAAGAATCACTGTTGGATGTGGCCTCTGAGGCTGGGAACATTCTAGAGAGAAAAGCACAAGAGAATAGAGTTGGGCCAAAGATGATCTGACCAAGAGCAGAGTAGGAGTGCTGCTGGGAAAGCTGGGAAAGATCAGGCATCCCATGGAGGGAGAACTGCAATTTATTTGCATTTTTATTTTGCACAGAGTTTTTTTTTTTACTTTATTTAGTTATTACCATTTGTCAGACTTTCTTTAGCAATTTTGTTATTAGTACTGGTTTCTAGTCAAGACACCATTTTTCAATCCCTACCTACGAGCAAGTCTGAGACCCGTTACCCATAACTGGGGCAAAATGCTTGTATCAGAGTCTCAGGCAATAGCTTAGCTAATGCCAAACAGGCAAGACCTCAATTTGATACCAGTTAGATTGAAAACTGCAAGGTCTAAGCTGATGGGAAATGGTGTCTTTCATAATATTTTGACTTTCTCTGCAATTTTATATATTTATTTATTTTGGCCTCTGTCATGCTTGATTTCAGTCTGTGATACTTAGTGGAAATTGTATCTCCAGAGAAGGTAAATAAGAAGCATTTTAAAGAAAAGAACTTTAGAGAAAGATTATGTGGGGAACTATTTGGGAAATGGGATGACTTAGCTTTAAATGTGGATTTAAATTCAGAGAAATATTAAAAACCATATACCTTGTGTGTACTCATTCAGCAGTCAACTCCACAAACATTTATTCTTTGTGAAATCACTGCCCGGTGGTCAGCAGAACCTTCAGTCTCTAGTGTTATGTAGCCTACTTTTTAGTAGAGGAACAAAAATACATGTATCACAGGTGCTAAGGAGAATTAGACATGGCAATAATTAGCTGCCTCAGATGGTGAGTTCAGAGAACACCTCTGCAAGGAAGCGACAGAAGCTTTGAGAAGGACAAGAAGAAGTGAGCTTGGCCAATGTCTGGGGATGCAATGAGACGCTACAAGCAATGCAGGAGCAAGCTTTATAGCAAAGCATATTAGAGAAACGTACCAAGACTGTGGAGACCAGTCAGGCCTTACCTGCAGCCAAACAAGCAAGGCTCAACCGTGGCTTTGAGGAGGGTGGAGACTAATAGTAGGCAGTAGACACACTGGTGGTAGGTAGGTCAACCGGATCAGTCACAGGGATATTATTGGATGGTGAATGATAAGAGAAAGAGAAGAAGGAAAGGAAAGAAAGGAATTATGGTTACCTTCAAATTTTGGAGTTAATTAAAAATGGGTATATGCTGATGACACCATATACTAAGACAAGGGCGGCTGGTGGAGGCAGAGGCATGTGTGGACATCAGGAGTTTTCCTTGCTATGTTCATTCTGAGATGCCTACTAGAAACCTAAAATAAAGAAGCCATTTAGACAGGCAGATCTGAAGTTCCTGAGAATAATAGCAAGGTCAGAAGATTTAAGTCAGTGTGCTTAAACAGTATTTGGAGCCCTTAGAAGTTAGATGGGAAATGGTTTTACAGGATGATGTGTGGACTGAGAATACACTTCAAAACATGCCTGTCAAGTGAGGAAAAGAATGCAACAGATACCAAACTGGTAGCCAGTGAGCAAGAAAAGTGAGAGAGCACAGAGCAGTGGAATCCATGGGAAACAAGTATTCAAGGAGGCAAGAGACCAGAAGGATGTGATTCAGACCTTAGACCCATGCCAACTTAGACAACCTTTGTAAGAGCTTTCATGATAAGAGGTAAGAAAGGAGGGAAGGGAAGACAGGGGAGGAAGAAAGGAGAAGGGAAGTACGGAGGGAGGGAAGCAGGAAGGACACACAGTTCTCTCATAGAGAGCCAGCCGCACGTGAGGAGTCTTGTGAGAGAAGAGGAAGAAAACTGCTTTTGCATGGACTTCTCTTGCTAACCCATCACTGGCCAACTGTGATCCTCTCAGCCTTTTCCTGTTGAGACTTTGCAGTTCAGAAAATATGGCATTACCCCAGATAAAGAACTCTCTAATAGACTGCTTAGATGGCTTCAACTTTCAGCTTGCCTGAACTGGAGACAGGCTTTTTCACGACTCTGGACTTCCTAACCTCCGTTTAAAGCACGTTTGCTTAAAAATCTGGTAGTAATTGTTATTTTTCCCCAATCCTTTTGCCATGTGAATCTTAAAAAAAACTCATTGCAGGGAGAGTTTTGCAACTCAAGAGTGTGTTCCTCTGGGGAGCCATTCTTCAAACTGTAAACATCAATGAAGGTGACGTCTCATCTCCTCATCTCCCTGGGAGGTCAGAAGCCTGCCTTACCCATGATCCCTTGTTCCAAGTTATAAAATTACCCAACTCATGAAGACAGGAGAAAGTCCACATTTTCTTTATGTATGGTTAGTTGACAAACACAGCCAGCCTATGAGCCCCTCTATCACAGCTTTTGGAAGTTAAAAATAAATCTTTCTCTCTCTCTTTGGAGTGGAGTTGATCCCTGAGTCCTGGCCTTTTCTGCCCGCCTGCAATGGCCTTCTGTAAAGTCTTTGCCTGGGGATCTTTGCCAAGTACAATCTTTGCCTTGACGAGATGGATGTATAAGAGCTGAATCTCGGGTCAGACTCTGCAGTCAAGTCTCTTCCTCTTGGTGTGTGACCTTAGGTGAGTTAACCTATCTTCAGCTTTTGTTTCCTCCTTGTGTAAATGAAACAGGAAGCAGCAAGAGCATCTATTCAGTAAAGCCCTGAGATAGGTAAGGAATGTACCGCTCCTGCCCTTGAGATGTTGTCCTGGACCTCTTAACTAGCACTCAGGTTGTTGCTACTGAGTCAAGCTTGCAGACAATAAGGGCATAGGCAGAAGCCTATCTTCTGCTATAATTTTTGAAACGCAGGCACCATGTACATTCTTTTTTACTGTAAACTTTTAACGTCTGAGAGACGGCCATTTTGGTCATCTACAGATTTGGGTGTATTTCATGACTGGAATTGCAACTTTCTGGCCCCTCCCAGCCCCCTCGTTGACTTTCTCTTTGCTCTTTCCATCACTTGGCATTCAGATAATGCTGAAGTTATCCATCTGTGAGTTTGGAATGTAGATGCTTGAGGAGCAGCTGACCAAATAAGCCCTATTATTGAGTTGGAGGAAACTGGGCTGTTTTACGGCCTTGCCTGCCAAGCTTAGCTCAGAGAGCTTTCCCAGGACTCTAGTCTTCATTGACTTAAAAAAAAAATCACTTAATGAACCTTGGTTTTTCTGTGAACTTGCACTGTCATCCAGGTGCTGGCAGTAGATTAATACTGTCAGGGGAAGAAGGGCATCCCTGAGAGTTGTTTTGTAGACAGTGGTTTTCCAACCATGTCTTCAGTAGAGCTCCTCACAAAAGAACTTGAGGCCTAAGAAGGATTTCTCAGTGTCTTTGAGCCACATCTTTCACAGAGATACCACTGTTTAACTTCTGAGAAAGTCTGAGCTATGTGCCTTAAGCCTGGACATTGGTTGTTGGTTAACAGCCTTTGTCTTTAGGAGCCTCTGAGCAGTAGATGTCTACCTGAAGCTTGGAAGGCAGACTTCAGATCTCTGGCTTCTTCTTTAAACTTCTGCTAGGAGACACCTACTGTGGCTCATGTATCTTACTTGCTGAAGGATGGTCTATATTCTAGCCTGCATCCTAACAAGCTTGCTCATCTCCCATCTATGGCACATACCTCTCAATGGGATCAACAGGTGGACTTCCATACTGAAGCCCAACACACAGCTCTTTCTTCCTCAGCTGTCACTGGGGTTGTAGCTTTTTGGACTTCACTCTCTGGTTCTTCTCTGTGCCAGAGCACTTGGGATGACCGAGTTTCCTTCAGGCTTAGATAACAGTGTGAGTATATTTGTTATCCTTTGTCTCCTTAAGAAAGCTCTAGCCCATGGATTTGGTACAGGCCTGAGGTCTGGACAGCCAGCCTTGTTGAGACCCTAGTTACCATGTGGTGTAAATATATCTTCCAGGCCATGCTGGGATATTGCCATGTGTTAGCTCCTTATTTTGTGTCAAAAATAGGTAAGAGTTTCTTACACTATTCAGAAGAAATACCAGCAACTGTTTTTTTTTTTATTTCATTATTTCATTAGTTTTATTTTTTCCCTTCTATTAGACCAGAATTATGGCTGGTTTCTTATCTCCTCCAGATGATCTGTATTATATCTTATGAGATGAAAGGTTACAATTATATTTAGCTTCACAGTGAGGACATGTAGTTTCTGTTTCTTCAGTTGCTTTGAAAAAGAAGATGTGAATCTGATCATGCTAGCATAGGGAGTGGTGGATGTAGTGGCAGTTTTGGCTTCTTTTAAAAACTCAGTTACGTTATTCTAAACAGGTTTTTGTTTTAATCCCAAGTGTGGGATAAGGAGCTGCATTTAGTTTGTCCACAGCTAATAGCAACCTTGTGCGGATCAGAGAGAGATGTGGTCTTTGCTCGCTGCAGTTAGTGGAATTCTGAGAACTCAGAGAGGGTATAAATATCAGAGCTCAGAGAGAGGAATTTTTAGAGGAGATGGTTGGAAGAGGAAGAAGGCTCCTGGTTCATTTTCTGTTTGCTGGACTGATGGATGTCCTGATGACTGAGATTGGTGTTGCCCCAAAGAACCTGTCTACCCTACTCAGCTGGAAGAAGTAAAGAGGTCTACATCTCCTGTCCCTTCTAACTTTCTTTTTCTTCTACCTAGTGTTTTGGGTTAGTGAAAAGGAAGTAGAGGCATAAGAAACCCTATTAAGTTCTGTATTATATGGCTAATATCCTCTTATAACTGAGTATATACCATGTGTATCTTTCTGGGTCTGAGTTATACCTCACTCAGGATGATTGTCTCTAGTTCTATCCATTTGCCTGCGAATTTTAAGATTTCCTTGTTTGTAATAGCTGAATAATAATATTTCATTGTGTAAATGTGCCACAATTTCTTTATCCATTCTTTAGTTGGGGGACATCTAAATTGCTTCCAGATTCTGGCTATTATGAATAAAGCTGCCATGAGCATAGTTGAGCAAATGTCCTTGTTGTGTGGTGGAGCATCTTTTGGGTATATATACATAGGGGTGGTATAGCTGGGTCTTGAGGTAGCACTGTTGCCAATTTTCTGAGAAAGTGCCATATTGATTTCCAAAATGAAGAGGACCCTTGGGAGAATGCTTAACACTCATTCAGAAGGACAAATAGAATAGTCGCTGGAAGCAGTTGAAGAGAGGCATAGGAGAGGAGCCCAACAGAGATGTTCTTTTCTGAAAGACCCCACTCAGCAGGATATTGATGCAGAAGCTGAGACTCACAGCCAAACATTGGGCAGAGCTCAGGGAGTCTTATGGGAGAGTTGGGAGATCAAAGGACCCAGAAGGGACAGGAGCTTCACAAGAACACCAGCAAAGCCAACAAATCTGGGCCCAGGGGGTCCCACAGAGACTGATGCACCAAACAAGGACCATGCATGGAGAGGACCTAGACTCCCTGCTCAGATGTAGTCGATAGGCAACTCAGTCTCCATTGTGGGTCTCCTAATATGGGAAGCAGAGGATGTCTCCTACATGGACTCTTTGATCACTTCCCCCTGGTGGGCAGCCTTGCCAGGCCACAGAGGAAGAGGATGCAGGCAGTCCTGATGAGACTTGATAGGCTGGGGTCAGATGGTAGGGGAGGAAGGCTCCCCCTTTTTGAGGACTACTGGAAGGGGAAAGAGGGAGAAAATGAGGAAGGGGTTTATAATCCAGATGTAAACTGAATAAATTTAAAAGCTCAATTAAAATAAATAGAATGGGTAATAGCACCTGGGGTCTCTGTGGCATCCACTCTGTGTGCTAAGCTAATAATTCCATTCCGACTCATTCTGACTTAAGTTGTGTCAAAGCTCTTCTTCCCTAGAGAAAGTGAGAGCGAGAGAGAGAGCGAGAGAGCGGAGAGAGAGAGAGAGAGAGAGAGAGAGAGAGAGAGAGAGAGAGAGAGAGAGAGAGAGCGCATGGGTGATGCTGCCCCATGTCTTACCTGCACACAATGACACTGGGGTGAGATTTTCTGATGGACTTTTGTTTGCTTTGTTGTCCTACTGGAGAGAATCTCTGTGCCTTAGCTTGCTGCTCTGTGGCCACTGTGGCAGGTGTAGGTTAAGTGCTTTGGGGGCAGCTCTGCATGAGAGTATTCCGCTAGGTCAGGCACAGAGAGACAATCACATCTCAAGCTGGTATTTTTGAGAAGGAAGAGAATGAGCTAGTTAGGAGATGTTCCTTGAGGTGCACAGAGGAAAAAGAAAATGAAGGAGATAAAAAGGAAAAGGCATGAAGAAAAGTATTTCACGTTAGAGTTGTTTTTATCGGTATTCTAAGTATACTGCTGAGGAATTTATATTCAATAACCTAATTGAATCTTAAGTTATATGTAATAACCTCATTGAATAAAGAAATTGCATTTTCATGAAATATACAGCTATTAAAATAATTATCATTAGTCTCTAAAGTTGGAAAGAGGCAGAGGTAGGATTCAAAGCCCATGGTGGTAACCCTCAACCTTGTGGGAAATACTGAGCACTTAGCCACTCAGGTATGTTCAACTCCGATGAAGTACATGTTCATAAATGTCTAAAGTTGAAAGAAACTTGGGAGTAAATTACCTTAAGTCTTCTACTAGATGGATGAGAAAATATAGGGAAGGTAGTGGTACTAGGGTTGAACAGTGACCAAGGCCTGACTTGCTGACTGCGGAGCTGTTAAACTTGTCCTTCTTATGGAGACAACGTTCGTCTCTGCTGACCCCAGGCTGGGCCTTTACTGTAGAAAAATATTCCCTAGGTTGACTTAACTAGCCCACACTTGGGAGCTGTGCTTTGTGCCCACTTCTAAGATAACAGAAAATTAAAAATTAGAACTGGGGACTTAGCCTTTTTACCAAGTGACAATAAGTTGCTAACATATGACATTAGCTCACTCATTGGAAACTTCTCTTTATAAAATCATCAATGGTTTCACTATTGTTAGATCCAAATATTCTAGCTTTAAAAAAATTAACAGTCCTTGATATCATTTGATACTGTCTTTTTCATAAGACTTCTCCTCTGGAGACATTACCTTCTCCTTGTTTTTTTTTTTCCTTAGAAAACTATTTGTATTTTTCTTTGTTCTTGCAAGGCTCTTATTCTGCCTGTCCTTTATGTTTCATTGCTGTGAATCATTCAGTCTTTACCTCCATTTCTATTCTCTTTTAGTGAATTATTCTTAGGTCACGTTCTTCAAATGAATCAGGATGTCTTACCAAGACTCTAGCATTCTTCTAGGCAACTCTAGTGAGTGGGAAGAAAGGGATAGAACTAGAGCTGGACTTTTCCATCCAGGATAAATGTCAGGAAGATGAGCCAAGTTGAGTCCTGTTATGATAAAACTCAAGCAGAAGATGTCCAGTATTCTGGGGACAAGTTGAACTTAGGAAGAACCTCAGATCTGCTCATGAGCAGATGATTGATGAAGTAAAATGTATTCACAAAGTTCAATTGGAATCAATGTAGTATTTAACTAACATAAAGGAAAATGTGTAATTTGTGATCTACCACTTGATGGAAAAATTGGAAGGTGCTGGGTTCCCAGTGAGTTTGGGGGCTTTTTAAAAGTTGGTACTTATTCACTGTCCACAGTGATAGGTTTCATGAAGTCTATCATGCCCTTTGACTACGTTCACGTCTACTTCCTATGTTCTCTGTCATACTCCACCCCACTATTCCTATTCATTTCCCTAGACAGACTTAATTTTTCCTTTCATGTCAGATCTTCAAAAATGATTCTTTTTTTTTTTTTACAAAATATAGAATTTGTAAGTGAAAGAAAACATAATATTTATCTTTTTTTGTGTCTGATGCATTTTTCTCCATATGATGATCTTCATTGCATCCATTTCTTGTAACTGACATAATTTTGTTCTTTCTCATGGCTGAATAAATCTCTGCTGTGTATATATACCACATTTCCCTTCATCTGTTGATGTATACTGCTGTAACTTCCCTGTTGTAAATAGTGTAAATCATTTCAATACGTTTATTGAAACATACGTAACTTATGTAGTATATTGGCTTAAAGCCCACCAGGTGGATAAGAAGGAGTGACATAGCTCGTATTTTTAAACGTACCACTTGCTTCCGTGGCCCCTGAATCATGTGGCTTATACATAAAGTAGTCTCATTAAGCTCACTTTCTATAACTTTTGTCCTGTAGTCTGCCTAAAACACGCGAAATGAGTGTGCAGCTAATTTTGTCTTTTAAAAATGGCATTCTAACACCCTCCACATACCTGAGTATGACCATGAAAGACATTGTCGTGATGCTGGCCCTTCTTAGCATTAACTAGCTGTTGGCAAGTCTCTACTACAAGAAGACAAGTATGATGAATTGACCAGCGACCAGGTCACACCTATGTTTTCTTGATGGGAGTGCCACAGGTGAAGGAATTGAGCAATTAACTCCTAGAAATTCACAGAGGGAGTCTAAGGTAGCTGATATTCACAGACTCTTTCAAACCCAGTTTCTTTTTACACAACTAAGGGAATGTTGCTAATTCCTAATATATAAGTAGTATTAGAAGAAAGAAAATCACAAAATCAATTAGCCATGTGAAAATTATTACATTGAAGTAAGTTTGGGTTAATCTGGAGTATGGTAACAGCAGAAATACTGGTTCAGGGATCATCGTGAAAGAGTGGGAGGACTTTAAGAGCCATAAGTAGTGTATGACTCCAGTGAAAGAGCATTTTACAGGCACAACAGGGCAGGTGCACAATGAACTCCCAGTGGCTGTGACTGCCTGTACAAAGTCTGAATAAGATAATAAGATAAGCACAAAATCTCAGTACGGATGAAGGAGAGGACTATGAAGTCCTTCCTCTAGCTGAGAAGCATTGTCAATTGTTGGCTGCTGTGAGGAGAGTCAGTTTTCTTCAGGGATCTAGCCCCAAGAGGCTACCCATCACCAGTGGATGTCCTACCTCCGTGCACATACTGGCAGCACCAAGTGGATTCACTGGCCTTAAAAAAAAGAAGATATGGATTTGGGAAGAAAAAAATGATGAGAGGATACAAAAGAAATTACAGAGGAGGAAGTAGAGGTGAATTTGATCAGAACACATTATAACCGTTTATGAAATTCTCATTTTTGAAAGCAAAAATATACCAAGAAGAGACTTGATACCCTATGAGCATATACAGGGGAAGGAAGTCCCCCTCAGTCACAGTCATAGGGGAGGGGAGTAAGGGGAAAATGGGAGGAAGGGAGGAATGGGAGGATACAAGGGAGGGGATAACCATTGAGATGTAATATGAATAAATTAATAAAATAAATTTTTTTATTTAAAAAAAAGAAAGCAAAAATATTGGTGAAATAGATTTGCCGGTGTGGTTGGACCTAGTCTTTTCACAAGTCATTTTTTTCTGCTGTGTTAAGCATCAACCTCTTTTCCATAAAGAGAGATTCTATGCTAATTGATACCCGCCTTGTTTTCTGTCTAGATCATTGTGCAGAGAAAAGTATGAGTTCCTATCCTTCTTTTAAGGCAATTTTGCTTTAGTAATGTTTCTTTTTCAAATTTGGGTGCCCTTTTTCAGAACTGAGATGTCATCTGGATGGATTTTTCCTTTTATGACTATGAAATGTACTTCCCTATCTCTTTTGATTAACCTTGGTTGAAAGTCTTTTATTGTATATTAGAATGGTCACTCCAGCTTGCTTCTTAGGCTATTTGTTTATTTTTTCCATGTGAAGGTTCCTAAAACCAACAGAGAGGTAAGTCATAATTGTCTTTAGAGTCACTCACCAACAAACAGCTGGCTGTAGAGTTCTAGGCGGGTGTGACCTTCAGTTGGAGCCTTTCGGACCTGCTGGGGCAAGCGATCCACCTGGAGACTGGCTTGTTTGACGTTCCTCTCTGCAGTGACCCGATGCCACTGGTCATCATTGAGAGGGGAGGGTGATCTCACCATAATCTCCACTGGCCCATTTCCAACATCAAATGAAAAGGACACTTCTGTGGCAGCTGGAGGAGCAGAAAGCATGAAAGATACATTAGTATACTTCTTCCAGATACCAAATAGCAGTGGATTGTACAGGAATGTTACACAGGTCAAAGGCAGAGCCACTGGAGGAAAGATAAACCTGAGTTCGTTATTGCCACTAACCAAGAAGAAAATAAATTTCTTTTTGGTGGGGGGGTGTCTATGTGCCAGGCTTTTTAATTTAATTGCTTTATTTAATCATTGGAAAACGTCTAAGAAGTTATCATCATCAATTCTTTCTAGATAAGAAAAAGCCCAGGGAAGTTGGCAGTAAGATATACTTGCTGATAAAGGTGCGATAGTGGCACTCACATCTTTGTGGTAACTAACAGCTTTCTAATTGAATTTAAGTCCTGCTCAACAGGAGGGAAATCATGTCTGGTAGTGGAAACTTAGCAAACTCCCAGGGCTAGTGAAGTCATAGATCTTAGAGGAGAACCTACTACTGCTACTTTACTAGACCAGCATAAATCTTAACTCCTTTCTTACTACTTATCCTTATATCTATAGATAAGTATAGTTCTCACCCCTCATCAAAGAAGTTTCTCTTTGCAGCAGATGAAGACATCATAACAGGACATCACAACTGGTCAAAATACAGAAAGTGCCTAGTGGTGGGATATGATGTCCAGCCCCCGTTGATTTATCTACAGTACAACTTCTGCACCTAAGGCTCAGGGAACATTCCAGAAGATGGCCCAGAAAGGTTTTTAAGAATCAGAAGACTCAGAGATCTGCTGTAAGATTGTGCCTCCTAGAAATGGCAGGGAAGTAAGATACCCCAGCAATATGGCTGCCTAATTAAGACCTGAACAATCACATCAATAGACATCTCATGGGGTCCCGCCTCTAGACAAAGAGCTACAGTCAAATAAGGCATGCCAAGAGTAGTAGAACAGCCCTCCTCAGGGATGAGCCTTCTACCTAGTTATCTGATACCAAGTCAACATTCCTGAAGTCATGTGTGTACAAGCAACACTAATTGGACTCATCAGGTGGTATGTGAGTGTGTGTACGTGTACACACCCCCTTACCCACACAATAATAATCATAGAAAAAGAGGTCATGAATTTGAGATGGATTTTGGGGTGTATGTAACATAGGAGGGGCTAGAGGGATAGACATGGGAGAAGTAGGGAAGGGGAAATGATGTAACTAAGTTACGTTACTAATTATTAATTTACATCTGTAGGTGCTAGTGTTTCTAAAGCTCCCCAGGAAATGTTACTGTGGAGCTAGAATTGGGAACCACTGCTTTAAGAGAGCTTCCAAGATTATGTCATTAATCTTCATAGTCTTTATTGAACATTAGATATCCAGGTAATGGTGGTAACCAATATCTTTCATTTGGACCACTACTGATGTCTCAAAGACTGTATCGCATGTGCGCGCCCGCGCGCGCGCGCACACACACACACACACACACACACACACACACACACATACACGCACATCACCCCACTAGCTACCTCCTGCATAGTTCTTCTCTGCCCAATGCTGCAAATGGTGGCTAGTTCATACCTGGAACATTAGATCCTGCTCACAACCTCCCTCCAGGTACTGGCCGCAAATCATTCTTGTTCTCAGAGATCACCTCTGTCAACCTTGTTTTGTAACAAATCACTTCCCAACAATAGGTG
Source organism: Acomys minous (assembly GCF_964271855.1). Taxonomy (NCBI): domain Eukaryota; kingdom Metazoa; phylum Chordata; class Mammalia; order Rodentia; family Muridae; genus Acomys; species Acomys minous. The sequence goes on from NC_140487.1 coordinate 61,567,443, forward strand.
AATGGGTTTGATGGTTGCTTTGTCAAACTTAGTTACAAGCAGCTTTTTAATTTTACATTTTAAGCTTTATGTGAGGTCCCTCAGTGGCCACCCAGTGCTTTATAAATACCTTTCAAATGTATATTTTTTCTCAGGACTGGCAGGGAAGGCAGCTTTCTGCTGAAGCAGCACACACGCCTCTCATTCCCTTAGGCTTGGAGAATTCTTTTTAGCATTAAAGATGTGGTACACCAGGAAGTTTTCTGGCTTTGCGTATAGAGATAGCCGCCCCTCTATCCATCAAGAAGCCTTCTACCTAATCTCTAAGCCGTTTAATTAAATATCTGTCATTTTTTTTCCAGGGCTAATGGAAAATTCGGTTTCTTTGGGACAGTGTCACAAGCAATCAAAGTTCTAATTTAAAAACCACAGTGGGCCAGATTCTCTCAGGGGCTCCCCTCTTCTCTGCCTCGGTGTCGGGGTCCCTGGTAGCTGTGGTAAATTTATTGAGCTATAGGGATATTAGTTATAGAGCTCAATTTAATCAACCTAATTGTACCAAGGAATTTTGATCCTCCATGTCATTAGAAAGAGAACCTTCATTTTAACACCTGCAGTGATTCCACACATAGCCCAGTAAATCGGCTCATCCAAATTAGAAGCCCCTGCCTCCAGGATCATTGTGACAGGACTTAACTTGCAGACTAGTGACCTTCGTCTCGGTTGCCATGGTAGTAGCTTGGGAAAGCATGTAGACCATCACATGCCCACAGACTCACTGATCTTTCTTGGTGGGTAGGTTACAGTGGATGGGGAGAGTAGCCCAGGCTTCACATGAAATCTGCTCTGCATTCCTAAATGTGAGTTGTCAGAACAGCAGGAAAATGAGGGCGCCTGGGCTAAGTACGAAAGATTGTTTTGCTTTAAAAGAATCAACTACCATCAAGGGAAATAGAATTTAGTGATAAATTGAGCTTAACCCTCGGGTTCGACTTGAAGGGATAAATGCTGGTCTAATTTCCTCAGCTACTGCCCTTCTGCTATGACAAATTCTTGTCTGGGTCTTAAACTCTCATCATTTGGAGAAATTCTGAGCACTAGCAGGTTCTTCCTTTTAACACCTTTGTCACAAAAGATCCCTGTCTATTCTCCTGATTCCCTCTCTCCTCCTCATTTTTGAACTATTTAATTATTCTTTGCAAATTGCATACCCATGTATAATGTATTTTGACTGTACTGCTTCAAGAGCTTCATCTCTCTCTCTCTCTCTCTCTCTCTCTCTCTCTCTCTCTCTCTCTCTCTCTCTCTCTCACACACACACACACACACACACACACACACACATTTCCCATCAGTTGGGGGCATGGTCAACATTACAAGGACAACACCCCATAAAGAAACCTGACTCCTCCTCCCTTGGCAGCCATCAACTGTCAATGCCTCCTCAGCCATGAGTAGGGACTTGCACAGGGACCTGTAGAGTTAGGGTTATTAGACTAACCATGCTGAGACATTGACTGGTTTGATCTGGTGCCGGGTTTGCACAGGAAACCACAGCATCTGTGAGCATATGAGAGCAACGGTCCCATCAGGTTCAGGAGACACTTTCTCTCTACTCCTCCCCAACCTCTGGCTCTCACACCCTTTCCATTCCCTCTTGTATGATGTGCTCTAAGTCTTGAGTGGAGGGGCTGTGACACAGATGTCCCGCTGATGGCTGAGTACACCACAGTCCCTTTTGCTCCGTACTTGACCTGTTGTGAGTCTCTGAATTAACTGCCGGCTGCTCCACAATGGAGCTTCTCTGAAGAGGTCCGAGAGCTGCACTCATCCATGACTCCTCTGCTCTTAACAGCAATCCTTTAAGCTTGAGAAGGAGAGGCTATTTTCCAGGACCTGGCTATTGCTCCTCACTCTCATGAGGGGACAGGAAGAGGGGCTCAGGGGGGCCAGAGCCTTCACAAATAGTGCTGTTCCAGGACCCTCCCCTCCAGCTCCGCGGTAGAAGGTGCAAGGGAAGGGAAGGGAAGGGCTCCTTCCTTTCAGTCAGCATCAGCTGCCTTGACATCGCTGAGGGACTCCTTTGAGAAACCCCGTGCCCCAAGCAGACAGCCAGTGTGCTTTAAAAGCTTCTAACATTCAGTTTGTGGCTGACTGCCCTTGGCCTTCTGGGTGAGAGCAACTGACATTTCAAGAAAGATAATTACAGAGAGAGTCGGTGAGCGAATAAAGAGAGGCAGCATAGAAGACACCAGAACCAATGACACTGTTCAGTTAATGTGTGTCTTCGCTTGGAGGCTGAAGTGCTGCCCCGTCTGGCTCTGTCTTTAGGGAAGAGATTTCTTATATAATTAAGATACTTCCAGAAACAAGCATTCGAGAATTGGGTTACATGTAGCATGACTCACTGGAAAGAACAGAGCAGCAAAAATGAGTGATCGCCTTTCCAGGGGGCTGAAGATTGTTGTTGTTGTTTTTTTTAAATTTATTTTTGTTATTCCTTCTATTGAAGCTAATAAGTCACTTGGCCACAGTTTCATGAAGTTTGGGTCAGAGAGAAGGGACTTGTGGTAATAAGACAGCAGGCAACATGAGCTTCAGGCTCATAGTGGTTTCTCCTGCCCCTGTTTCAAAGTCCCGTGGGTCAGGCAGGCAGGCGCCACACATGAAGCGAGTCTTCTGCACAGTAGAGGAACTCGGCATGTAGAAAACCGTCATCTTTTAAAGGCGCCACTAACAAACCTGCTTCACTTTTGGCCTTGGTGAGACACTGTGCGCTATTATCCTGGTCATGATACAAATCTAGCCTCTGCCTTGGGGGAAGACACCATCTCTGTCTTCTGAGGATGTTAGTCACCCACATAACCTTATAGAGATGAGATCAAGGCTGCCGTGCCTCAGGCTCAGAAGACAGGCAGAAAGGGAGGGGCTGTGGAGACTTTTCTCTTACCAATTAGTCTCTCCAGTTTCTCTCTGTCTCTCTCTGTCTCTCTCTCTCTCTCCCTTTCTCTCTCTCTCTCTCTCTCTGGTTTCCTTTGTTTTGAAAGAACGGAAGTGTTTTCAGTGAGGGCACGAGGGGAGCCCCATTCCGGACACCAAGGCTGAGTCTGCATCTAATTAAGGCAACATGGCCTCTCCTTGCTCCCTGCCAGCAGCCCACTTAGGATGGGACTTTCCAGGAGTGAACATGATAGGGGTCTTTAGGGAGAGGTTTCATGGCTCATGAGAGACAGAGCTGCTTTTCTTCTTTCTATTCTTGACGTTAGGTGCAAGTTTGTGAGTACTAAGATTGCTAAAACCACGGCACAAACATCAGACCTGCTGAGGAGAAACGGAGAGAGTGAGGGCATTTCTTCTAGTCCTTGCTGACGTTATCCAACTCTTTTATTATCCCCAGAGTTATAAACCTCTTGATTTCTTCTATTTTTTAAAATAAATCAATCTTTATCAAAGCAACTTTATATGGATTAAAAAGATGGTGTGCATGTGGGCACAGGTGCCTTCAGAGGGTGGAGGTGACAAATCTCCTGTTGTTAGAGTTACAGGAGGCTATGAGATTATGTCTTTAGTTTCCCTAGAGTCTTTGCATCCAGAACATGGCTACAACCACTGATCTAGAAAACCCACAATCTTCTGTCAAATTATAACGTTCTATAACAACCTATAAGAGATTCTAAGAAATAAATGAAACACAGCTAGTTTCCATCATAGTTTTAGATACTGAATCGCCACAGGGAGAAGAGAGAAACACATCAGGTGGCATACTGGCAAAGGAATAGCATAAACCAGAGCAGAGGTGGTGAGCACATAACACTGAGCAGTACAAAGCCCTTTCTCTCCATGCAAGTCTAATTCCAGCAGGTGGCGCTGTGCGTACTCATTCTAACTCCACAAGCAAATGACTGCAGGCTTACAGTGCTAAGAGATAAGAATGGAACCATTTTCCATAGGGCCTCCCCTTGGGCTGAGTTCTGCCAGCACGTGAGGTAACATTTAGACCACAAATGAAAAGAATCAATTGGGAACAACAGAGAAAAGACTGGGAAAGGCGCGCAAAACATGAAGAGCTGTCCAGCCACCGTTGTGATCTGTTTCGTCTGTTCTGAAGTGAACTCCAAAGAGTGCCCCTGTACGGAAGGAACTTCTCTTGATGATTCATACCGAGAAACTGGTCATTGGTGTAATGCACAACTTCAGCCTCACGAAAAAGTCGGAGAAGCCAAGAAAAAGAAAGGGGCGGTGGTGCTGCTGAAAATCAGGACACTGCAGGATTCAGAGAGAGGAAGAGAAGAGGCTAACTGGTCCCACCTGAGGCCCCTGCCTCACCCGTCCTTCTTGCTGGTCAAGGGTGCTACCCTAGCCATTATCCCCTCCGGAGCTACTGCATCCTTCCACAAGAAGATGCTCGCAACTCTGTTCCTCACAGCCTCCTCATCACAAAGCCTCTCCCAACCCTTGTCCTTACTTACCCACCAGTTCATCTCTCCTTTTTCTTGCAAAGTGCCTTGAAAGAACTTGTGGTACTGAGTGCATTTGCTCCCCACTTGTCAAAATCTCAGTATGCAAGGCTTCCTCCTTGACCAGCTGCTCCTACCTTAGGACGGCATTGCTTGCTTTTTCCTCTATAGATGTACTTCTGTAAGCTTTTCTTTACTTTTCTACCCACAAGTTACCACGTTTGAATTCCCTCTTTAAACATTCTATGTTAAGTAGCAAACACCGCTCAACTCCCTTTCCCTTTTAATTTTGGTTTTAAAGATGACAACTTGTGTAACTATCTGGCAGAACAGGTATGTGCCTTCTCTGGTCTCCCCTAAGGTAGAGGATTTTCTATTGTGGCCATTTTTTTTCTGCCCTCAGAACAATGCTTGCTCTAGAGCACACGCTTAGCAGTTTGTGAAGGAAGGAACGAACGAACAGGAGGCAAACAGTTACACAGCACCCTAAAGAGGGAAAACCAAGCATTTCCAATGTCATGGAACATTTGGAACGGTGCCTGGTATGCCAAAAGCATCTTCTCTAAGAGCACAAAGAAAGAAGTGGGTTGGATGGAGATTCCCTCAGCCTAAAATACCACACATTGCTACATTTGTTGGAAACAACTACCCCTCAGTGTTGATGTTTGGGGAGCAACAACTTGCCTCAGGCAGATACACAGGTCTGTACTTGGTTAAGCCAGCTGATTCTGAGGTATACGTTCCTGGAATCCTGTTTTAAGAAAGACCGGGGTTTTCACATTTTCTTCTGGTTGATCTTCTAGTATGCAGGAAGCTCTTGAGTGACTAGAAACTGCGACAGAGACTTTACCCTTATCTTTCATAGTCTAGACTAGAAGGGCAGTTACCAGAGCTGAGAAGGGAGAGCATGCAAGAAATAGAGGGAGGTGTTTAGTTGGGTAAAGGGGTACTGCTGGTGAGGAGAAAGATCCTTTGATTGTCTAAAACATACTAAGAAAACTTATCAATGACTAATCCAATATTTCAAAATAGCTAAAGGAAAGGACTTTGAACGTTGTTCCGCCCCCGCCCCCGATACATGTACAAGGTGATAGAGCTAGGAATCACCTCTGTTTAGCCATTATACATTACATAAATGTAGTGAAATGTCCTGGTCTCTGCCATACCTAGGCACCATCACTACGTATTTAACATTCAATTTTTAAAAAAACTTAGTAAGCTTTTTATTTAACCTTTCTCTAAAAGAGGTCTGGGTTTTGTGCTTGGCTTAGGAAGATGCTATCTGGACCCCTGGAGTGTCGTGCCTAGTAAAATTTTCTTTGTTTGCTTGGGATCTTTGGGTTGTATTATATTCTTTAACACTATGACTTAGTATGGGGCCCAGTTATACCAAATATTATCTGAATGATTCAGCCAAGCCAGCAATTCCATGTGCTAACATTGCATTAAGGACCAAGGCACTGTTGACGCCCTTGAAGGAGAGCGGTTTCCTCCTGAAACAATGGAATGTATGATTATGGATGGAGATGTGTTATTGTATTGTCTCCTTCCTTAAGGGTTGTTCCTTTTGGGTTGGCCACTCACCTGGCCAAGGGACCACTCATCAGGAAGGCTGACTGACCTTAAGCCATGTTAATTGGCTTGCCCTCCTAACATCCCTACATCCAGCTGGTGTCACTTACAGAGCCGAAGCCATGTGTATGGCTTAGCGTGACTTGAGAAAATTGAAACTTTTATTTTTTGTATATTTTTTCCTTTGTTGTTTTTGATACTTCTCAGAACCTGGGCATATATTCCTGAACTTTCTTTCTTTCCTCCCCTTCCTCTTGCCATGTGGCTTGTCAGAAATGATTTGGTTTTCGTCTCTGTTTCTCCATCCTTCTCCTCAGAGCAGCTGCCTAGACTCACAGCTTGCCCTGCACTGGGGTTTTTCTTTTAATCTCTAAGAAATTTGTCCTTGAGCTTCCTTCTCTGCCTGTTCTTAAATTTGTCCATTTATATGATTGTAAGTGTTGAGAGGAGACCTCAGTTTCTCCATAGCATATGTGGGATATGGACTTTGTGTTGTGCACTCCCATCACTTGTGGGGCTGGAAACTGGTTAGACATGTTAGTACCCCATCATTCCAGTGTAAGAGAGGAATAGAAGATCAAACACCGAGGCTCAGGGAGGCTCCCTAGGACTTCAGTACCCTGTATCTTGTCACGCATAAAACTATCAGAAAGAAATACGTTCCTGACTCCACAGGGAGAGGGTGACAGAGCTCAGTCTCTGGGGCTGCTTCCTGGACCCTGCACACTGTACTTCTCCCCCTGGTCTGATTTTCATCTTCATCTATTCCTTCTGACAATGGCAGCATTGAGCACAGAGGCTGGTTCTGAGCTCTGTGAGTATTCTAGAGCACCATCGGATCTGGGATAGTTGTGGGAATCACCCTTGCAACTGATGTCAGAAGTGTATGCAACTTTATGGAAATGGTTGTCTTTGGAACTTCTCGGTTGGCTCTAACTGCATAAACCACACTGTGCTCAACGCTTCTCTCCAAAAAACACACAATGGATGGACCTGACAACATTAAAAACTAAAGATTTCAGAGCATGTAATTCAATCTCCAATCTCACTCTGGCTGTCTAGATAAGGACACGGAGGCTGTGAGCCACTAGGACCCAGTGATAACGAAGTACTGAGATTTTGTTTTCCTAACTCTACTGCATCGGCTTTTGTACCAACATTTTTTCTTTTCGTTTTGTCAGTTTGTGAATGTGGAGAGGTTTAATGCCATCCATACATATTCACACCAGGAAAAAAAAAAGGGTGTTAAACACATCTAAAACTGAACAAGAGCCAGGAAAATTTATTTGAAGAGTTTTTGGAAATTCTTCAAGGAAATGCTCCAAGCGTAAGAATCAATGTTATAAACTTGCTTTAAAATCTTCCATATCCTGATAACCTCCTGAGTATGAGAAATATCTCTCTTCATGTATCTTAGCCTTTAAGCTTTTTATTATAGCTGAAAACCTAACTGCACAAACAAAGGCATCTGGAGAGGAGCGGGAGTGAAAATGAGATGCCATTGGACAGGCAGAGGCAGGCGCTGCCTTTAAAATGCAAAGCCCTTCTAATTTTAGTCAGCACTATGCATTTAGCCCCCTCTGAGAATAACTTTTTGAATATCAATGGACCTATGTGATTTTAAAGATAAAAAAAAAATCAATCAAAAATGAAACGTGACTGGAAACAATACCACATGGCTGGTGTAGGAAAGGTTTCTGCTATCCCACTGGATGGAGTGAGCTGGAGTGAGCAGAGGCATCAATCAGCACTGATCAGAGAGGGTCCAGATGTGGAAGAATAGATGCAAGGCTCAGGTGGTAACTCCAGGGCTACAGTGTTGGTGATAAAGGGAGATGCCACTTCTACAGAACAACTATAAATTAGATGCCCAAAGATACCCCAGGTACAGAAAACAGTGTGGACTGAGAAGGTGGACATCAGAGAAGTAGTCCTCTTGACAATAAATTGCTACCCCCACCAAACAGAAATACTTCCTGAAAGAGACTTGCTTTGATACAATGTAGTGGGTAAGTTTGTTGAAGGTGATGTTGGAGATGGTAGGCTAATTAAATGGCTTGGGAGAATTCATGGGATTTGAGGTCCAAAGAGGTAACCCAAGCGGAAGCTGAAGCGCTTGAGCTGGAAGAGACACTAACAGGGTGACATTGGCTCCTCATGGAGCTGATGAAGAGACAACATTTCAGTTGGTGAAGTGACCATAGCTTTTAACCAACTCATTGTTCTGAAGGAGATTTTGATAATGAGCTGAAGACAAAGGCAAGAGACCAGAATGAGAGGATAAGTTGACTCTGAGAGTGGACGGCTGCTGGGGAGAGCTGTGGAGAAGTCTACAAGGAGGAGGGCGGTCAGTGAGTCACAAGTTTTCTGGTTGCCATGAAACTGAGTTTCCACTCTGTAGGTCACCTCTGTTCTGTAGCATTCTCCGCCCCTTTCCCCTTTCAATAATCACTTAGTAAGGCTGAAGCCAAGGTTTCTCTAAGAAGAATTCTAGAAGTGTTAATGAAGATGTGTATTCTGCATGCTACCCACACCACAGAGCCAGATTTGTGTTTTGTTTTCTACTGGAGCAGCAAATGCACCAGCACCACAGAGCACCACGGTGCTGGGCGGTGGGAAAAGGAAAACCATAGCATGAGGCCAACAGACTAGATGCAAATGGTGAGATGCAAGTGGGTGTTAACACCAGCTGAAATCCCAACGTGGCTGGGGGAAATCTCACAAGACTGTGCCTCTTGATAAAGAACATAGGCAATTAATGATGACGAGAGAGGGAGAATCAGTCTTCCCCAGGGATAAGCCTCCAATTGCTTCTCCATTTTCATGTGGTCAGCCTTAAAGACATAAATCTATCATCTGTCTATCTGTCTATCTATCTATCTATCTATCTATCTATCTATCTATCTATTTATCTATCTGTCTATCTATCTATCTGTCTATCATCATTATCTATGAGTCTATATGCAAAGCTAAATTGAAGTTGTATTGTTACTTATTGTATGTATAATAATATTAAAGAAAAACAGAATAATAGAGAAGAAAATATGAACGTAGAAGGAGGGCTTGGAAGTAGAGGGAGGGGAGCAGTATTGTGGGAGTAGGAAAACATAATAGGGGTTTGAGATTATCAAAGTATACTATATACATGTATATAAAATATAACAAAACTCATTGGTTTGTAAAATTAATAAATGCTGATAAAATGGGAAAAGTTCCTTCTGCTTGTGAATCACTACAAGAGAGACGTAACTGATCTGAATCATTTTGTTAGTTTTTCACTAGTTATGATTATTTTAATTTGTCCCTAATCTTCCATCAGTCCTGGGTATTAGAGGAACCTAGGGGTCATATGTTAAAAACGTTAGGTCTTTGAAGCTCAGTGTTGGAAGTTTCCTGGGATAAGTGTTCCATGAAAGCTGTTTGAAGAGTTGGATCCTTGAGGTCATATATTTCCACATCTAAGAGATAACAGAAAGCAGTTCATAAATTCCCGATGGCTGTACCAACCAAAGGCTGCCGGAACAAAGCGTCCCTCTGAAACCGGAAGCTGTTAAATAATGATAATGACCCATTACAAAACACTCTTTGCTCCTGACTGTGACGGCTGAACACACAGCTTCCCTGTATATATTGCATAAATAAACATTTTTGTCTCCCTAAAGTCCGCACATATAAAACATGGAAGAAGTCTTTTAGGGACCAGTTTGTAGAATGTTCAAACAGCTGTATTTATGTTTATTTTTCTGATTTAGTGAACTAAGGGGACACAATTTCTTCCTAGAGCAGTTCCTTTGAGAGAGCAGTTTTAAGTCTGTTTAAGATGGTTGCTAACTTCTGCCTCAGGATGGCTCCACATACTTGTGCCAAGTGCGCGTGAACGCTTTGGGAGAAGGCTCATCCGCTGACGGCACCGCCCTGCTGGGTGATACCCCACTACCCTTTTCAAATGCACTCTCCTGTTTCATCATTCCTTCTTCCATGGCGCTTGTTGACATAGAAACAAGGGTCCTCTGTCTCCAAAACTCTAAGGTGGAAAACAGATGATGGAAGACACCTGTTGACTCCTTGCCTTCATATGCCTGCAAACACACGCAGTGGTAGTGTGGTAAACAGGAACATTTGTAGCGGTAAATAGGAACATTTGTAGCGGTATGATGGCGAATTAGGAACAAAAAGAGCATAGCAAAGTTTGTAAAAAAAATCTTTTAAGATTTAAGCTCATGTTTCTTCTAGAAGTTTTCTTAGGTTTCACATTGATGTCTTGGATCTATTTGAAGTTGATTTATATGCAGAATGACGGATAGGAGTCTAATTTTGTTCTTCTACGTGTGAGGATCTAGTTTTCCTACTACCATTGCTATACTTGCTGTCTTTCCTGTAGTTTGTATTTTTGACTTGTTTTTTTAATACTATTTATTTATTATGTATACAGTGCTCTGCCCACTCGTACATCTGCATGCCAGAAGAGAGCATCAGATCACATTATAGCTGCCTGTAAGCCACCATGTGGTGCTGGGAATTGAACTCTGGGCCTTTGGAAGAACAGACAGTGCTCTTACTCTCTGAGCCATCTTTCCAGGCCCCTAATTTTGATTTCTTTATCAAATATCAGATGGCTGTAATTTGGAATACTCATTTTTGGGTTTTCTATTTTTTCCATTGGTTTACACTTTTTTTTTGTGCTAGTATCATGTTGCTTTTATTATTATAACTCTGTAACTTAGCTTTAAGTCTGGTTTAGGCATTCCTCCAGCATGTTCTTTTTGCTCAGGATTGTTTTGGCTATCTGGGGTCTTTGGTGCTTCCCTGAGCAATCCAGGATCATTGGAGGGTCTTCCACTTTCTAATGTCTTCTTCAATCTCTTCCTTTAGAGATTTTATTTTAGGGGTCTTTCACCTCTTTGGTTGGGTTTATTTCTAGATATTTTTGAGGCTATGGTGAATTCAAGTGCTTCTCCTCAACATGCTTGTTATTGGTATACAAAAACTATTCCTAAGTTGATTTTTGTGGCCTGAAAGTGTTGGTCATTTCTAGAAGTTTCTGATGGAACTTTTGGGGTTTCCCATGTATAATACTAAACTATCTGTAAACAGGGGTGACTTGACTTCACCTTTCCCTATTTGCATTTTCCCAATTTAGTTTTCCTCTTCTGTCTTACTGCTCCAGTTAGGGCTTCAAGCACCATATTGAAAAGGAATCTGGAGAACATACAGCCCTGTCTCACTCCTGACTTTAACAGGGTTACATTGAGTCCTTTTCCATAAGACTGATGTTGCTTTCTCCAGCAGCCATAGATTACCCAAGGAAAGCTCTAGTGCCAGCCAGGCATGGGAAACCTTTCTTTAAGTTATTGATTTGGACAGTACAAGAGATCCCTCAAACAGTATAGGTTATTGTCAAGGCCTTTGTTTGCCTCCAGGAACTTGAAGGTTGGACCCTATGATTGACAATTCCATGCAGTTTAGACAGATGACTTAGAGGAGCTGAGCTGGAACTGACCCAGAAGTCTCCATGAAGACTTGCTCTGATATTACCAGAAGGGGCTATGAAAGCTGCCAAGGGAAGAAAAGCAATCGATAGTTCAATCTGGCTTTATAACCTATGAACCGCAACAAGGAGCATCCAAGAATGATACCTTCAGTGCTTCAATAATAGCATTTCTATCCTGGAGACAGCCAATAGCTGCTTATGTATTTAAGGCCCAATCCTCCATAGGAGGGGACTCATGCCTGGTACTATAAATTTAACAATTACCCGAAACTGAAAAAGTAATAGACTCTAAAAGACACTTTTTTTTTACCACTAGTTTTCTAAACCAATATAACTTCTAATGGTGTTTTAAATATTTATGTTTATACCCACAGAAAAGGGTACCTCTCACCCCTCATTAGAAGTAAAAACTATTACAAAATCCCCAACTGGTCAAGATGCAGGAAATTCGTGATGATGGGGTCCTCATGCCCAATGGATACCTCAGCAAGCCTTACAACTAAGGCTTGGGAAACAACCTTGGGAAAGGCGAGGAAATAGTGAAAGAGGCAGAGAGCCAGGAGGTCTGCTGTGAGACAGCGTCTTCTGTATATGACAAGGAGCTGTACTCATTAAATCTCAAAACTATGGTTGTCTAAACAAGACCCGTGTAATCACAACCCCAGTTAACACATGATGTGCATGGGGGAAAACTTCACCCCTAGATGAATGCTGCAGGCAGTTGACGACAGCCGAGAGAAAGAAGAACAGTTTTCTCCAGAGATGCTCTCCTGTACGGATTATGAAATTATGAGCAACACAGATGGACGCAGGGAGTTATACGTCTATGTAATATAATCAAAATTAAAGAAGAAGTAATGAATCTGAGTAGGAGTTGGGAGGACAGAGGGAGACTTGGACAGGGGAGTTTGTGGGGTAGAAATGATGTAAATGCTCATGTATGACATTTAAAAATAAATTACGGGGCTGGAGAGAAGTGGCTGCTCTTCCAGAGGACCTGGGTTCAATTCCCAGCACCCACGTAGCAGCTCACAACTGCCTTTAATTCTAATTTCAGGGGCTCTGACCCCCTCACAGACATACATGCAGGCAGAACACCAATGTACATTAAATAAATAAAAATAAATAAGAGTTAAGGCCAGCAACAAGGATTTTCTGCTAAAGGGAACACTTAGTAGTTGAGGCGCTGTATTTAACAATCATTTAAAACATATACTCTTATTTGCTGATGTAATAAAATATTCATCCCCTTGCAGGAAGCCAGAGAATAACAGGATAAACTCTTGTAGACCAGCCAATAGAAATTCTCAAGAAGGGGCGTTACAAAAGCTTAGCTTTATTTTGCTGTTGTGTTTTAAATGCAAATTTTAATTCTTTTTAAACTACACGCCTTCTTTGGCATTTTGGCAAGGCTGTTGCCTTTAGTTAAAAAATTACTGTTGCAGAGCTTTAAAAATTAACATAAAATGTGCTTCGATCATATTCTTACATGAAAATTGGGTTATAAAATGGTACGACTCAATTTTGCGAAGAAAACGTTATAAATGAATAGAAAAATATTTAGAAATGCTGGCACCAAATGGTAATTCAAATATATTAGGATACCGAATTATAGCTTTTAAAATGTCCCTTTTGCTTCTTTAGAGTTTTAAGTCACTTGACAACACAAAAACAATATTTGTATACTTTTAAAGTTCTATTCTAATAATTTCCATGTTCCTTTGCAAAGGTTGGTGGCATTTTAAGTAACCCAATCTTATCATTTTAACAAGCATTTAATCAGGGCAATTAGTTAATCAAAATGCAGAGAGCAAGATTTCATTTAAATCTAGACCCTAGAGGAATTTTAAATAAAACCGTTTCTCTATACTTCTTTCTAATTTTTAGAAACTTAAGAAAATTAAAAAAAATGGTTTAATCTCTTCCATGAAATATGTTTTAAATCGGATATAATTTTTTTCTACTGAAATTGGCTAAATGTGGGCTGAGGAGGTGTAGCATTCATAATTCCTGGGATTCCACATAAGCCAGTCCCTGTAGCTCATGCTACAATCCCAACATGTGCAAGGAGGAGGAGGAGGCAGAAGATCACAAGTTCAAGGTCACTTTCTCTCACTCACTGGGTTCTAGGCACACGGGCTACATGAGACTCTGTCTCAAAGAAAAAGGCTAAAGATAAGGGGCATACTATTTCCAGAGTAAAAATCCTCACAGGTCTTCAGCCAGCGTGTTCCAGTGTTAAACTAATGTATACAGGAAGCAGAACGCGGGGTGAGCATAATTCACGGTTATAATTACACTCGACAGCCATGCACCGCTTCTATTATTCATAGGCTCTGGTTGCACTCACCCAGAAAGACTTCACAGAATACTAAATATCCACACTCTTCATGAGAAGTCATTTGGAATTCGCATTAGTTCTCATCAGAGGAATCAAATTCAAAGACGCAGAAAACCAAATTTGATCATCTTAACACTATGCACAAAGACAAGAAAAATGAGTAATTTCCTAAGAGGCCCTGGGTCTAGTTAGCTTCTCCTTGTGAAACAACACAAATGTGTCGAGGGTCATTTCCTTAAGGAAAAGCATCTTCTAACTGTCCTTTGGGCTTCAGCGCTGTGATTTCTGGTTGCTTATGTGTGCCTTGATTAAGCTCCCCGGCGTCTATTACTTATCCCCTCCGGCTCTGCAAGAATCCCTGCACTTGTGTTAATATGGCCGCTGTCCTTCGTTGTGAGCCAACGGCTGTATCCTTTAGAAGCCCACTTGGATTTCTTGAGGTGAGGCTGGGGCTTGCATCCTGAGTGTCCTTGTACCTATGACTGCTCATTCTTTCAGAACTGTGTATCTTCGTTACCCTGCAGAGCTGCCATGCAGGCAGGAGCTGCACTTTGGTCCCCAATTCTTTAAGTAGAGCCATGTGACAAGTTTTCAGCAATGGGCCAAGGGCAAAAAAAAAAAAAGTGTGTTACTCTGGGCTAAGGTGTTAAGAAAAGAGAATGCATCCCATGGACATCTTTTCTTTGCCTGTCAACAGAATTCGCATGTTTCCAGGCACTAGCACACAGTGGGACCACATGACAAAAGGAGGCTGAATTTTCAATTCACCCTGTGCAATCTCTTTATAGACAAGTGAGTGGCAGCCATATAGACTCCTGTAGTGGGTGTAAACGTGTTTTTGTTTGATCCCAAGTGTGGGATGTGAAGCAGACTTGTGTGAGGGTGTGTGGTGTTTTTCTGCTGAAAACAGACTTGTGAGAGAAGAGGTGATGATTGTCCCCTGAAAGAAGAACTCCCTCTTGCGGATATATATATGTGTATGTGTGTATGTATATATATATATATATATTTGCCCAAAACAAGAGGCGGAGCTTTGAGAACCGTTCTAGTTGCTGGATTCCAGCGGCTGCAGTTGCAGTCACCTTCGCTGAATTGCTGGTTTACTGTTTATTGGAATCCTGCCAACTACATCAGTGAAGTCGCTCCAAGGAACTGAGTGTAAAAATGGTCTATCTCCACCTCCCCTTGGGGGGGAGGCCTGGTGGCTCTCAAAGAAAGAATAAGCAGGCTACCAAGATGAGACTTGATAGCCTATGACCATATAGTGGAGGAGGAGGTCCCACTGGGTCATAGACCTAGGGGAGGGGAATAGGGTGAAAGCCGGAAGGAGGGAGGAATGGGAGGATACAAGTGATGGGATAACAATTGAGTTGTAATCTGAATAAATTAATAAAATTAAAATTAAAAAATGGTCTACCTCTTCTGTTCCTATTAACCTGTTTTCTCTCCCATCTAGGGTAGGCAGGTTGGAAGGGAGATGTAAGCATTAAAGAACCCCAAGTAAAGTAGGTTTGAAAAAGTTCAAAGCCTACAGACTCCCATCCTCTGAGTGAAACCTGGGGGTACGTTACAGCAACTTATCTGGTTCCAAAATAAGAATATTTCTTATTTCTAACTCTGTGGCTTTATCAAAATTTCCCCACTTTAAAGATGATACCTCCCCAAAATATTAGATTACATTCCCCCAGATAACCAGAATTTTGGTAGCATGAAAGTGACGTGATACTTTATTTCCAATATCAAGCTTTGAACAATAAATTCAATATCTCTTTAAAAATTGAGGTTGTAATGCTATATTTGAATAAGTAAGTGGGATTTTTACACCTTAAGAAAACAAAGAGGAGTGGCTGAGAGCCAAGGGAGAGCCCTGAGGCAGCGACATGATCCTGAACTTGTTGGAGTTTCCTCAGTACTCACAGTATTGCGCTCTGAATAACATAAGGGCAAATAAAAACTCTCCATATTAAAAAGAACACACCCTCACCCCACCCCCTGCTTTCACAATTGATTTCTTAGCCTTAGTTGCAGTAGTTGCATTATTAATATACCCATTGGGACTCAGGGCCACGACTCTGCATTTTATTTTATTTTTAAAAAATATTTTATTAACTTATTCATATTACATCTCAATTGTTATCCCATCTTTTGTATCCTCCCATTCCTCCCTCCCTCCCGCTTTCCTCCTACTCCCCTCCCCTATGACTGTGCCTGAGGAGGACCTCCTCCCCCTGTATATGCTCATAGGATATAAAAGCTGGCAGAGCAAGGGGGTTGTTGTGAGATTGTGTGTCCTAGTAATGGCAAAAGCCAGACCTCCAAAGTCTCACCAACATGGTTGCCTACACATGAGCTGAACAAGGACAGCAGTAGACATGGTAAAGTAGATCGAAACTATGGCAAGAGACCTAAATCCGTCCCAGAGAACCATAAGCTGTTAAGGAACACTGCAAAGGAAAGGAATAGTGTTCCCTGGAAAAGAGCATCCAGCATTATTAAATGGTGATGTTTCCAGCCCTGAAAACATCATACAAGTGACATTATACAAGCTGAGAATGTTGTACTTTATATGTAAGTATAAACAAGATATAATATATACACAATGATTAATAAATAAGAGAGCCAAGAGGGTAAATGGGGAGTTTTGAAGGGAGGAAAGTAAAGGGTGACATGATGTAAATATATTATTCTCAAAAAATAAAAGAAACCATACATGGGGAAAAAAGCTCTCCATACTGATAAGCGTGTCGAGTGCACACTTAAGACTCAGACACATGCAAAGCAACTATTTTGCTCTTCAGCATTGTCAATTCTAGATCACTTGGCCTCCAGACCCCTCTGTAGTTTGGGCAAAGAGGTCAATGTTCTTTATGGTTGCCTATGAAATTTGAGTGCTGTATTCAGTATTATGTGAGTATAAATTACATTCTGTGTTCTGCGCTCCCAACTCAGAAACTTCTAGAATTCAATCTCCTTATAAATTAGAAAGTGCCTAGAATAGAAAATAAAGGCAAAAATGATAAAATGATTATGACTGAGATAGGAATTATGTCCTTTTCTTGAAATATGTATGAGTGTGTTTCAGCCATGGCCTTAGCATAGCCTGAGAGCCTGAGAGCCTGAGAGCTGACTGAGGGCACAGCCCTATCTTCCAAGCCCTTTGGAGGCCGAGGCAAGGAAGGTTGTAAGTTCAAGGTCTTCCTGGGTAATTTTGCAAGACTCTGTCTCAAAAAATAAAGAGGGCATTTGCAGTAGCTTGGTAGAGTATTTGCTAGCCCAGATGAAAGCTAGCCTGCTTTTACCTGAGATTCCCAGGTAAGAATTTTATTTTGTTTTTCTCTCTGCTCTTGGGACTTCTATTAAAAGTTATTTTTTAATATTAGCAACTATCTTTTAAAAAGATAAATTCTCCAACTCGGCCATTTCCAGGCTTTCTGGGTGACCTCAGTTGACTAACGTTTCCTTCCGTGATTTTAACGGCCCAATGTTTGTCTCATGGCTTGTAAAACACTTCACGTTGTTGGACTTAACCTTAGTTGTCTTTGGCCTTTTGAGATATTTCTTGCTTTTGAGTTGTTTCAAGTAATCTATGCCAGTCACTTACTGTATTTAAATGAAGCTTGGCTCCTGATTTATTGTATCTTCTTCTGTTTTATTTTAAAACCAGCTTTGAATTAATTGGTCCCGAGCGTCATCCTTGGCTGCATCAGCTCCCAGCATTACTAAGACACCCTGACTGACTGTAGCACTAACTCTTCTTTGGAGCTCTTGTTTTTATGAAAATATTGAGCCTGCAGAGACACTTTGACTCTTAGAATGGCACATGGAAAGAAAGTCTCTGACCTTATTGTCGCTTAAAATTCATATGCACAATCCCACTTTTCTCACTAATCCACACATTTATCACTGAGCAATAATGACACGCTGTTTTCCCTGTCTCTGCCTCACATTGTGCAAATTCATGCTTGGTTTGTTCCTTAGTTAGCTCCTGCTCTCCTTACAGTCATAGGCAGGCTGATGCCAGCTATGTGTGTGCATGTGTGTGTATATGTGTGTTGTGTGTGTGCGTACTCTAATGTGTCATCTTGTTTCAAAGAGAAAGCTCTTATGAGCTTCCACGTGTAGTAAATAATGGAGAAAACATTAAAATCAGAGCCAGTGAGATGGAAAAAGCATCTATTTCTCTACAGTAGTGACACACAACCTATACTCTATCCAGACAGACACTGTAGGAAGACACTCATTAAAAAGGATCCTGCCATCTTCCAGGCAATGTATCAAACTGCCTTACACAATTTTTATGTTTTTAAGAAAATGGCTACCTTATTTATTTCTATTTCTTCTTTTGTTTAAGGATGCAAAGAAAATGGAAATTTTTAAAGAAGAGAGATTTCCAGAATAGGCAACCACCCAGCAAGTCTCGGAAAGGTGCCGGGAGAATGCCAGTAGTGGGAGGTGGGTGAAATCAGGCACCTGGTGCAGGTGGGTAAGGAGCGTGTGTTCAGTGAGAAGAAGGGCTGGAGATAGAAATTACAGCCACAGGCCTCAAGCCTTCCACCATGAACTTGATCTTACAAGGTATAAGAAACCATTACGGCTTATAAGGCCAGGCATACTAGCATTAGATTTGCAGAAGCTGGGCTGCATTGGGGAAGGTGGATTTCCAGAAGAAGGTGCTAGATAGAGGGAGAGAGACACATTACGAGTCAGCTTAGGTCAAGAATCCAGGGATGCTATGGGACAAAGCCACAGTGGGAGACAGAGAAAGAAGTCGGAAGTGTGGAGGGATTAGTAATATCTAATGATGACTTCGAATTTTCAAATATGGGTAATGAAGAAAACAGTGATGATGCAAATCTGTGGGGGCACAGGAGATGGCTTTTGGGTGGAGGCTGTGGGCTTCTGCTGTGATGTGCTGAGCTCAAGTCCTTCGTGGCACAGTCTCGGGGGTTGTTAGTATCATTTGTATAACATGCACCAGTGGTAGCCACTGGGGTTTCTACAAACCATGTTATTAGTTCTGAAAAAAAAAAAAAAGGTCCCTCCTCTGGTCATCTGCAGGAGAGCTGGGAGTCATTGCATCACCAGTGAACACCTCACTTCATTACGAGTCCACTGAGGGTTGGTGGTGGAAAGTGACACATCAGACCGGTGGCCGCTGAATGATGCAAAGGGACCTTACAAATGGCCAAGTTTCACCTGACTTCACATGTGAGCATGGCACAGTCCGAAGAGACCCTGGAGATGGTTTAGGACTGGTCAGCTGAGAATCCTGTTTCATTTACCTGTTCTTTTCTAGAAAAATCAGAGTTTCATTAATGTGTGTTCTTTGAGATTGTTCTCCCAGCCAGAGTTCTCTTTAAGTTCAACAACACACACACACACAGTCCGTGTTGAGTTGGATATGTTTCCACATGTGTTCATTTCCTGGATAAAGGTGATTATTGAATAATTGGGAGTGGTCCCTCTCTTGACTTTGATCTCTGCTGAACATTTTGGCTTATTCTTCAATACTGCATGAACACACACACACACACACACACACACACACACACACACACACACGATAATGTATTGTAATAAAATGGTTGGGGAAATTCTATTTCTTCACATTTATATATATATATTTTTTTACTGTTCTAAGTACCTTCAAGTTCACCAAGTAAGTGGCCAGGGGCTTACTAGGAGTATTCTAAGGCACTGTGCAGTAAGGTGTCAGGGAGTCTGTTCCCTGGATGCCACCTTCTAGAGCAGAACTTAGGCTCTAGAAGAGGGACAAGCTGTCACTCTGGGTGTGGCTGGAAGGAACCTGCCCTTGGACACTCAAGAGTCTAGAATCTGAGCCAGAGGCAAAGAAATCATTACCGGGAAGGTGACAGATTTTCCAGCTGCAGCGAGAAAGCAAACAGAAGGAGCTCACTGAGGCATGGGGAGAAGGAAGGGGTGCTGATGTGCACAGATTGCCCTGTGAGGCTGGCAAAGGGCTGGGCTGATGTCTGAAGTTGCCTCTGAAGTGTGGGGAAGAAGTCAGCATCACAAGCTCCGCAGAGTCAGTTCTGTCTGACCAACTTAGCAGGAACCCCCAGCCTTTTCTGGAAAATCTTAGACTAGTAGGCATGGATCCTCTAAGGTAACAACAAAATTTTCATATTTAGGGGACAATTTATTATGAAATTTGTCTTTGTCATCCCAGCATACCTATAATATGTGTGCAAAGAACATCCTTATCAGCTAACAGTAGTTAAGAATTCTAGAAAAACCCAACCTGCCAGGGACCAAACGGCCTGTGGCCGACCCCCACCCATTCAGCATCTGCAGCAAACATCCTGCTGGGCCACTCATTAGGCATGCAAGGCATCCGGCTTAGCCCTGAGAAGAGAGCTATCCGATCCTGAGATAACCACAGAGACATCCTGCTTTGCCCCACCTAGGAAAACCCCTCCCCCTGCAGATGTTCCCGGGGCTCAACCCCAGAAGATTTTGTACTTTTCCATTACTCTCCTTGCTTACCCTGCCCTCCCTAAAGCAGGTTTTAAAAAGCCTGCCCTCACCTTCAATAAACGGCTCTTGACAAGCTACTGTTTCCTTGAGCCACGCCTCCCTCTCGCCCATATCTTTATCCACAGGTTGCGACCCCCCTCGGCCCCCCAATAACTGACCAGCTGGACTGGTTATGTGGACTAGTTACGTGGACTAGTTAACAACCCATCTGCACCTACAGATTATTTATATATACATCTCCTGACATCAACATGCAAATAGCTTTAATAAAACATACCCGACATCTTTAATTTATGTTAAGATTTTTAATATTTTTACCCATAATCTAAACCAAAAACTTAGAACAAGAATTGAAGAATTTTAAAACATCTTCAAGTGTTGTGAGTAAATATTTAAACCTTTAAATGGATAATTCTTTTCTTATTCGTAGCAGTGATCTCCGCAGGGCTCCTCTTTAGATTTTGAATACTGAATACAAACCAAAGCTACAGCTAGGCTTGTAAAGGACTAGAAGTGCTCAAACTCATCCTAAATTCATGTCCATAGTTTGGGTTGGTTTGACTAGCTAAAAGGAAGAATGCAGGTGTAAACACCTAGCTTTTCTGAATAAAAACTCATAGTATTTTAAGAAGTGGAATTCCACATTCTTTGCTTCTACATGCATGAAGCACTTTCTAACATCGAAAAACTGCTCCAATTCTAAAGCAGTGGTAGATAAACTGCCATTAATTTACTGCTTCTGATTCACCGTGTTCCACCTACTGCAGAGTAATTTCTACTGTGGCTTCCTAGAGGGTGCGTGCTGCAGAAGGCTGCGCTCTGGACGTGAGCAGTTTGCTTTAATGCCCTTTCCTAAGAATGGTAGGCATTAGACTGCTGCCTCCACACTTTCTGAGTAAATCTGTCTGCTAAAGGCAGACTTCCCCCCCCCCTGACTCATCCTGATATCCGAAAGGGCTCAAACGTGTCCAACGTGGAAGCTTATGCTAAAGTTTTACCATAGTTTCTGATTGCTGTTCATGTGAATGTTTTGAATAGCCATTCCTATCAAAAATCTCATCTCTTTCATGAATTTCCTCTGAAATCTCTTTAAAATATCCTCTTTTGCCTTTAAAAAAGACGTTTGTTCCTAACAAACACTTTTCCTCTGCCCACTATAGTTAGTTTGTCCTAACAGGATGCTACCGCCCTCTCCACCCCCTGCCTCGCAGCTGTTAGTCCCAGGGTCCTTATCTGGGCCAGGAAGCGGTTGGCCAACTCTTCCTTTCCCTGTGCTCTTTCCATTCAGCAGTGCAATGTCCTCTCATGGCTGTCACTGTCACTGGAGCGCAAGCATTGGCTCCCAGCTTCCTTGTGGGCACTGCTCCTTTCTCTTACCACTAGAGGCATCAATAGTGATGTGCAGGACTCTCTTAACACTTGATAGCCCCTGTGTCCTGACAGTTTCCACAACCTTGACACACACACACACACACACACACACACACACACACACACACACACACCGTTCATTCCACTTGCATGTCCAGAACGTGCACCTTGTATTCTCTTATCACTCACACCACCTTCCCTTGACATCCTAAATTCCAGCAGTCCAGGAGCCATGCTCTCTGTCCTCAAACCTTCCCAACATTTTTCTTGCTGTGATTACCAGCTCTTCAATGGCGTCAATCCCTTTCTCCACCTAGATTTCCCATGATGCTTTACTTACAACAGCACCTTGCTCACTCATGCTACTCATTCAACAAATGTCTATTCAGTCCTCCCTCCTGCCAGCCATGGCTGTGGCCCTGGAAGTGTGGTATAAACAGTGTTCCCGCTGCCCTCAGAGCACTGGTGTGTGACAGAGCCACATTGATCTGGTATGATCGTCCGTGCCGCCTATGATGCCACAGTTTCCTACTTTTGCATCCTAGGCTTAGATGTTCTTTCTCGTTTATTTTGAGGCTCAGTTAAAATGATATCGCCTCTCCAATGCTTTTCTTATTCTCCTAAGAAGTGACCACTGCCTCACCTGGTACCGAGGGCATGCTGCTTGTACTTTGAATGTTCATTTCATCCTTTCCAGAACACTGCTTCTGTGCTGGGGTGTAGCTCAGGGGTGGGGCACTTACCTAGCATGTGTGAAGCTGTGTGCTTGATTCTTACCTCCGCAAAGGCAAAACAAAACAAAACACCATGTAAAGAAAATGTTGTTTTATAACAGCAGGGAGTGACAATCTGTCCTATTAGAGTGGGTATATGCCTGGAATAGAACTATGCGATATTATTCTTATGCCCTTTTGGCACATATATAGTAGTCAGTAAATACTGGCTGGAAATGAAGATTGAGTTACATTTAGAATCAGGTCATAGTTCCTGTTACAACAATTCCAAGTTTTCCCAACAGCTGCCCTTTTCCCCATCTTTAAGCTTTTGCTTGCACTGCCTGTCTCCCCTGGAAATTTCTTCCCTGACTTCTCCATCCAGCTCAGCCCACTGCTCTGTGTGCCCTTTGCGATTCATGCGGGGAGGTAATCCCTCCCCCTTAGTCACAGTCATAGGGGAGGGGAGTAAGGGGAAAATGGGAGGGAGGGAGGAATGGGAGGATACAAGGGAGGGGATAACCATTGAGATGTAATAAGAATAAATTAATAATATAAAATAAAAAAATAACTCATGCTCACCAATATCATTAACTTGGTGTATTTAACTAACCAAAACTATCATATCTGAAATCGTTTGAGCAAATTGTGTCTCCATTTCCTCATCTGTAGATTATGGATACATTTTTGTTATGTTTTGTTTTTTGTTTTTATGAAATCTCAAAGAATTATATCATAAAATCTTAGACCAGTGCCTGCTACTCAGAAAGCTTCCAGCTAATTTAGAATCCATGCTGTCATGAATGAACCTGGCTCCTTCCCTAGAGAAGGTATCTGGTTCTCTTTCCTCACTCTGGCGTCTGTGTATCTCCCCCAGATCCTGCATACACCAGATGCCGAGTTAAGTGGTGATGTGATGCTGGGAACATAGTTATGACTACTGCTGTTGTCAGAAAGGGAGGAGGTGGCTTAGAGGAGTCAGTCTACTTCCTTAATGAAAATCTTGAAAAGGTAAATGCGTGCCCGTGGTTGATGGTGGTGGGCACAGTCCTACAATCTGCGGTTTCTGAAATATGCTTTAGGAATTAAAAACAAAACCATCTTCTGGCCATTTCAAAAATACTAACAGGAGCAACAACAACAGCAGAAGGCCTGGTTTGCATGAAGAATGCCTGGTTGGTGGCTTATGTTCTCTTCCTTCCTTTGACCATTCTCACCACTGCTTTCTGGTGCCAGGATGCTCAAAGGGTGTCACTCATGCCAGCCTCCTTAAAGGACCTTATTCCTTCAGTCTTTTCTCCTGTGTTTTTGATCTCTCCTTTGTGGCAAGCTTTTCCCTGGTATGTGTGTGTGTGTATGTGTGTGTGTGTGTGTGTGTGTGTGTGTGTGTGTGTGTGTGTGTGTGTGTGTAGAATATATATATATCTTCCATCTTCAAACAAAAGGATAATAAATTAAATCATTTTCCTTTGAGCTCCAATCTATTTCCATTCACTTCAGTGATGGCTGGATACACTTGTTAGTTTTTGCAGTGCCAGGGATCTCACTGTGGCCTGGGCATGTCATCCATGCTGAGCCATTTCCCCAGTCTTTCCTTACTTGTTGATAGTGATGCACCCACATTAAGCCTAACAGTCACTTCACGTCATTGGCTTAGGAGCTTCTCAGTTGTATCTAGTACTTTCTTATTCATCTCCAAAAACTTCATCGAGTCTCTGGGACATCGTTGTCATTGTCTCTGTCTTATGCCAGTTAGTTTTCATCCCTGAGTTTGGGTGGCTTTTCATTTTCGCACGTCTTACCTTCTTTCTCTTTCTCTTTGTTTTAGGCATTATGATCTACACCAAGCACATAAAATTCTTTCATGATCTTAATGCAGGCCATGTCTGATGCTATAGTTGGTTTAACCCTCTGAAAGTGTGTGTGTTGGAGGCTTAGTTCCCAGCAGTTGAGGGAGATGGAATGAAGCCTTAAAGGAGTTGGGCCTAATGGGTGGCCCTTTGGTCACCGAGAGCATGCCCGTAGAAGGCAGTGTTGGCCCTCTGGAAAGAGTCTTCATAAGATGGAATGGTAATAGGAGCCTGAGTCTGACCACGAGTCCCTCTCTGACTTCCTGTTTGCTTAGATCATCATATGCTTTCTCAAGTGTAGCCACCATTGTATCTAACATGGGCTACACAGTGGAGAGGAGCCCTTGGAAGGACCTGAACCACGTCAATTAGACTTTCATCATTCAAATACAAGCCAGATGTGCACTCATGGGCTCAGCCTTACTCAGGCCTTTCATTATAAAATATAAACTGATTCACCTGGTTTCTGTTACCTGTTTGGATGAACGCCAGTCTGGGTAGGTTGGCCCTCAGCTCACCATGACCTTTCTCTTCAAGTCAAGCCAAATTCTGCCCCAGAAAAGAGAGCACTGAGCACCAAGCTTGCCTACCATCGCCTCTGCCCTCCCGCCAGCCTCACCCCACAGCCCTACTCTTTTCTGAGTCTTTTGGCTCTGTCCTCCATATTTTCATTCCTTTGGTGTTATCCTGAACCGCCCTTTCTTTCCAGATTCCTGCTTTCCCCTCGTCTTTACCTTATCGACTCCTGCTCATCCATCAAAATTTAATTAAAGCATTGCATTCCCTGGGAAGAGCCTGTCACTCCACTCAGCTTTAATATTCTCTGTCAGCACTCGCAGGCAGTCTCTGTCTGTTGTCAGAGGTGGAGCCCTGCCATGGTCACAGAGATAGCTAAGGGGCAAAAAGTAGAGGCCAAGCCCTAGCTTTGCACTTCCCAGCGGCATGAGCATTCTCACCTTGTGCCTCAGTTTCCTCCTTGGTGAAGTGGATATGTGAATGATATGTCCACTTCAGAGGGTTGCTAAGACACAGGGATGGACGGTGGTTTGTATAAAGTATCTGGAACAAAGCCTGAGATAAAAATGACCCTAGAAGGCTGAGTTGACCTGTTAATATACTTTCTTGATTTCCAAATGACCACACCTGTGGGGGGAAAGAAAGTGTATTTTGAGCATGTTCCCTCAGCCCTCATCACAATACCAGAAGCTAACACCAAGAAAAGCCTCATTGAATGAGTGAAGAAACACTAAATAGTGAGAAACAGAGGTAAATTTTTACCTTAACATATGCTAATGAGCAAGATCGCTCTGATTTTATCTTGTGTTTTTCTGCTTGTGCAAAGCATGTTGATGACATCTCATTAACTTGTGGTACACAAACTCACTGTTCTCTGAGAGTCAAGAATCCGCTACTCTTGAC
This sequence comes from Acomys minous, assembly GCF_964271855.1. NCBI lineage: Eukaryota > Metazoa > Chordata > Mammalia > Rodentia > Muridae > Acomys > Acomys minous. The sequence continues at coordinate 61,593,134 of NC_140487.1, forward strand.
AGAAGGGCACAATGTAGTTAATTAACGGGGACTGCTATTCAGGAAAGCAACATGTAGGCACACACTGTGACAAAATTCCTCCGAGAGACACAGGCAGAGAAACAAAATTTAAATTCCTATCAGAAAGCCTAACAAACTAGATGGGGAGAGGGAGTTTAAACAAAGTTTTGCCTGCAGAAAAACACCTTTTCCTGGGCTCTCTGGTCGTCAGCTACTGAAGGATTCTTCACCTACCACGCCAGAAATCCAACAAAAGAAAAGTTGAAATGTATAGTTGTTACCAATGGAGTGCTAGCAAGTGTCAACGTGCCACTTTCTCCCCTCTATGTTGTTCCTTAAGATGGGCAGGACTGCCTTGCCATGCCACAGTAGAAAAGGACATTCTCAGTCCCAATTCCTGGGGTAGGTGGGTGGGACTCCCCTTTTCTGGAAGCGGGAGGGGGAAAGAAGGAGGGAGGGAGGTGGGACTGGGAGGAAAGAAGGGAAGGGGCTATGACCAGGATGTAAAGTGAATAAATAAATTAAAATTAAAAAAAAAAGAAAAAAAACATTAAAGTTGGATAAAAAAAAAACCAAAACAAACAAATAAGCAAAACCGCAGATTGATGCACAATCTAAGATACTAGGCTAAGAGGACAAGACAGACCTGGCTTCAGTCACATCTACCCTTGGGATCTTTTGGTCCTAAACAGATGCGTGACTGTTTCCTAGCACTTGCGGCCCAGCGTTACTGCATCCTGTTGCTTATGTGTGTTGTTCCAGGCCTGGGATCTGCTTCTTCCTTTCGGGGCAACCAGACACATGAAGCTCAGAGTGACACAGGCCTCTCAGTGACACCATTCTTCCAGTGATCTGTCTCTCTCTCTTTATATATCAGGCCTATAAAAACCTTGGAGGGGTGGGCCTCGGAGAAGTGGGAGGTGGTCACAAGTAGGAGATTATGCCTTGTGGAAGAACTAGGCCACTGAGGCTGCCCTTGGGGCTCCGTCTTGGTCCATGCCTTTCTGCATGCTCCTTCTCTTCTGTCAGGTCAACTCTCTGATCAGCAGCTTTCAGACGACACGCATTCTTTGTGCTGTGATGACCCCAAGTGCACGGGGTCACCTGACTATACAGTCATCCCTGTGAAATCTTGAGCTGAGATAAATAAATCCCCTTTTAAGGTATCCTCAGGCATTTTAGTCACAGATACACAAAATAACAACGCCTTTCCTTTCACTTTTACTATTTTGCATTAACAGTTGTATGAAATCTGTGAGAACTTGTGTTATACATTCAAGATCGCTTGGTTCAGCCTTTTTCCCAAGCCACAACGCAATCAGCCTAAGTGAGCACTGTAACCTAACTTGTGCCTCCATTACTCTTGAGGGTTGACAGCTTCGCCGAAGGGCCACTTCTTACTGCTTCGAATAGGTTTCTCTCCTGTACACCTGTCTGCTATCCTCTACTGCACACAACGCACTTTGAACTCTAGTGGAGTTGTTCGATGTGATGGTTTCTGCCATCTGCCAGTCAGCAGTCTTTAAAAAAATTTTCACGTTTAGTGGTTTTTAGAAGGCACGGGATGCTCCCGAGGAGACTGTTTACAGTCTGCACCTTGAAGATCTTGTGTGTCTTCACCCCGTATAAACTATATGACAGAAAGACCAGCTACATGGCGAGATGGAGGCTGTAACTCACCTCCTGATGCACTTTTCCTATTGCTGAAAGAGTCACGGGGAGAGAGCCTCAATGCAGTAGGTGGAGATCTAGGCTCATAATCCACAGCCCTGTAGGCTTTGAAAGCATCTCTGAGGATTTTCCTCAATAAGAAATAAATGAAATCCTTTGATGCACGTGGAAAGCCAAGGCACCTGCTCTCTCTGAACTGGGCTTATCTTCCATCCTCCCCAGACATGACTGAATAAAACACAAGCAGGCAGAGTGGTCGGGGAACACAGGGAGCACCACACAAACATAGAGGACTTTTCGAATATAGAGCTGCCCACTTTTTAGGCCACGGGATATTTCTAATATGCCATCTAACAGATGTGGAAGCGAGAACATGGTTGATTAATTTTAACTGAAGGAAATGAAAAATCCCATTTTAATAATTACGAACCCTAATTCAGTGGAGAGGGCATTTTAATCAATAAATTAATTAGTTTTAATTCTAGGGCCAGACTATTTTCAGTCTTTCTTTTTAATCAGATCTTGCCCATGGTGAAAATTGTAAGTTGCCCATGTCTGTCATGCTGCAGTAAGAACAGAGACTGGGGTTAAAGAAAGGTGAAGGGTTTGCATAGCAAGTCTGGACCAGTGAGGAAGTTGAAAAGGAGATCTCAATTGAGTGTGAGATAGCTAAGCCAGACAGATAAAGGGAAAGACAGGGACAGTGACGGCAGACCAGTTGTTCCCCTGACCAAAGCCCTGAAAGGACATATGTAAGGCACTGTCATCCTTTCTTAAATTCTTGCTTCTAATGAAGCTGATTGTAACAGATTCAGTTATGAGTATGGATGGCTTCTAACAATAAGCCTCTGCTTAGGGGAATATCCCAGACCACCAGGTAGATAGGAAGCAACCAAGAAAGACTGCAGCTACATCTTAATGGCTAGGATAGTGTTCACTCTCTTCCATGGTAAAGCTACAGCTGATTATGTAAATATGAGGATAAGAAGGGCATACTATAATTAGTGACATCTCAGGCACCTGCAGAGCCCAAGTGTAGTAATGCTGGCCAAGTGGCTAACAGCTATTGACAGTCAAGGTCAATAACTAATAAGGCTGGAGTCAGAGACAAACAGTACATGAACAACACTCTAGCACGGCCATGGCTGGCCCAGGAGACAGGTATAGAGCATGTGGACCCTCACTGATTGACTCAGTCATGATAGGCCAGAAAATTAGCCAACCCCAACAGGCTTTGCTTCAGCCTTTGTCTAGCATCGCCAATGGCCTCGTGAAATCCCTGGACAAGAAGTTTAACAGTGCTTTCCTCTCCTGGAAACCTCTCCTATTCTTGGGAGTTTCTGTCACTTCCCCCCGATTTCTTGCTGCTTTGTAATTCTTAGTAAAGTTTGTTTCTGCTATGCATTCTCCCACGAGAGTTCACGTCTTTAACCTTCTTTGGTATGAGACAGTGGGTTTGGAACCAGTGTCCCAGGTTGACCTTTGTGACATCTAAGTGTCTGGTACCTTAGGACCCTGGTTTCAGCACCATCGGGCTGAAAAAGGTCCTGGTTATACTGGAAAACTCCGCATTACAATCAGCAATCTTGCAAAAGCAATTCTGGTACTTACTAGACACTGAAATAAATTCTCCATGAGTGCGACACCCCGTTTTTAGAACAGTCTCCCAAACTTGACATCAGAATTTTATATAGCACAGAAAATTGGGATTCAAAGTGATTAATTTAATCCCAGATTTGGGTTTGAATCTGAGACTTTCTCCAACACCTTCACCTAGTTCGGCTATGTCACAATCTACTATTTAAAAAGAGAGCCCAGTGGGATTTCAACAGAAAAAGATGTTTATCTGAGATTATCTTTTTAAGATGGTACATTGCATATTTATAAGTACAAAAAGAGAAAATCCTTCGATATACTGGGAAGTGGATTTGGGGTTATTCTTGGAACAGAGGCAAGAGCTAACAGTAATGTCGTGAATGTAAGGCCACAGATACAGCGGGCAGTCGGTCTGACCTTCTCAGCAGGGGGCTGAGATCTTGCAGAAGCCTGGGTTCAGACTTTTCTGAAGGATTTTTTGACTTACCTCAACAGATAGAAAGAGCTTGGCAAGGAATCATTTATATATATTATATAATATATAATATAACTATATTATAACTTCCTAAATCTGAACTTGGCCCCTGAGGATACAAGAGCCTTGGTAAGGCAGGACGTGTCTGTGGATCTGCCTGGCCTGTCTTCCCACAGAGGCAGCCCCCAAAGTAGAAATCCACATGGTTGGGGGGTCCAAGGCCAACTGGGCCTGACTCTTTATTTCTGGTGTCTTGGCTAAACAAATTATGACCCTAACCTTTTCAGAATGTGTAGATACAGAACTTCATTGAGAAAACTGCACAGCAGCATTTTGCTTCATCAGATAGCTGCTCTGTGGCTGCCTCAGTCATGCAGATATTCCTACGTGCTTCTTCCACTTTTCCTTCCTGTTGGTCCCTCCAGCCCCTGTCTTTTAGATCGGTTTACACACTCCTGTCTCCTCTTGACCTACTTCCTTGGGAAGCAAGCACATTACACAAGGAACCCTATTGCATGTCCTCCTATGGCCAGGAGAGCAAGGCTTTCCTGTCTCTTCTGCCAACTATCTTGAGACAGCTCTGTGGCCACAGTGGCCGCTAACATGTTGACAAGAAATGCATACTCACACTTCAGCTCCAGCTTGATGAAGTCCGTATTCCCCAGATTTTCCAGAAATACTCCCCGGGGGATTAACGTCTTGAAATAGAAAGAAATGTCAGCACTAGTTTCCCCTTGGAAGGTGGAGAAGTGCAGGTATGAGGATGGATTTGGGAAGGAGGCAGCATTCCAGTAATTTCCTGTGGGATGAAGAGAAAAGACAAGTTAAGGAGGCCTTCATTAGGGCAATTATATATACATTCACATATAGACCTATACGTACATGTACATATATATACACACATACATACATGTGACCTATTTCTTGTGTTTAATAAATCTTCATAGGCAACAGCCCTGCTTCCTCAAACAATTGCTGAGGGAGCAGAGACTCCTCAGCGGCGTTGCCCTCAAGTTGTGCCTGGAGCTCCAGGTGTGTCAGGCAAATAGGGTGAGACGCATGAGGATTTATCATGAGAAAGAGGCCAGTTTGCAGAGCAAGACTGGAAGCCTTGAGCTTCATCTGAAGAACAGAACTGCACAAGATGTGAGAAAGTCGGAAAAATGCAGATGTGAGCTGTGGGGACTTAAGGTCCTATAAGGGTCATACAGCGCATGTGGCTCTTCCCTCAGCTCACTAGGCCACTCCCATTCTTGGAGCTGCCTTCCTGCTCTTCTTAATCTCTATTTCTATTTCTAACCATGAGTCCCTGGTGTAACCTTTCATCCTGGGACACGAGAGCCTGGAATCAGATGCCCTCTGAATTCACTCAGGTGTCAACCAGTACCATGAAATTCCAGGGAAGGCATGTCCCAATCCTCCCCAACCACTGCTTGACCGGGTGGCCAATGTCCTAAGAAGAACAACTTACAGGGCACAATAAAACTCCAAAGCAGCTTGCTCAGACTCCAGGACAAATGGATCAAAAAGTTAAAATGGGACCATGACGTGACTTGCAACTTGCTCTCTGGTAGAGAGGAGGCCAGTGTGCACATTTACCAGGTTAAGACCAGATTCAGATCACAATAAGTAGATGTGCTTTAAAGCAGTCACTCAAGGCCGAGCTTTAACACTAATTCTACAGTCTGTCTTGATGGTGGGTACCCATCCTCCGAAGAACACAACCGGTGAGCTGAGCTCACTTCACTAGTTTACTCACATACAGACTTCATGTTCTCTTCTCTAATAAAAGGTGTGTACATATGCAGCATTAAATCCAAGCGGTATTCTTTAATGAAGGTAACTTTAGTTTGTCACTTCTATACTTAAGCTATAATTTTAAATTAAACATGTAGCATTGTTCTACCCAGATATTAAATTACCTTCCTAGGTACTATTTGTTTTTGTAGGCACCTAGGATATAGCGACATCCAGATAGGTGCATGGAATATTTACAATTAAATGCATTATAGATATGCACATTAAAGTTTTAACAAGTTTATGTGAGCCGCCTCAGTGATTTCTCAATAACGCAATGCCAGACTGTAAGTGGCTTAGTGCCCCCTGGTTGGGGAGAGCAAGAAAAGAAATCCAAGTGTTTGTGTTTGCGGAGACGAAACAAAGACAACACCGTTGATTCTCATTATCCCCTCGTTAGTTCCAGGACTAATCCGAGGATGGAAGCTCCTTTAATATAATGCTGAAATGCTTGCATATAACTTATGCATATCCTTCTGTATACATTAAATCATCTCCAGCTTCCTGGTAATACCTACTGCAATGGGAAATGCTGTGATACAGTTGTCATGCGGGACTGTTTGGAGAATAGCAAACAGGGAAAGGTTTGAATGTGTTTACACATGGACTCAATTCTTTCTCTACTTTTATGTGGCTTCTGAAGGCTGAGTCATTGAGTTAAGGTCACCAGGCTTCCATGGCACTCACTGAGTCACCTTGCTGGTGTCCCACCTTTGTGGGAAGCACCTCCCTGGGCTGAAGAGCAATGAGTAATCCATTCTGGCTGGCCTGTGAACCCGAGGGATCTCTGCCTGTGTAGGCTTCCCCAGCGCTGGAGTTACAGATCTGTGTCACTCTATCTGGCTCTTGTTTACATGGGTTCAGGGGTTTCAACTCAATTCCTCGTGCTTAAAAATAAAGCTCTTTACAAACCGAGCCATAGCCCCAGATTCTAAACATTATTCTTTAAATGCAATTCAGTTGCCTAATCCATAGATTCAGCCAAAGGTCGACTGGTGCTTTCTGATTAGTTACGCTTAGGTTTTGTCACATGATTCACATTGAATTGGCTTGTGGTTTGTTAAGAACATGTACGCATTGGGTAAGCTGCTGAGTGGGTGACACAAAACGGTTCCTAGTGTTTCCTAATTCTCTGGAGTCATCCCAGAATAATGATCTCTCATGACTACCTTAGTACATAATATATAAGTGATAAGTCATGGAAAATACTCCTGCAGGTGTCTCAACTAGGGTTAAAAAAAAAAAAAGACTTGTAGAGGGTTGAGGATATAGTTCAGTCAGTATAGTGCTTGCCAAACGTGTGTTCGATCCTTTGCACTGCACAGCCAGCAGTGGTGGCAGGTGCTTGTAACTCAGCAAGTGGAGGCAGGAGGATCAGAAGCTGAAAACCTAGTACTTCATTGAGAAAACCTAAATCAAGCCTTGCATCAGGACCTCAAAGCTGGAGAGGGTCAAGACGCATAGCCGTGGGTCAGGAGGAGTCTGCTGTTCCTAAGTAGGGAAAAGCCCTTTAACAACCTAAGAGCCTGCCAGGATCCAGGGCCCTGTGGTCCCCCAGCATTACACAGAGCAATTCTGTCTCTTTAGGTTGAATCCGCAGGACAGGAAAGTAATTAATGTTTTCAAGTTTCAATCCAATCTAGTATACTCTTATTATCTGAGGTGGCGATGCATTAACAGAAGGGCAGTTGTCTGAAGTGATTCTAGGAAAAAGAAAGCTAAAAGGAAAACATGTCAGTATTTATTTGAGGTCCGTGCCTACTTATTCCGACAGGAATATACCCAGAGACGCAAATGCAGTTCAACCAGTTCTTCTTGTTTGACAAAACATCTCTGCAGACAGCAATTCCATTTGTTCTAATTCTGTGCTCACTAAGCAACTTCAATCTAATTCCATCTCTTGAATGGGCTTATTCATGGGGAAACCATGCCTTTTACTAGTGGCGTTTACCAGGATCCTGGAAATGTCTGGACTGTCACATGCTACCTTTGTTACTTGTGTGTGTCTCAAATCTCTGGATGAGTTAATGAAATTCAGACGCCGTCAGCAGCAGGAAGGCCTCTGCTCTGGCCTGGTAAAATCACAGTTGTGTCTACTCTGAAATTGTGGTGCAGGGAGTTGGGGGGGTCAGGGGCTGGGGGTGGGGGATCAATTGGGAAACAGGCAGAGGATCTTTCGAATTATTTATTTATCTCAAAAGCCCTTCTCTTTATTGTTTATTTTAAAAATATTTTATTTATTAGTGTGGATGTAGTATGTGCATTAGTGTGTATAACATATGTGTGCCTGTGTGTATGTGAGTATTTGTGCAAGTTTGTATGATTGTGTGTATATGAGTGTGTGTAAGTGCTTTTGTGTGCATGCATGTGTGTGTCTGTGTCTGTGTGGATGTGTATGTATGTGTGCATGTGTTCATACAGGTGCACACCTGCTACGGCATGGGTGTGAAGAAAGATGATCCTAGGAATTGGCTTTTTCTTTCTTTTTTAATATATTGTATTAATTTATTCATATTACATCTCAATTGTTATCCTATCCCTTGTATCCTCCCATTCCTCCCTCCCTCCCATTTTCCCCTTACTCCTTTCCCCTATGACTGTGACTGAGGGGGACTTCCTCCCCCTGTATATGCTCATAGGGTATCAAGTCTCTTCTTGGTGGCCTGCTATCCTTCCTCTGAGTGCCACCAGTCCTCCCCATCCAGAGGACGTGATCAAATATGGGGCACCAGAGTTCGTGTGAAAGTCTGACCCACTCTCCACTCAACTGTGAAGAATGTCCTGTCCATTGGGTAGATTCTGGGTAGGGGTTCGACGTTACAGGATCTGGGGATTGAACTCAGTTCATTAGGATTAGTCGGCAAACTCTGTACCTACTGAGCAACCCATCCTGATAGTTTAATGTCCTTCTTATTAAATGTCTACTTTAGTTATAATGTATCATACACATACTATATGAATAAAGGGTCAAAAAGAATGAGTAATCAAATGTGGTCAGTGGCATGTGAGTTTACTTTCTTTTCTTTCAAAAAGAGATATTATTACTTGTATTTTACGTGTTTGGGTATTTTGTCTGCATATATATTTGTGCACCACGTACTTGCCTACTAAAGCAGAAAAGGGTGTCGTATTTCTTGAAAGTCGAGTTACAGACTGCCATGTGGACACTTAGAACCACACCCAGGTCCCCTGGAAGAGTAGCCTATGCTACCCCTAGCTGCAGAACCACCCCGCTAGCTCCGTGAGCTCACTTTCAATGAGTATGTATAAAGGAAAAGGCTTGAATGCTGATGCTACAGACCCTGGTGACCTTTTCTGAATCCTGTCTGGAAAATCTGTTGCTCGGACTTGGGAACTCTGAGTTATAGCAAATAATACAAGAGCTTTTCTCAATGGACATTGCATTCGACCATGCAGGGAGCTGATAGCATCACTACTGTTTGTTTATATCACTCCTAGTTGACCACAAACTCATGAAAGCTTGGATAAAACCATTCCATTTCCATAACCTTTGGTCTCTATGAATAATTGTTAAATAAATAATAAAAGTGATTAATTACTCCTCGTTTATATCTAGTTTTAATTCCATATGCAAACTATTCATGGGTCAAAATGTGGTTTATGTGTACCCCAAGTATTAAAGATGCTAAATAAATATCAATAAAGGCTAATACTGCTTTAACACCTACAGAGAACCCTACACTGATTCCACCAGAACACCATCATTTTCTTCATTCATGACTTTATTTCTATTACTCCTATAGACTTCATTGAACAACACTAAGCATTTGCAAGACTGATGGCCTCATAACCTTAAGGCTATTGAAACAGTTGCAATTTGTACTTGCTATCAAGGTCAGTGCTATGGCGGAGGAAAAGCATATTGCGTGAAATACCAAGGTAGAATAAGCGAGTCCCTGGATCGTAAGAACAGCAGGTGGCAGGGGCTGGGTCAGCATGGACAGGTAGAAGGAGGAAAGGTTAGAAATCGAGAGGGAAGGCATGATACAGAATAGGAATGAGTGTCTGAGACTAGAAAGGTCAGTCAACAGTAACAGAGTAATGAGGTAGGTAGAAAGGTTTAAGGACACAGCCCTGGGCTGGAGCAACTGTCCTTGGAGGCTTGGCACAATGGCTGCCACGTCATTGAGAGCGCTTCAAGCTTGAAAATGAGTCCATCATAGGAGAAGCGTTTAAAATAAATATATGCCAGGTCAGGCCAGGCTTCTCATATATGTCCAGAGGAAGCAGGGAGGCATCTCCAGCTTAACGTCAGAGAGCGCTGGGACAACAAACTGGGTGGAACATGCACAGTGTCACTACAAACTTCAGGCAGTCACTAGCTGAAAGCACCGCATCTGGCTGTGTATTCAAAGTCTTGAGTAGCCACTTACTTGACCTAATCAATGAATATTTGGTAAGAGATACCAATCTCAGAATTCCTAGAGGTATTTTTTGAGTAGCAGTCTTTAATTTTAAGTTCCATTTTATTCCTTACAAATTATTATATGGGACCTCTGTGGTACCATGTGGCCCAGGTGGTCAGAGCAAGCCTGAAGTGAGCTCCACACAGTTGGTACATAGCACTCTTAAGACGACCCCAGACACCCAGAAGTCCAGATCATCACTAAGATGAGCAAGTAAATGGTGGAGAAATGGAAGAGAAATAAAAGCAGAATGGTGTGTCCACAGTGAAGAGACAGAATTGGAGACACCAGGATAGTGAGGAGCAGCTTGGCATGAGTAACTGGTGATGCTCTCTGAGGTCCTGGCCAGTTCTGCTACTGAGGGCCATATCTGAGTCCATGGTCCTGCAGCAGCGGGGCTTGGTTATCACCTCACCAGAAGAGCTGGCTTGGGTGTCTGGGACATAGATGTGCCAGCCCCAGGGCATGGGAGTGGGAGAGCTGGCCCTGCCCCTTGCTGGCTGTGGCATTGGGTGAGCTAGCCAGGGCAGTGCTGAGGGAGAGCTGGTGGGCTGACCATCTCAGCTATCACCCAGGCCCAGATCCAGGCCTGACACTAACATCTACCCTATTTATGAACTTCTGGAGCATGTAAAGGGACCAGTCATTCAAATCCAAAGCTACCAGAACTCCACACACAGGGCAACAACAGGATATCCATCCAAGAGGAGTCCCAGTCAGGAGCCACTATTGATAATGTAGCAGAAGCCAGAGGTCACAAACCAGACCAATGGCTCATTCCAATGAACATTTTCACGTAAAGATGTATAGACAAAGGGGTATACTGTGGGATACATGGTGGGTGATACGCTACAGTTTCCACAAAGAGATTTTGTTTTGTTTTTGTTTGTTTATTTTATTTTATTTTTGAGGGGGAGGTTACAAGGGCAGAGCACAGATATGAAGGGAGAAGGAGGCAAGTGAGATTGGGGTGCATGATGTGAAATTCACACAGAATCAATAAAAGTCAAAACAAGCATGGTGGAGCATGCTGTAATCCCAGCACTTGGTGAGGCAGAGGCAGGTGGATCCCTATGAGTTCCAGCCAGCCAGGTCTACAAATTGAGCCCAGGATAGCCAAGGCTACACAGAGAAACCTTGTCTTGATAAAACCAAAACCAAACCAAACCAAGCCAAACCAAACTAAACCAATCCCCCCCAAAACCCCAAAATATTACATGGGCACGATTATAGAAGTCTAATTGTGTTAAAGGGACAAAGCAAAACAGTCTTGTCTCCTGTTCACATCGTCAGTCTAATACCATAGGGACAATCTTTTCTAATACTTCAAACTCTTTTAGTTTTTATCCTATAGTAAAAATATCTACATAGGGGTTGGGCAGATTGGCTTAGTGGGTGATTTGGGTTTGGATCCTCAGCACACCTAATGCAAGGTGTAGTCGGGCTGCAGCTTTAACCCAGCACTGAGAGGTTAGGTAGGCAGAGTCAGGCAGGTCCCTGCAGCTCATTGGCCAGCAAGCCTAGCCCATTAGCAAGCAAGTTTCAGCTAGAGACCCTGTCTCCAAATAAAGTGGTGAGCATAGAGAAAGGCACCTGAAGTTGACCTGTGCCCTCCTCTTGTGCAAATATACACGCACAACATAATATACATGCACACGACACACACACACACACACACACACACACACACACACATACACACCTTTGTGTGGAATTTACTAATTTATACCCTTAGCCATACTCTATTGATTTTCCTGGACATGAGATAAGGATAGACTTTAGCAGAGCCTGCTTCCTCAGCCCCCTTTGCAATATTTTCCCCAAACAGTCCCCTGCAGAATTTGGGGATCTCCAAACATACAGCCTTTATATGTTTAAGATGGTGCCATCATTACCCACTAATAAGCAATGTAGTCAAATATAGTTACATTTTTTTCTTCTGTATAATTTTTGTTTTTCTAGGGTCAACATTTTTGCCCCTCAGCACAACTCTTTATGTCTCTGTCATGGATTCCAAGTTCACAGCGTTACATCTTTCCCAACATTTGGCATCTCCAGGCTTTTAGTAGTCATGGCTTTGATCTTTGGAGGCATCCTCCACTTCTCTCTGTTTCCCTCTGGAAGGGCAGGCCTTGGGGCTTAGCGCTTGTCCTATGATCTTTCTCCACTGTTGCCAAGCCCGCCTTTCCCCTGCACAGGAATCTATGCCCAGATTCAGAGATGTCATGACATCCCATTTCTGTGTCTGCAACCTTTTTTTTTTTTTCCTGGAAACACATTTTCAGTTAGCATCTTGAGGAAAGGGGTGCTTGAGGTTAACTTTCCGAATCCCTGTTCTTCTGATAAGCCATTATTCTCCTTTCACACCTAATTGAGACGCCTCAGAAAGACAATTGTCAAGCTGTCTGGTTGCTCTTGAGAAAGCTAATGCTCTATGATTACCACATTTATACCTATTCCTTATGTAGGGTCCCAGACTCAATTTCTTGATACTTTGCCCCCTAAACCTATTAATTTTAGTTTCTTTTTCTTTTTCTTATACCTTTTCAATCCTAATTTTAAGAATGCGACGCGTGTAATGGACCGCGGATGCCATTTGTTGATTATTGGGTTTCCTTACAACATGGAGAGATTCCTGTTTCGTTAGGGACTCTCGAAAGGTTAGAGCCATGACATCTTTTTTTAGAAATGAATCTTCTAGTTTCTCCATGAGGAATATGCATTTTGTGGCCAGTGTCCTGGAGCTGAGAGATGGGAAGACTAGGTGGGTGCTATGAATCTCAACTCCAATACTGTTTCAGTAAGGCATGATGCTTTAAAATGCCTGATGTGTGAAACATTATCTCCACCCTTACTAAGGAGAGAACAGGGCAGCTAGAAAGAAGCTGGTTAGAGCAAAAGAGATGATGCTCTGAATGACCCTTAAACAGGCTTTCTAAGGCCCCCTACACACATGTGGTATCTTGCAGGTGAGTTTCCAGCACTCCTTGGCCTGCCTCTTGCAGCTTGCTTCTTCCTTGCTTCTTAGCAGCACAGATGTGCAGGGTTTCTTTTACTGTTAGTCATGAAGTGATCAACTTGTGATGTACTAACACCCACCACCACCAACAACAACAAAGGAAAAGAAAGAAGTAGCAGAGAGAGCTCACTATGTATATGGGAGCCAAACAAAAATGTGAGATGCCTTGATGGTGTTTCAACTAGGGGGAAGGATCAAGAATATGGGGGCCGATAGGAGGGGTTGTAGTGAGTAAGGCTTCAGGGATGCTCTGGCCCTGCCTGTGTCTCTGCAAGGCTGCTATGTGCTGGTTCCTCTTGTACATCCGGAACCAGACAGTCTGGGTTACATTCTGAGCTTGCCACCATTACTTGCTGGGTGACTCTGGGTACCCGACCTTCCTCCATCTCAATTTCCTCTTTTGTGCAGTGGCATAGAAAGTGTTCCTCTCCTGGGGGAAATCACTGGAAATATTCCATGAGATGCAATCAGCAGGATGTTGCCCACAATACAAATGCCCAATAAACATTATTGATGAACACTAAGTGGATAGATTTTGCTATCACTGTAATGCTCTTAGAAAGGATACCATGCGCTATCTCCAGTGATTTCTTGTGTGAACGTGTGTGTGTAGGGAGATTCATATGTGATTGGAGAATATATGGATATGATAACCTCATGTAACCCTCAGGAACGCTGTCTACTTTTTAAAATCAAGGTTTCTCATTGGTCTTGAGCTCACCATGAGGATTGACTGGTTGGCCTATGATACCCAAGGACCCTCAAATCTTCAATTCCCCAGTGCTAAGACTGCAAATGTATGCCGCATGCTTAGCCTTTTCCTATGGATTCTGGGCACCCTCAGGTCTTCTTCATGCTTGTGAGTTAAGCACTTTACTAGCTGATCTATCTCCCAACCTTCTTCAGTGATTTTTAAAAACAATTCCGTTCATAACACAGGAATGGGAGAATGGTTCAAAGTGCTGCATTTTGCTGAGCAGCCATTAAATAAAAATTGGGGGCAAAAAGGAACAATTAGACACTGAGGAAGACAGTTACTCCAACAATCCAAAGAACGCCACTTGAACAGAGGTTGCCAGGGAGAACTGCAGGGAAGACTAGCAACTTCCAATATAAATATCAGTTCTAAAGAGACTAATTACTTTGAAAATTATTAGTGACCCAGAAGTTAAAATTTTAGTATTCTTTGTATTGTGAAATGAGCTTTCTCCTGTTTATTATGGGTTTGGTGCTGTTGACAAAAAACCAGATGATTTCATTTGCATGCAGATTTGGGTCTATCTGTAGATGTTTCCTAGTAAGTGGTAGGAAAAAAAATGACTTTCTTAATTAAATCTTTTTTGAACGTACAGGTTAGGGAAAGGGTAGCTTTTGCTGAATATAAAGCATCATTTTATGGACTAAGCTAACCTCAAAATAGAGGGCTCCAAGGGAAGATGTTGCCCTTGGTCTTGGGTTGGTCATCTGTTCTCTTTAGAGCATTCCACCCTCCCAAGAAGGTTCTTCCAATGCTGAAACCCAAACAACTAATACTGCCAACTGGCAGGAGGAGCCATCAGTATAAATGCTTATCTTATGTCTCACTGTAACTGAGTTTCTTTGAGTGACAACTGGGCTGAGTCCCATAAGGTACATGAGCTAGTCAAACGCTGAAGGTCATAGAGCCCAGGGTGTTCCCAGCTCTGCATGAGACTGGGAAAACTCGTTTGTTCCTGATTAGTCATTGCAGCTACATGCTGAACTCATTTACACTTAAATGTAAATGGTGCACATAGGTAATTTTTCTTTATTTTTAGTGCTTGGGACAGTTGTGTGAACTTAGTTCTTTGTAGATAAGGAAAATACCTAATTTTTTTTCATAAAGGTGCTTGTTATAGGCCCATGAGCTATACTTGGTCTTGGGCTTATAATTAATATTGTTAATAATGTTCAGAAGTGGAGAAATGAATAGATATCATGGAATTTTGGGGCCTTTATGATTTCATTGACAGTACAGACTTGGATCAGCCCTAAAGGATTCCATGGAGCTGATCCCAAGAAAGGAGAGACTTCAATTCTCCTGTACCCAGGCATACATGAGTGTGAACAAGAACTGTCTTGTCTCTGGAGGAGTGCAGGTTTACATCTATTATTTTCAGGGTGTTTTGCAAGTGCTGCAGTACCCACTGATGGACATGTGGGGGTGACTCTGGGTAGCGCCTATCTTGTAAGTGCTGGATGAGTCAGGAAACAGGGACGAATACTTGTGGGTTCCCTTTCCTCTCCTGGACATTTTCACCCATGTCATGAATTCTAGTAAGTGACTGTAGATTATTGGTGCCCAAATCCATGTATGAATTGCATCTCAACTATGAGTTAGAGTGAAACTAAATGCTTGTTGAAGAGCTTTGTCTTGACCTAAAGGAAGATGAGCACTATCTGAAGGTGAACATAGTTTTATTTCATATTAACTCTACTTATAGTGTTCTTCATCTCACAACTGGAGCCTCTCCGACTCGGTCCTCAAGTCAGAAACTTGGGGACCATTCTTTTTCATTCATCTAGTTTCATTCACTCAAGGCCCCCGATCTGTACCTTCCAGTCTTTTGAGATGTGTCTCTCCTCTCTGTTCCATGACCTTGACTGTGGCCATTCTCAGGTGCCTGAAGGCTACAGGAACCTCTACTTTGCTTCTGCTTCCTAGCTTGCCCATCCTTTATAAGATCAACCCCCCAAAAATCTTATAATTAGTACCCATACACTAAACCCCAATGCTTTCAAATGGCTGCAGAGTGTACTGTTACCTCCCTGAACTTGCACAGTAAGATCATTTCCCGGCCTCTGCCTTTGTCACTTGCTCTCCCAAAATGTTCCTTTCATTGTTTCTAACATTTGAGGAGTTGTTGATTCTGTTCTGTATTTACATTGCTGCCTCTTCCTTTTTTGTTTGTTTTTTTGTTTTGTTTTGTTTTATTTTTACTTTTTTTTATTTTTTATTTTTTTCCAGCACTCTGGGATTGAACTCAGGCCTCATATAGGCTAGGCAAGCACACTGTCACTGAATTGCACCCCAACCCTTTAAAAAACGCAAACAACAATTTTCCAAACAGGGTGTCATTCAGTCACCCAGGCTCGCTTGTCTTGAATTTGTGATCCTCCTGTTTTGAACTCACTCAGTAACCCATGCTGCCTTGGAATTTGTGATCCCCCCTGCCTCAGCCTCTCTCCCAAGTCTTCTATTCTTTAAACGCTTGTGTGTCCCTGGATGTTTGGAGGATGGAGCAAAAAACCCACTTTCTTTTTTCTTTTTTTTTTCTTTAATTTTCTCTTCCTTCCCCACTGTGCCCATGTTAATCTTGCCTGGTTCCTATACCACCTTAAGGCTCAATCTCACTGGCCCCACCTACTGAGGGATTCTTGGTGCTTCCCTGGGCTAGTGGCATTGTTTCTGTTCTGTGTTCACAGGCCTTATGGTATCTCTTGATGCACCTAACTTACTGTATTATTATACTGTCTTTCATGTACCTCCCTTCTTGGCAAGGCTATGAATTTTAGGCTGCAGGGATTTCATTGTCTACTTTTTCTTCCTGCCAGTTACAGACAGCCAGATAGATGCATTTAAGAATCTGAACCCTCACTAATCCTAATATTAATTAATGCTGCTCATTGATCTACAAAACCTACTTTTGGTGACTTAGGATTATTTAGCCCAGGAGGATAGACTCTTTTCCAGGTTTCGGATTATGCATGTCAACTTTTCCCTTTTGGGGAATATACTATGTTAGCCACCTTCATATTCAAGGTTACTTAGTGAATTGACAATGTTGGGCATTGTATGTGCCCTCTGGCCAGTTCTGTGGATGCGGCGTCTCTCTTCATTGTGCGATCTGCTTCTTCTTTTCTTTTCCTCTCCTCATATATTGGGATTCATCCTTTAATGCCATTAAGTTCCCATTTTATTATCTGCTCTGTTGTAATAAAGAGCAGTGACAGCAGGCTTGTAAAAGACTGTGATGCATTTAGCTACTCTCAGCAGCCCTTGGGGAAGGGGTGTTATAACAGGAGGCAGCCTTTATGTATTGATGAACCACAAAACCTCCAGAGCCTCACATCCATAGAAAAACAGATTTTATATCAAATCCATTAGGTGAGTAAAAATGTGGAAAAAGGGCTGCCCATTTCGGCAGAGTGAGGGATGTGAAGATCCGAACCCACTCTGCATGCAGGGAAATGGATTGATGGCATCCGAACAATTCCGTTACACACATCAAAGTTTCTTTTCTGTCCTCTTTTCATTACAGGAAATAAAAAGATCCATACATCCTGTTACATGAATGCTATCATTTTCTACTGAAAATAGTAACCCTGCACCCATGTCTCCGGTGGACCACTACAGCAGGGAGCTGACCCACAGCACAAAGAACATCATCGGCGGGGGGGGGGGGGGGGGGGGGAAGAGGTCATCTTTGAAAGCCTCAGTTTCTTTATCTAGAAATTGGACAAAAAGAGAGAGAGAGAGAGAGAGAGAGAGAGAGAGAGAGAGAGAGAGAGAGAGAGAGAGAGAAACCTCTTCTTCACTGAGGTCTTGCAATAACCTCAGAAGAAAAAAAAAGTTAAAATACTAAACACTGAGATGTGGGGTGGTGGTGGTGGTGGTGGTGGTGGTGGTGGTGGTGGTGGTGGTGGAATGTCTTCTTGAGGTATCAGTAGGAAGGAAATGGTGAAGACTTCTATAAATGGTGAGGGAGGCAGTCCAGAGTTTTGCATTATGCAGTGTAGAGTCTTTATGCCTTATATGCGGCCCTTCAAGAATAGAGGACTTGAAAGAAAGCTGGACACAAATCTATGACAGCCAAGGGCCAGTAATTCCAAGCATTAAAAAAAATAATAAACTGCATCAAGATGGACACAGCCTTGGCCTCTAAGAATTGGAGGGAACGCAAGGCAGTGATCTAGTTTGCAGTTGTCCTCCTTGGTCGACTTGTGTGAAACCATGGAATTTAGGCCCAGCACTCGTGGCTTTGTGGTGACCTGCCTGGGTTAGGGATTTGGTAGATGTTGCTTGGAGGTTGCAAGGGACATCCATCAGCCACGCTTACGGAATCTAAAGCAGTGTTCCAGCATTCTGTGAACAAATAAAGGTGGGTTCGGGAAGACAAATAGTTGATTTAGAAGAGTGGGAACTGCAAGTAAGTCTGCAAGCACAGCACTGAGGGCTTAATGGGAGCCGGCTGTTTAAGATGCCTTGGGACCAGAAGGGGCTGCTGGGTGAGTGGTTGTCCCAGCACTTCTGCCCCCAGGGGCCATGAGGACGACACTGAGTCTGACTGGGGCAGCAGTGAAGGTTTTCTCTGCAGGAGGAGGCTCTGCCGCAGGACTGCACCCACACTTCCTGAAGATAATGCAGTGAAAAGGTACACGCCGGGACAATGAAATATGGAAAAATTATTATAGTGCAGAGCAGGAGGCTATGACAATTTATGGTTTGATTTCCATTTCCTGGCTCAGAAGTTTAGGTTGTAAGGTGCAGGTTTGCATCTCTTTGTCTTGCCTTTGAGGGTATGGTAGAAAACTGCACATTCAGAATGATTTTTTTTTTTTGTTGAGCTGCTCAGTAATTGTGAAAGTGAATTTAGATGATAAGAAAAGCAAAGGCGCCAGTCGAAACTGCCACAGCGTGGCTGTAGGTTTTGCTGATTTGAAACTGAGTAGATGGCAGCATAATCTGGGGTTTGAAAGCAATTATTTTCAACAGGTCTGGCAGCCACCCAGGGTACAGAGGCTGGGAAACAGGTTGCGTTCCGACCTTTCCCAGGCTAGTGGCTCCAGCGAGTGCCCAAGGATGTGAAGGGAATCGGATGGAAAGTGCACAAACAAAGCACAGAATGGATTCTGATGGAAGCCATTTCACATCTTTTCTCTGCAAAACTTTATGCGAAGTTCATGGGGATTTATTGTTTCAAGAACAGAAGGACATTTACCTACAGATGCAGGGGGATAAATTTCAGGTCCATTTAGTATGGGAAAACAGTCGTTTTATTGCTGATTTCAATCCACTTGACTTTCTCCTTAATCTTCCATTTTGTACCTCAAGTAGAGCACTGCCTGTGTATGTGCAAACACACACACACACACACACACACACACACACACACACACACTCAAGCATTGCCTCAATATACCACACAAACAGATTCTTATCACATACATACCACATACTACATACGGACTCAACACATGTGTGGACACATACACACTCACATATGGACACAACATCCTTTTGGGTCAATACTTGAATGATTTGAGTGATATTTAAAAGTTTGAGAAGTTTTTGATACTAATCAGATCTAAACAACTAGGGCAAAGATTCTGAACCTGTGGGTTGTGACCTCTTTGGGAGTCAAATGACCCTTTCACAGGGGTCATATACCAGATATCCTGAATATCAGATATTTACACTTCGATTCATAACAGTAGCAAAATTAAAGTTATGAAGTGGGCAGGAAAACAATTTTATGGTTGTGGGTCACCACAACATGAGGAATTGGATCAAAGGGCCATAGCACTAGGAAGGTTGAGAACCACTGAACTAGGTGTGCAATCTATTGTGGTGCATACATTTTATAAACAATACAATGTGGCATAAACCATCACATATGTGTGTGTGTGTGTGTGTGTGTGTGTGTGTGTGTGTGTGTAGCCATATGTGTGATGGCTCTAGAGAGATAGCTCAAGAAGAAAGCCCAAGATCAGATCCCTGGCATACATAAAATCTGGACATAGTGGTGCCTGTATGCATTCTGAGAGCTGGAAGGAGCCCTGGGCCTTGCTAGCTGACCAATCTAGCTGAAGTGCAGAGCTTCAAGTTAAGTGAGAAATCTTGTCAAAAAATAGAGTGAAGAGTGACAAAAGATGGCAGCCAATGTTGGCCTTTGGCCTTTACATGCATGTACAAAACAAGCACATGCACACTAGTGTATATACACAAACATGTACATACATACCTTGTATATACATATCAATCACCCATAAACATACACATATATACATGTGTGTGATAATTTAGGTACAGAGAAAAAGAAAACAGTCTAAGAAGAATCACATCAAATTTTAATACCAGCTACTTTTGTGGATGATATTTGATGGTCAATTTATTTAGGAATTCTATTTTAGGTGGTTACGTATGTGCGTGATGGCTAGTTTTATGTCATTTTGACACAAGCTAGAGTCATTTTGGAAAAGGGAATCTCAACTGAGAATTCTCTATATTGGCGGGTAGGCAGACCTGTGGTGCATTTTCTGGACTGATGAAAGATGTGGGAGGGCCCAGCTCCCTATGGACAGTGGGACCTCTGGGCTAGTGGTCCTGGGCACTAGAAGCAGGCACACCGAGCAAACCAGGACTGGCAAGCCAATGAGGAATGTCCCTCCATGGCTTCAGCATCAGCATCAGGTTTCTACCCTGACTTCCCTCAGCAATGGAATGGGACATGGGAGTCGTAAGCGGAAACAAGCTTTTCTTCCTGAAGTTGTTCATTGTCATAGTGTTTTATCACAGCAAAAGGAAGCCTTTCTAAGACAATGTGCTTGCATGCAGTGGAAAGTAGGAAGAACAAAAGAAAGCCAAGGAGAGACAGCACCCTGGTAGGTTTCCAGGGGAGAATGAGGATTCCAGAGATGGATTTGTCCTAGTGAGCATGAACACGGAGCATCAGGGCAGGTGAGCCGGATCTCACTGTGCTGTGCTCTGCAGCACACATGCTTTAGGCGCTCCTGGAGAGCTATAAGGACATGCTAGCTGTTTACCACCACTTTTGGTTACTGTGCTACCATTTTTGAGGTAGAAAAAAACCTATCCTTGGACTATGGCAGATTGAATAGGTGAGACTCTAGCTTTTACATAGGGATTGTAGGTCTACAAGATTCACTTTCAACCCACCTTCAAGCTTCAGTGGGGAAAAGTCGATTCTTACTAACACTGAAGAAGAATTGGATTTCTGAGGCTGCATTATATGCAGGCTAGCATCCATGCATCCATCCATCCATCCTTCCATCCATCCATCCATCCATCCATGCATCCATCCATCCATCCTTCCATCCATCCATGCATCCATGCATCCATCCATCCATCCATCCATCCATCCATCCATCCATCCATCCATGCAAACAAATGACCAACTTGCCAAGCAACTCATCAGCCAACAGCTCACGATGCTGTAAATCTTTCTTCTTATAGTGAGTTCTCACTGTCCTCATCAGATTCACGCCATTCAGAGTCTGTTTTTTTTGTTTTACAATTACCTGTCATAGCTAAAGTCTGTGGAGCTCTCCTCATGGCCAGCAAGTGTGTTTGATACAAACAGTTGTTACTGTGGTTACATCTCACTTTGTCTTGCTATTACTATCTACATTTTCATACCAAAAAGGGAAAAAAAACTGAATTTTGTTGGAAACACTTAGTTTTAATTTAAGCCTAGGTCTCACAGCTTTGATGTTAGTGCTCTTTCCACAAACAATGCTGACTTTTTATAGAAATCATTTAAAAATCCATCATCCATTGCTTTTGTCTGATATCAGAGAGTATTAACCCTTAAAAGCATCCCAAAAGGTTTGGTGACAAATAGGCACTGAAAGTCAGTCACTGTAATTACACTCTTTTGGATTCTTAGTTCTTAGGCCTGGGAACCTGTGGAAACCATTGTACCCCTCTCTTCAAGTTTCCGCCCAGAAGACCATTCTGTATGGCTTGGAAATACAAAATTCATGAAGAGGAAACATGACAGTCCTGCTCCGTCACATGTCTTTCCTGCAGACTCATTCTGTGCATGCAGCAGAGGCCGGGACTTCATGGGGGCAGAATATCAGAGGAATTCATTTTTCTGTCATAGCCTCTTTTAGAATGGACCCCATACTCTCCTATGGTCATGAGGCACATCCATCTTTTTTTTATGTTCCTTAAAGGATTAGTATGCTTTGCCTTGAATTCTTTATGTAGATCCATGGTGCAGGCTTTCCCTCCATGCTCAAGACTTTCTTATTTTCAGTGCCAAGGCTATCCACTCAAAGAATCAAGTGCAGACCTTAGTCTGAACTCACCCCAATCCTTCTCTGCTGATTTTACTTTGGCACCATATATCACCACATAAGATATGTATTTATTTTAAAGTTTATTTATGAATTTTCTGGTTTATTTTGAACTGGGCTATAATGTATGAATGTAATCACTCTGCACATTTATTTCTTTGTTTTGTTTTTGGCATCTTGTCCTTTCTTAGCATGTATTAGATTCTTGTTAAATACTGTTTTCTAAGTGAAACACACCCTGTTGGGCCTAACAATTTTAGAGCTGTGGGTATGTAGTCTCACAGTTAAGAGAGACTTTTAAAGGCCAATGTTTAGATTTATTCTAATTCCTCATTCTCAACTTTCTGATACATCTTACCAAAAGATTTGCTATTTTTAAAGTAACACTGAGTTGAATTTTAGCTACAGTTCTCCCCCTCTCTCTCCCTCCTCCTCCTTTTCCCCCTTTCTCTCTTTGTCTCTCTCTGTCTCTGTCTGTCTCTGTCTCTGTCTCTGTCTCTGTCTCTGTCTCTCACACACACATACATACATACACTCACATATGGCCCCTCATACACGTGCACATTCTCTGTGTCTGTCTGTCTGTCTGTCTGTCTGTCTGTCTGTCTGTCTGTCTGTCTCTCTCTCTCTCTCTCTCTCTCTCTCTCTCTCTCTCTCACACACACACACACACACACATACACAGACAGACAGATATGCAATCACACATACAGAGGCAGGGATGGTAGACAGAAGTTTGGCCATCTCTATCCTTTACAGATGATCTTCAGTGGATAACTTTGTGCCCACTGCCTGGTGTATATCTTCCTATGAGAAGACATTCATGTAGGAGTTCCAGTTGCCTATTGATAGTTTTAGTACAACTATTGCAATCTTGATCACTCCTGGCACAGGGCCTTGTGCCAATGTAGGGCAGTGGGGAGGATCATGCTCCAGTTCAACTGAGGCTAAAGCCTTCAAGTTCTGCTGGCTTTCACATCCCACGCTGTGGGGTAAGTCAGAGAACTAGCCTCTGAGGCGATGGATAGAATGTGGGAGGGGAGAGTAGATCCTATGTGTGAGGAGGCTGGAAACTGTGAGAAGAAAGGTTGGATCGGGTGAGAGGAGGGGTATCCCGTTAGAGGGGAGGGTAGAGCTGTGAGCATGTAGGGTGGGTCCCATGAGAGGAGAAGGTGGAGCTCATGGTCTTCTGCTTCTGGCCACCCTTATCTCTCCAGGCATCCCCAGCTGCATCTCACTTCACCACATTCTCAGTTACTCATAAGTAAGCTTATGAGAGCTCAGCCACTACTTATACCCTGCCATTTGTTTGAAAAAGGATCTTAGAATAATGAAGGACAGAGTTAATCAAGTACTAGTAGTATGATTCGAGGCATCAGCACAGTATAGGGTGACTCTTTCAATGTCCATGCTCACACTTTTACTTATAAAAATATGGAGAAAAAAATCATTTAGTAGCTGCTTGTCACTGATAGCTAGCACACATACAGAGCAATGCTCTGCTGTACCACTCCTGGGTATATACCCAATGGAAGCAAAGGAAGAACCCAGTAGAAATGTCTGCACTCATATATTTACTACATAATAATCATTCACAATAGCCATGTTACTGATCCATCCCCAGTGTCCATTAATGGATGCATGAATGCAGAAAATATATATTTTCACAATGTACTCTGACATGGCCTTGCTGGAGGAAGTAGGTCACTGGTGGTGGGCTTTTTTTGTTTGTTTGTTTGTTTGTTGTTGTTTTGTTTTGGGCTTTTTGTTTTGCTTTTTTTTTTTAGTGTTTCTTGACTTTTTAATGTAAGCAAATATTTACTAATTGTCAGTATGTTGATACACACAGCATTGGGCAGGAAATGGATAACTTCTTAGTAAGTTAATTCATTCTTTTCCTCTTTTTCATAGGTGCATCTCCTGGCGCTAGCTGCTTCTCCCAGAAGGAGCACACTGTTTTTGACCAGACATTCTGGCTACATTGCATCATCATCAAGTTCTTCTGGGTTTTTTTTTCTTCTCTTTATTTGTGGAACTGGAAAAAGGAGTTTATTTTGGTTTTCTTCCTCACAAACTCCTTTCGGTCTGTCCTTCCAGCCACTGCAGTTGCTAGTCTTGTCTCTTTGTCAGACTTGGGCTTTTTGTGAAGGTGTTCAGTGTCCCAAAGAGACAGCAATTCACCCCTGGATTCACTGTCGATTTTGATGTATTTCCTCTTCTGGGCTTTCCCAGGGGCAGCATCCATTTCCTACTTCGTCTGGGCCATGCAGATTTTCTGGAAGTCGTCCTGTCTTAAAACTGGTGCTTGATGGCTGCAGCTTTGGCGCTCCACTCCTCCATGGATATGCTGTCCAGTTTCTTAGTGAGTGCTTGCTGTTCTTCATCGAAGAGTGGGTACACATCGGCCCACTCACCATCCTCCCCCGTCACTGATGCTGGCCCTTGCCCATCCATCTTCATTGCTTTCTGTGTTCTCCTCTTCCTCATCCTCCAGACCCTCTGCTCCTGGAATGTTCTCTTCAGCGTCTGACTCTGCATGTTATTGTACCCCTGCTTTGATGGAGGCTTCAGTGGGATCACCCCAGAACTTCTTTTGTACCATCTGAGGGGTCTGTGTCCGGAAGAGGTGCATTAAGGTTCTGGCAGACACCATTGCACTTTTATCTGTGTGTGTCTTGTATTGAGCCAAGTCCCGAAGAGGTTCTTCAGACATGGCCAGAGGACATGGAGCCGTGATTTCTTTTATAGCATTGATTCCTACAGTCATGACTTCCCCAGAGCTCTTGTCAGTAACAAAGTTATTGGCCACCATCATGCGCACCGACTGAATAGTGTCCGGAGGCACCAGGTGATGAGAGGCTAGCGCAGCCAACAGAAGGATCTTCACGCCTTCTCTCTGGTGGGGCTGCAGAGACCTTTGCACAAAGGGGTAGAAGTTGAAGAGGAAAAGCTCATGACTTCCCACCAATCTGGAGATGAGGTTCATCTCATGAGCATCACCCTCACTTCAAACCTCTCCTTACAGCTCTCTTGCTGCTTCAGAAGATTTTCTGCAAAGTCTTGGGGATCATGAATCAAGTGAATAGCTGAAAAGTTACACGCTTCTGGTTTCTTCTTTTGTTTCTTCAGCACTTTCATTGCCTTTTCCAGCTTCTTCTTGTTTTGGAAGCCCTCCGTCCTTATGGCGTACTGCACCAGCAGGTCTTTCACCGTGGGTTCATCATCCTCAGATTCTGAGTCACTGTCCTATTTCTCTTCCTCATCTTTCCTGAGGAAGAACGTCAAAGCAACAACTAAGATCTCTGTGACCTTGAAGAAACACGCAGTTGCGATAACATTGACAGTTTTGGCATCATTCCAGATTCTCCTTCTGTAGAGTTCGATCATTGCGTCCAGAGACACCTTGGCCGCAGCCGCATTGCTCTCATGTTTGTAGTCTCTCAACACGGTGCCCATAAAATTCTGCAACACCACATTCACCTTATTGCTCTTGTGTTTGGCGTTGGTGTTCTTGATGCCAGTCACAGTACGTGTGTACAGAGTCTCCTGCAGGAGCTTGTCGTAGCATCGCAGGAGCTAGAAGAAGAGCTCTAGCAGACTTGATGGGTTGGTCAGATTCTTACTTCCCAGAAGTACCAAGGCTTTGCAAATATGTTATGCGGAAATCTGGATCCAAGACAGTGTGAGTGTAGGACAACCGGTCCTTCAGCTCCTGGGGGGAGTAACTGAGATGTTCTGGTAGCAGTGGCCAATCTGTGCCCTGAGCATCACCGGCTCTGCCAGATCTTTGCTGGGCTTACTTGATTGTAACTTGAAAAATCTCCATATTGGATTTTACAGCGATCATACTGCTGTAGGAACTCCTTGATGTAGGCCGGCAGGTCCCGATTGATCAGGTTCTGTGACTGTGACAGGTTGCTGGGCAGCTTGTTGTTCCTGCCAGACATGGTGGCTGGCTGCACATGGGTTCCCCGATGAGCAGTTGTTAGAAAATGTAGGCTTTGGGTTTTTGTAGCCTGCCGCCACTTCCTGTACCACTCTCTGTTTCTACACGTAAGTCCTGTGCCACATGGCAGCAGGGCCTCTCGATTCTGCCTTTACGCCTTCTTCACCACGATGGTCCGTATCCCTCAGGAAGTGTGAGCTAGAATAAGCCCCTCTCTCCCCTAAGTTACCTCTGTCAGGTATTGTATCACAGCAACAGAAACGAAACGAGGACCCCACTATTCAACTGTTAGAAAGAGGAACGAGATCACATTGTGCCCAGAACACAGGCTGGGTCTAGAGAGCCTGGGTCAACACGAAATCAGTCAGACTCACAAAGACAAGTACTGTATGATTTCTCTTATATGTGGACTCTGAAAACATTTCGTATGGGCATGAAAGCAAAATGCAGGCCTGTTGGGAACAGGAACAGGAACAGGAACAGGAACAGGGCCTGTAGGAAGGCTGATAAGTGTAGGTTGTTGGGGAAGAGTATCATCAAAGTATCTTTTGTACGTAGGTGGATGCGCCATCATCCAACCCACTCTTCTATACGATACACGGATAAAAAGATTATTAGCACCTGAAGGCACAATGCTAGAGCAACATCGTAGAACATAAACTACTCTAGTTTCCCCCTAACGGGATGCAAGTTACAACTTTCATAGTTTATATTCGACAGTGAATTTGGCCATTGACATTTATCAAATAGGAGGAAAAATCAGTTTTTATACTTGAGAAAAATGAAGTCTTAATTGGAAAGTGCTTAATAATAACAAATGAAAACTTCACCACATCTGGTGAAAAAAAGTTAAAGCAGTTTAGGACTCTTCATTTTCATGTCATTTAATAGATTTTAGATTATATTTCTTAGATGGAAATAAATGGGTAGTTTTTACAAGCTTGAAGTACCCCAAATCATTATGCTGCACATTCATCCTAAAGTGCATCAGGAAAAGAAAATGTCTCCATGTCATCTGGAAGGTAAGAGGCTAGATCTGACGAGTTTTTACAAAGCATAGTAGTTCTGCTAAGGATTATTTACCCCCAAGAAAATGTAGCGTTTCCTTTTCCCCAGGCAGCACCGTGCTTGTGTTCCTATCTGATATTCTAGGTTTTTGGAATAGGTGGCTTGCAGCCTTTGGTGAGCATCCGAATTATCTGCAGGGCTTGTTGCAAACACAGCCTCAGAAGCCAAAGCCACAACCCAGCGATTTGGAATCCCTCAGCCCAGCCCAGGAATCCGTCCTCTTTAACCAGCTGCTTCTGAAGCAGGTGCTCATCCCCCCACAAGCAAACCCTGATTTTACAGTCTCTACGACTCTCATATTGCTTATTAGAAGCCTGACTAATTTAGAAGCGCCGTTATTTTGAACTCCGTGAAGGGTAAACATGACGTTCTCTCTTGCTGCTCTTGCAGCCAGATCTGGGCTTCCCAGGGAGCGCGCATAGACAGGCTGCCAAGGATTCCTGCCTCACTCCTGATTTTTAGGCTTGGATGCTGTGGAGTACCTTGGCAAGCCATGCAGACATTGAGCCATGCAGGCTGGTTGGCTTTGATGCTGGATGACTTCGCCTCTTTTCGCCAGCAAGCTTCAAACCCAGGGCCAAGATGGCTCCTCTGAGGACCCTGGGGAATCAGGGCTTCCTGTCAACACCCAGTAGGGGGCCCGAGAGTTCAGCAGGCAGCCTTTATCTTTGAGATACATCTATGCTTGTTTATATAAGTTCATTCAGGCCTGAGCACACTACCCTCTCCAGTTCTCTGATGATCTCTTTTCTCTTGGTCCTTTTCATTATTTTTACCGCCCCTGAGACTTATTCAAATATCTGTTTCTCTGCCTTCCTCTCTGTATTGTGCCTGTACTCCATCTTTACTGATTCCCATCAGCCACTCATGCCCTTGTCTGACATAGACGTCCGGCCTCAATTCTGAAGCTCAAGAGTTCAGAACAAGCCACCACCATCTCAGGAAGGCTCCCCATCTGTAACTCTCTTGCGGTTTCCACCTTAGCGACGCCATTGCCACCTTAGGAAGCTGCAGAATGTATTCTGGATATAAATTTCAGGCCATGTGGAGTTGTAAATAGGTTACCTCTCTCCTTTTCCAGTGACAAAATACTGACAAAAGCAGTTGAAGGAAAGGATGACTTATTTTGGCCCATAGTTTGAGCACACCATCATGGCCTCAGGAAGCCGGCAGTTAGTCACATGTCATTAACCAACCAATCAGGAAGCAGGGAAAGGCACCTGCTAGTGCACAGTTGCCTTCTCTTATTTAGTTAGTTCAGGACCGTACCCAGCCCACTCAATGGTGTCACCACATTTAGGGTCTTCCCACCAGCTAGCTCAATCTCAAAGCTCCCTCACAGGATAGGAGGGAGCTCCTCCTCCAAGCTCCTTGTCTCCTGGAGGTTCTAGATTAGCTCAAGATGACGGTCAGCTGTAACTACCACAAGCTGGATGCTACAGTCTGTCAACTGTAACTCCAGAGGCTCTGAAACCAGCTGCTGGTCTCCTTTCCCACTGCACTTGTGTCCTGGTTCTGCAGGAGGCCCTTCCTATCCTCCACAGGGCCACCACCAACACCCTTAGGATCTCGGGCAAAATTATAAACACACGTCACAATCACAACTTTTGCTTGGACACTTAGAACACTTTCTGCCCTCAGTGACATTTGATCCTCGTGTTCCTTCTTTTCTTCTTGGGAGACAAAAAGATGCTATTATGATCTAATGATGATAAAAAATGAAAAAGCCAACTGCCGAGCGGGAGAGTGTGATATGTCATCCACTGTGCTCCGTGCGTATGCATTGTTACACTTGGGGTTTACGAACCTCTAAGAAACAGGGCGGCTAGGATTCCCTTTGCAATGAAGACACTGCAGCCGAGAGACTAGATAATGTGTCCATGTGCATGCTGGGCACGGGAGGAGGAGTCTACCGGAAGCCAGAGTGGCCCCGTGAGTCACCTCTAGCCACAGCTTCTCTCTGGAATAACCTATGCTCTCTATTTCTGTCCCACAAGGTTAAGAGACCTTTCCACACGAGGACAGAGGAGAGTTCCGATGACTGTGAAGTAGTAAACTACAGCCAACCTGCTAGACAGGGGTTACCTTGTTGCCAGGCTTCTGTAGATTGTAAATGTACAAAGGAGGGACAAGGACCACAGCACCAGCATCCCCATATTATGTTAACAATTTCCCAACACATTAGCTGCTAAATACCGAAAGGCTTTAAACTTGGATATAGACTGATTACTTATATGTTTTCTAAATATGTTCAATGGAATCCTACTTTTTATTGTGTACATACACAATCACATGCGTGTATACTTCTTTGTGTGTATGTATCTATGCACTAAAAGGACTTGCTGTCAAATATGTGTGAATGCTGGATTAAAAACGGTACCCAGGTTTCTGTCTTCAGGACTCACAGCACATTGCGATTCTCAGCAGGAATAGCAGCAGGCGCTGGCACACACATCTATGGAGCTCTCTCTCCGGCCCTTTCTTTTCTTTTTTCTTTTAAGTATGAGGTATCAGTATTTGGGGAATGCTATAGCAAAAACACTATCTGGCATTTCTATTCATACACATCCTATATTTGTATCTGAAGCACTGGGCTGTGCTATTCCTTCTTATGTAGGTATTCATGACCACCACTGTGTTTTATTCTATGTACATGCTATTATAATAGGGACAATTTTCGATGTTTAAGACGGTGATGTGGAAAATTATCAATTAAACTGTGCTGTTATATGCTGGACACACAAAGAAAGTTACTTTGGTTTTAAATTGAAACTGGGTTTCTGTTGCTTGCAACCCTCTTTGCATAGTTGATTCGTCACTCACATATTTGTAAACATGCTCTTCCAATGGCAGTGACAGTATCTGCTTCCTGCCTTTCCCTACTAATGTTAACCAAATTCTTTGTAGAATGGCAGCCCCAGAAATCCCAGATTGTCTTCTTGAGAAATTGAAGGTGAATTGAACATGCTTTCTATTTCCTATTGTAAATGTTTTGCAAGCTCCTTTCTTATGTGAAACTGCTGGGGTTGGAGACTTGGTGGTAAGCTTTTATCCCCTTTGTTTAAATTCCAGAATCTGTTTGATTTGCAGTGCCCATGAGACTCACCTTCCCCTCTTCTTCATGCATCTAAGCCAGGCATCCTTATCTTTGCAGTGAGGCTTAGGAGCTCTCCTGGCTCACTGCCCTTTAGGAATGATGCCATTTGTTAAGGGAAACTCTTGATACATGCTGCTGTGTGGGCTCACCAGACTAAATAGAAACTAAGGACCTTCCTTCCCTTCTTGTCAAACACAATATAGCATCTGTTTCAGCGTCAGGATTAACTAAACATCATGGAAGAAATGGGAAAGCTAAAAAATGAAGCTGACTGCCACCTCTTCAGACCCTGAACAGAGCATCTAACAAGTTTACCCTGTTTTTCTTACGTGGCTATAGATTATTTTCAGCAAATTCAGCCTCCTGGACCACTTTGGTGCTATAAATACATCCTAAGAATGTTAGGAGCTGTTAGGAGAAATTTTGTCAAATTATCTTTCCTTGTAACAGATTCTTCATTACATGTCTCTGTAATTCGAGGTAACTTGTTGCAGTTGGGTCCCATGTGTCCATATTTCATCATTTCACCCTACCATATCCAAAGTCCCATCATGCTACAGCAGGCAACCGGTCCCACTGTGCTACAGCAGGCAACTGGTCCCACTGTGCTACAGCAGGCAACTGGTCCCACTGTGCTACAGCAGGCGACTGGTCCCACTGTGCTACAGCAGGCGACTGGTCCCACTGTGCTACAGCAGGCGACTGGTCCCACTGTGCTACAGCAGGCGACTGGTCCCACTGTGCTACAGCAGACAACTGGTCCCACTGTGCTACAGCAGGCGACTGGTCCCACTGTGCTACAGCAGGCAACTGGTCCCACTGTGTTACAGCAGGCAACTGGTTCCACCGTGCTACAGCGGGCAGCCAGTTGTGGTAGACTGTCTTCTTTCTCCTACTGTGCTACTGCCTTCTTTGCTTGTAGTGCTTTTGAGTTACCCCTTGATCCATGAGGGCACCCAGTGGAAACTGTATAATGTGAGACCTAGCAGATATGTTGATAATGGGGTGTATTAAAGTTGCTAGTGAGGAATACCACAAAAAGAACTAAATACGGAATCCTTGTAGCTTTGTGTTTCTTTGTATTATAAATGCACACACACAAATATATATCTAATACATGATATAACATATATTATATATATATATATATCATGCATTACAGACAGACCTCATTTTTCTCTGTGTTGAGAACTCTTAAAATCTACTCTTAGAAATTGTCACTCATATAATACATTGCTACGAACTGTACTTGAACTTTTTCTCCTTGTCTAACTGACAATTTTTTTTCTTTTGCTAAAATCTCATTCATCTCACAGCCTCTGGTAGCCACCATTTTATTCTTTGCTTCTATGAGTTCAACTTTTGTACATGGGACATTTGAGACCCAGAAAGATTTGTCTTTTTAAACATGGTTTAGTTCGTGTGTGTGTGTGTGTGTGTGTGTGTGTGTGTGTGTGTGTGTGTGTTTGCGAATTATAAGATTCTTTTATTTTTGAACACAAGACATATTTCATTTCATATATGCACCAAATTTTCTTTCTTTGTCTATCAATTGATGGAAATTTAGGCTGAATCCCCTTCCTGGCTGTTTTTCTCTTTCTGACATACTGACTTCATTTCCTTTGATCGTATTTCCAGCCGGTACCTGTCAGGCAGTAGATCTATCTTCAGTTTTGAGGGACCTTGTATCATTTCCTACAGTGGCAGCACTAATTTGCTTTCTCAGTAGTTTATAAGGCTCCCTTTTCTCCATGCCCTCAACAATAGTTGTCTTGTATTATTATTATATTTTTCCTGAGAGACAGTACAACAGGTGTGATTTTAATGGTATTTAGTGATGTTAAACTTCTTTTCATGTAACTGTTGGCTATGTGTGCGCCATCTTAGTGTTAATTCTGTGCACAGGGCGGGATGAGGGTCTAATTTCATCATTTTGCATGTGGCTACCCATTTATCCCACCACCATTTATGAAAGAGATTGCCTTCCCCTGTGTATATCCTTGACACCCTCGTCAAAAGCCAATTGAGTGTGAACAGACGGCTTTGTTGCTAGGTCCTTTCTTTTGTTCTAATGGTCAATGTATCTGTTTTATGACAATAGAAAGCAGTTTTGATTACTGTACCTTTGAGGTTATGAAATCTGATAATATAATACATCTGGCTCTGTTTTATTTTTAGATTTCTTTAAGTAGTTATGGTAGTTGGTGGTTTCATAAGACTTTTATTATTGCTTTACCTACTTCTTTAAAAATACAATTTGAACTGTGGTGGAGGTTGCATTAAACCTGTAGATTGCCTTTCCCACAGACTTTTAAAGCAATATTGATTCACCCTATTCATAAAAACTAGGTGTTTGAATTTTTCTCATTTATTTGTATCTTCTTCAATTTATTTCATCAATGTTTTATAGTTTTCAGATGTAAATCTCCTTATTGATTTCAGGTTTTACTTTTTTATTTAGGTAAATGAGATTATTTTCTCAATTTTATTTGTGGGGATAGGATAGTTCATTTTTTGTATATAGAAAGAGTGCTGGTTGTTATAGTTTGATTTTATGATATAAAATGGCTGAATTCTTAGATGGGTTTTAGTGGTTTTTTTTTTTTTGGTGGAGTTGGGGGACTAATTATATGGAAGATTATATTGTCTGAGAGTAGTCTTTTAACTTATTTTCCATTTTGCATGCCCTTTATTTATTTATTTATTTTTTTGTCGCTTAGTTGCTCTGGCTCTGGCTAGCACTGTGTTGAGTAAAGGTTATAAGAGTGGGCATCTTGCCATTTTCTTTTTACTGGTGAGATGAGGTTAGCTGTTGACTTTTAAAATATGTATTGTAAATAGGGATAATCTTTCTATACTTATTTCTTAAAGAATTTTAATAATGAAATTAAAGTTTGTTATGTGTTTTCAGCTCATATGAGGTAACCATGTACTTTTTGATTTTCATTCTGCTATTAGGGCATATACTCTTATGTGTACTGCAGCAGTGGATAAATATCACTTGATCATGGTGAATGCTGCTTTTCATATGCGGCTGAGTTTTGATTGCTAGTATTTTTTTTTTAGATGTTTTATGTCTGTGGTCACCAGGAATATTATAATTTGGCTTGTAATTTTACTTTCCTATGCTCTTGTCTATCTTTCCTATTAAGATACTGCAGTAAGGAAAATACCCATGGGATTATTCTTCCTCTTTTATGTTTTTCGAGGGTTTGTAGCAGTTTTCTCCTCCCCCTCTTTCGTCTTCTTCTTCCTCCTCCTCCTCCTCCTTCTCCTCTTCCTCCTCTCCTCCTCCCTTCCTCCCCCCCCCCTCTTTTTCATGGTGTTAGGGACTACTTAAGGCATTAAGCACACCAGGCAAGTGCTCTACCAGCCAGCTACACCTGTAGTCTAGTAGCTCTTCCTTTTTTCCTTAATTTTTTGGCAAAATTCAACAACAAAACTTCAAGTTCTGGGAGACATTTTCTACTGATTTAATCGTGTCACTCATCATTAGTCCAGTCAGGTTTTCTCCTTCTCATGCTTAGACCTTAGTAGGTTGTACATGTCTAGTATTTATCCATTCCTTACACATTATCCAGTGTGATAGTGCCTATTTCTCTCTAGTAGTTGTAATGTTTTAATTTCAAGATGTGACTAGGAGCTCCTTCTTCCTCACTTTATCCCCCTCTCCCTCCTTCCTTCTGTTCTCTCTTCTTTCCCTCTCTCCATCTGCCCTTCCTCCTTCTCTCTCTCTCTCTCCTTCTCTCTCTCTGTCTCCCTCCATCTGCTTACTTATTTCCTCTTTGATTGTTATTATTTCCTTTCTTGTAGTAACTTTGTGCTTACTTGAGGAGGTGTCAATTGTTGCATACAGGTTTCTGATTCATATACTCATTAAAAACAAGATGTTTCAATAAAATAATACTTTATGTTAATTAATTAGTAGCAAGAAAGTAAAACCCAATACATGTTGACCCTAAGTTGGCAGAGTCATATAGCACACTGTTGAGAATAATCCACATCCTACGAGCATGCATCTGCTCATTACACATTCTAGTCTGTGGAGGAGTACACAGTAGGCACTCTTAGAGAACTGGGCAGGGAATTTTTCACTGTACTTTTCTTAAGCAGGAAGAACAAGGCCAGATGTTCCTTTACTTAAAAATAAAAGTCTTAATGGTCAAATGAAACTACAAATTCTTGAGAAAAGTAAGATATAACACTATGAACTTTTACTTGAGAAAAATCATTGTGAACTTATAATATTAAAATGGAATGTGTTATATACCACTATCATTAATTATTTAGACTTTAATATTACTCTTTACTATTGTCTGATACTTAGGGTAGGAAAACTAACTCCATGTTTGGGGCTGTAACTGCATTGCTTGAGAGGCTGAGGGAGCATGAACTATGGTTGACTAACTAAGGTTGCATATACCTTAATAAACGATAATAATAATAAAGCATAGAAACGTTAATATAAGACATACAAAATAAAATATAGTTATATAAAGAAGGTGAAACAAAATATACTATGTATTACAAAGGGGTTAACATAAATGCTTATTTCATGTCCTCTGGAGACACATCTACTTTTCTAACTCTATGTATCACTTCCCCCTAGCTGGGCTGCTTTGTATGGCTTCAGTGGGAGAGGGTACAGGGATAAAGGCAGAACAGATAGAGGAGAGATTAAAGGAATGTCCAGCCAGTGCCTGGCTCAAACCTGCGACCCACTTCATGGGAGAGACCCAACCCCTGACACTATTAACTCTGCTATGCTTGCAGAAAGGAGCCTAACACAGTTGTCCTCTGAGAGGCTCCAACCAGCAGTGGTTTGATACAGATTCTGATACACACAGCCAAACATTGGCAAAGAGTATGGAATCTTGTGGAAACATTGGGGGGGGGGCGGGGGGGATGGAGAAAAGGACCTGGAGGTGACAGGAGTGCTACAAGAAGACCAACAGAACCAACGAACCGGGGCCCAGAGGGGCTTGCTGAGACTGAAGCATCAACCAAGGACCATGCGTGGACTAGACTTTGGTCCCCTACATGGATATAGGCTTCATGTGGGTCCTCTAGTAAGCAGGGGAGTGGGAGTTGTCTTTGATATGCACTCTGATGATAGCTTTTTGATCACTTTCGCGCGGTGGGATTTCCTTTCCAGGCCACAGGGGAAGAGTCATGATATGACTTGATGAGCTGAGGTGGATGGAAAGGGGGCTCCCCTTTTCTGAGGAATAAGACAGGAGAGAGAGGAAGAGGGAGGGAGGGTGGGACTGAGAGGAGAGGAGGGATGGGGCTCTAACCAGGGTATAAAGTGAAAAATAATAAATTAATTAATGTATAGACAAACAAACAACAATATAGTATAAGTGTCTCTAAGTGAAAGTTAATCTGCTGACTCTTGATTAAAGTCCAAATACTCGCAGATAAAATCTGTGTCCTTCCCAAGACATTTTTTTTTTTTGATTCTGTGGCTTTGGGCTACTTGAAGGGGTTATTTGGTTTTCATTTGGACATAGGAATGTTTTTGGAAGCTAAAAAATGACAAAAAAAAGCAGTTGTTATATTGGAAATATAACCTGGAAGAAGACTGATATAATACTTGTTATAGAGACATAGACTCTAACAAAATCTCAGGAGCAGGCATGAGAAATCTTTCCTTATTTCCTTATTGCTGAAGACGCCACACACCTTCACACAGGACTCAGGGGGATTTGCTCTGGAAATGACCCAGAGGCCTCCTCCCTGAAGACTAGCTTTCATAGTACTAGAAGATGATATGCAAATTGACAAGGGAGAAATTCAATCAATAGTTTTACTGGGCTATGATGCGTATGAACTGCAATAATAATGGGTATGATAAGGTGTCCCTAAGGTTGTAATAGTGGTACTTACATCTTGGTCATAACCAACAGTGATCTAACTGAACTCAAGACCAACTTAATAGGTGGGAAACCATGCCTGGTACCATAAATCTATCCAACTACATAAGGTTAGTGAGGTTGTGGAGCTTAGAAGGGAACCTGTATAACTCCTGATTGTATTCTAAAACTCCTCTTTATACCCACAAATAAGTGTAGCTTTCACACCTTATCAAGGATGCTTCTTTGTCAGAAGAAGGAGACTATTATAGAAAGCCGCAACTAATCAAAAATGCAGGAAGCAACCGCCCATGGGGTGCTTGCTGCAACTGTTCCATTTACAACACGGTTGCTGCATTTCACCTATGGCTCAGGGAACATTGAGAATAGTTGTGGCAGTTTGACAAGTATAGCCCCCATAGAGTCATGTGTTTGGGTGCTTGGCCCATAGGTAGTGGCACTGTTAGGAGGGGTGGCCTTGTTGGAGTAAGTGTGGCCTTGTTAGAAGAAGTGTGTCTCTGTGGAGGTGGACTTTGAAGTTTCCTATGCTCAAGCTATGCCTAGCATGGCACACAGTCTTCTGCTGCCTGTGGACCAAGATGTAGGTCTCTCAGCTCCTTCTCTAGCACCAGGTCTGCCTGCACGCTGCCATACTTCCTACCATGATGACAATGGACTAAATCTCTGAAACTGTAAGCCAGCACCAATTAAATGTTTTTTTTTGTAAGAGTTGCCTTGGTCATGATATCTTTTTACAGCAATAAAACCCTAACTAAGAAAATAGAGGATGGAAAGATTCATTTCTTTCAACTGGTGAGTGGATAATAAAAAAAAACACACTCCATATATACAATAGACTACTACTCAGCTCTAAAGAAAAATGAAATCATGAAATTTTCAGGTAAATGGATGAAACTATCAAAGATTATATTACGTGAGGTAACAAAAACTCAGAAAAACAAATGCCACCTGCTCTTTCTCATCGGTAGCTCTTGGCTTCCAGTCTCCAGATGTGAACGTATATGCTGGAGCAACCACAGAAACTTGACTAAACGAGTTGGGAGGTCAAGGTTTATTGATAGTAAACTATTACTCATCATGCTTATATAGTTTCAAATTCTCAACAACCCCCAATGTGGTAAATTTCTACTTGTACAAATAAGACTCCACGAGACTCTTTCAGAAGTGCATTTGAAGACTGTTTCAGGACCTGATGGGTCAATATTTAATGACTTTAACAGGGCCAGACTCAGGCTTAGAACTGGTGGTGAGGAGAAAATAGACGCAAGAGTAGAAAGGCAATTTGTTGCAAATTTAATGTAGCAGAACATGATTGAAACATGCTCATCCGTGACATGTAATTTCCTTTCTTAAAAGGGTTAGTGGAACGCCGGGTCCTGGAAGCCTGCGATTTCCCTGCTGAGGGGTTTCTTTGCCATTGGTTTTCGGTTTCCAGAGCCACATCCACTGCAGTCTTGACAGGGGGATGGGTCTAGGGTGCTGGGGCAAATGAGCATGGGGCATGCCTTGGATGACCTTGGGCAAAGTCAGGTGACATCTCCTCAAATTCCCAACAACAATGGATCCCTGGGCTTCCTTGTCTACATGGATTCAGAATCCCAACTAGTGACAATGAATGACAAGGGGACATCACAGAGCAAGGAGAACCTGCAACCCCTTGGTCCACTTTAATTCTTTCTAAATCTCTCTCCTTCCTATCTCTCTCTGTGGAGCACACTACTTCCTGCTGGATGCTGAGCCAACCCCCAGTGGGTGGGGCAAGTCAGATGATATTTGATTTAGAACTAACTACAAGAAACCCTTTGAAGGCCAGACACTCAAACATCCTTCCTGCTCACTCCAGAGCATCCATGGCTGTGAGTAGTGCTCACCAGGAAGTCATGGTACTCCCCAGCTGTGAGGAAGTCCCCTCCATTGATAACTAGGTTGACAGCATCACGCCTCATCACCCCCTGTCCATCTGCCTCCACCTTCCATGCTGTTATCAATTAGGGGTCTTTCTCTTCCCTCC
This sequence comes from Acomys minous, assembly GCF_964271855.1. Classification (NCBI taxonomy): domain Eukaryota; kingdom Metazoa; phylum Chordata; class Mammalia; order Rodentia; family Muridae; genus Acomys; species Acomys minous. Next base: position 61,631,180 of record NC_140487.1, read on the forward strand.
CTCCCTCCCTCCCTCCCTCCCTCCTTGCCTCCCTCCCTTTATTCCTTCCTTACTCTTATAATCTGCTTCTCGGGACATTAGAAACATAACCATCCTCAGTGCTTCAGGGAGACACTGCCCAAGTAAGGCAAAGGCAGGTGACACTCCACATAGAAACTTGTTTTCTTTTTAAAGAAAGTCTGTTTAATCCTAGCAGATCCATTGCTGAAATGATTTCTATCATAAAACAAGTGGTCATTTGATCAAGAGTTGAGAGAGAGAGAGCTGCTTCTGAATGATCATTTGGGAAGCTAAAAATGCACTGGCACACTTTGCATGCTACTCCAGAGGCTTAGGAGATAGCCCAGCAGTCTAGGATGCTTGCTGTATGAGCATGAAGCCCTGGGTTCGAATCCTAGCACCCATGTAAAAAGCTGTGAGTGGTCACGTGCACACCTTAAGACCAGAGCTGGGGTGGCAGAGACACCCACTCGGTGTCTACTGGCTGCCAGCCTAGCTTCAGGTTCAGCGAGAGACCCTGTCTCAAAGGAATAAAGTGGAAATAGAACAGGAAACACAATGTCCTTTACACACACACACACACACACACACACACACACACACACATACACGAGAGAGAGAGAGAGAGAGAGAGAGAGAGAGAGAGAGAGAGAGAGAGAGAGAGATGGAGGGAGGGAGAAAACACACACGCAGAGACAGACAGACAGACACACACACACAGATAGAGAGAGAGAGAGAGAGAGAGAGAGAGAGAGAGAGAGAGAGAGAGAGAGAGAGAGAGAAAACACACACGCAGAGACAGACAGACAGACAGGCACACATACACACACACACACACAGAGAGAGAGAGAGAGAGAGAGAGAGAGAGAGAGAGAGAGGGAAAACACACACGCAGAGACAGACAGACAGACACACACACACACAGACACACACACACACAGAGACAGACAGACCCCCCCCCCCCGCCACACACACACACACACACACACACACACACACACACACACACACACTTATTTCAGATAGCACCCGGATCAGAAAAGTGCGTAAATCAGTAAAAATTACTTAGGGACTTTTAATGAAGGAGATTTTTGTTCCCTTCCAAGGTCTCTGAGTGGCGCACTGGAAGGTCTAGAACCCACCATGCAACAAGCCTGGCCTGGAGCTCACAGAGATCCACCTGCCTCTACCATCCCAGTATTTGGATTAAAGGCATGTCTGCCACCGAGTCTATATTACAAGGCCATTTATTTTGTGAAAATATAAAGTTATCTTGAGAATCTATGATGTTTAATAACCCAAGCTATATCCTTATAAAAATAGGAAAATTCATATTTAGCGTTTGGTCCTTAGCAGCCACCACATACAATGTTCTTAGCTCTATGTAATAGTATCAAACAGAGAAATATCTGATGCATGACACACTAAAGTGTCAGAACTCTGAGTATTTACATAAACAATCCAAGGAAGAAATAGGCTGTTTTCCATGGCCTTAGTCTTCCATATACGTGGTTGATAATGTGCTCTTGCATTTAGTACTGGTTGTTAAGTATGAATTGGGTATGTCCATGGGAACTTTAATTTATAGATATCTCTTCTTAGAGAACATGGAGTATTAACACAGCTCTCTTATTACTCAGGGTTTATCACTGGCCTGAAATTGACCAGCTAAATGACTGCATTGAGTAACACAGAATGCTGGAAAGCTGAGCGTTGACTTATTAGGGCATAAAATGTTGGAGGGATCATTGGGGTGTTTAATATCATGACTGGCTCAGCTTGTTTTCTCATCACATTAGATGGAAGAACCAGCCAAATCCAGCGAATGGAACATTATTACACAAAACAGTGTCAGTTCTATACATGTGAGTGTCTCTCAGCGAGCATAGATCATTTCAGATCTTTTTGGAAGCATAGCCTACTCTTCTCCCACACAAGACATCAGATGTACAAAATGTAAATGACCTGTCAGCTCTCCAGTTGATGTAGTGTCGAGATACTAAAATTAAGCCAGTGATATGATTTTAATGCAATTTTCTTTATATTAAGACAACTCTCCCATTCCTCCTCCCCCCTCCCCCAGCATACCTTATGAAGAGAAAGAAAGAAAACTATAAAGAGGAGAAAATTGATTTTTAAAAAATGCTGGGAAGAGAATGACATTCAAGGTCTGAGAGCCACCAGAGACTGAAGATGAGAGTGAGGATGCCCTGGGCTGCGAAGGGACACACTGAATGGTGTGCAGCTGGGAGCCAGGGGTCTGCAGATTCCCTGCCCTGAGCATTAGAGAAAGACCTGCTTTTGGGGATCTGGGGATCCAAGTTCCTAAGGGAAAACTAATGCTTAGAGCCACTTGCCTGCTTGGGACTCTATTGAGTTGTCCACCAGGTGGCAGTAGGAAACCAGGTTTGTGCACACGTGAACCACTTGAGCTCTGGGAGAATTCATGTGAAGATACATGTCTCCTGCGATACTGATACTGTTTCTCAGTCGTGAGTTGTTGCATCAAAAGAGAACTTCCAGCTTTCAGATTAATTTATAAGAGAACGTGGCACTTTGAAAACCCATGGACTGGTGACACCACAACCGAGGCCACCCAGGTAGCTGGCATCTGGGCTGGAACACCTTCATTCTAGTCCTGTTGGTGCCAAGCCTGATTTAACCCCTTCAGCTCTTGCCCATCACCTCTCAGCTTCCAGAATTGTGAAGCTGCTTATTCATCCATTGACATTTGACTGGTTTCATAGCTTTCACCCTCAACTGTCTCCCATAAAGCCACTTTCCCACATGTGCCGATCTTTAGAATCATCCCCGAACTCCATTACCTAGTATATGCTAGGGGAAAATGACTCCCCGGACTCCAGTTTCCTTGAGATGTCTTACTTCCTGACACCTGTCCTCAGAGGCTTAGTTAGTTAGGACCTCAGCTGCTCTGTGAGGCTTTCCTAGCCCCACCCCCACCCCGCCTCCGCCTCATCAGAATCCCCCTTTGAAATACCCTAGCACACACAGGTTAAGACACTGACTTCTTCAAGTGTTTGTTTATTGTTGTAATTATTAGACAGCTTACAATCTTTAAGGAAAGCCTTCTGCCTTTTTTTAAAAATTTCAGCTAGAATATGTAACATGCTTGCAATATAAATGGCCAATTAATAAATATAAACTCTGGTTACATCGTTGCTATCTCTACCCTTCTAGCCTATCTGAAACCAACACTATTTGTTTTGTGGAAGCGTGCAACAAAATAACTATATAACAGGGAAAGTCACATGACTTTGGGAACTTTCTTTCATATCTGTAAATCTAAATGAGAGGCACAGTCAGGATTCACAGATTTGAGTGTTGTGTGCTCCCCTTCTATTCCTGTTTTATAATTGTCATCACTGATATCAATAAGGGCATTCCTAGATGAAAACATATTTTGCATAGTGAAGGTTTAAAGTAAACAGCTCTTGAATTATTACTATTCACCAGGGAGGCGTAGTTAACAGGGTTATTCACACTGATCATCCCAGGCTTTACCTAATTCCTTGGGAACATGACACTAAAAGCTGAAAGTTTGGATGGTTGAGTTTATCAGTCAGGATGAGGTGGGGTTGGATGCAGGACAAAAAGCCCTGACATCTCAGTGTCTTAACACAGCAAACACTTAGTTCTTGTGCCTACTACCTGTCTACTGCAGTACAGCTGAATGCAGGGCAGACCTGACAGAGTCTCAGTGATGACAGATGCAAAGGAAAGAACCTCGGGGAAGTGGATAGTGGATCCCAAAGGCTTTAGCCCCAGAGAGACGCATGTTATTTCTGCTTCTGCATCAGAGATCAAAACAAGTCACCTGGTCATAACCTCATTCAACTCAAGGAAGAGTGACATGAAATCCATCCATGTAACTACAAGGAAAAAAAAAACCCGAGAAACTGATGAAGAAGAAAACAAATAAGTAGTGAGAAATATCCAAAGCATAGATGACCCAGCCAATCACTGGAAGTAGTCAGCCCTCTAACGTTTCCTCCTGCAATCTGGCATAATCTATTGTTTCCCTTGAAAACTTAAGCAAACGTGAGAGAAAGCAAATAAATGTTGAAATCTAGATTTCAGCGCATTTACTGTTTTTCGACAACCAATATAAGACTCTGTAGTATAATCTCAGGTTTTATATGTGAAGGAATTTATTTTGGTAATAAAACTTGGAAGAAAAAAAGACTTAGAATAAATCACCTACAGCATGTTGAATTTTATTTTTAAATAAATTACAGTGTGTGCCAACTAATTGGGAGCTTGCATGTGTGCAACAAATTCAAACACCTAGAAAAGGCACTTGTTTATTTTCTATTTTAGGCTAATTATAATGAGATGCAATTAGCCAGGTGATACTTTTATTGATGAGATCATTCAATCGGTAGGTATGACTGTGCTCCCTCATTCAGTCTTGAGCTGCAGTTTTATACCTGGAGAAAAAGAAAATTCCAAACAATCAGTATAAAACTTCTGGGGAAACTCTGATGGGGCACTTTGAATTTGTTTCCTTGGTGCAGCTCAAAATGGGAAGAGCTGACATTTATGGCCTATGAAATGTTGTTGTGAGAGCAAAACAGATACTTTTGGGAGAAGAAAGGCGGTACTGATATAAAAATCCATGAACTGAGGAGATAGCTCAGTGTGCAAGAGCATTTTCCTTGACAGTAGGAGGACTTGAGTTCAAATCCCAAGCACTCACATAAACAACAACAACAACAACAACAACAACAACAACAACAACAAAACAACAACACCCAAAAAGCTTGACCTTTAGGATCAGGGAGAGACCCTGTTTTCTTTTCTTTTTTTTTTTTTAATTAAAAAAGGTTCACAGTGATAAGAGATACTTGATACTCACTTCTGTCCTTCACAAAGGCACACATAGCCCTATACATCTTTGTGTATATACTACACATAGTTGTGTATATACACATACCAACACCACCACACACGTAAAAGTAAGCAATGTGAAAAGAAAACCCATAAAATTAGAAGATGCCTTTAGAACCACAGATATGCACACAGGTAGAATCTTGTGATTCTTTAAATATGGATAGGAACATTTAGATGGCTGGCATGCCCTATAAGCTCTGGAAATCTTGGAGAAAAATCAAGCATTGTGACTCAGGTTATTCTGTCCAATCTATTCACCCTCATGCACATGGAGCTTGGGCCCTTAAAACTATCCTTGCAGGTAGATTTATGTCAAGATGCCTTGTTTCAAGCACATCATTGGTATTTCCTGCCCTGACTGCAATTAGAGGCAAAGGAGACGAAGGAGGGGAAGGGTGCCATGGAGATGGAGAGGAAGAGAGGAGCCACACAGCCCTTGCGATGCTCATGGCTAGCTTACAAATCAGGCTTTCTCTACTTTGGCATTGTTAACATTTTGGGCCAGACAACTACTTGTCATGGGTGTTCATCTTGTGCGTTATAAATGCTTAGCAGTACTTCCAGCCTCTACTTACCAAACAGATAACATCAATTCACCCTGGCAAGCCTACATGGCTCCTGTCACTGCCAAGGGTTTCCAGGAGGAAAAATAGGCTCCAATTGAGGACAATTGCTTCACACTGAGTATTTTCCCATCTTGAATCTTGCTCCATATTTAAAGAAACTGTTGGTTTTTTTTTTAATATGGGTGTGACTCTTAAGACATCTCCCAGTTTAAATGACTTAAGAAGAGATCTAAAAATAATTATTCTAGAACATATGAAATTTACATAAAATTCAAATGTTTGTATCTATAGAAAAAAAAAGTTTTATTGGAGGGCAGCCCCATCCCCGGATTGCCTCTGTCTGTTTCCACAATATAGTTTCAGAGTTGAGTAGTTGTGACAGAGACCATATGGCTTACAGGCCTGAAATATTTACTATCTAGACCTTTTTTTTTTTAAGTAAGTTTGCTGACCCCTGCTCTAGATACATATCAGATAAGCCATTGTTAATGTGGACAGGTAATATAACATATTTTAACTTCTCCTTCCTGGAATCATTAAGTTTATTTATTATTTTCAAAACTTAAGATTAAGGGTGGTTAAGAGACATTGAGGAAATTGGGGAAAATATTATAAAGTTGAAGTTGTGTCCATAAATAGGTGTGTGTGGAGGGCCTGGAGGATGTACCATATGATAACCATTCTATAAGGAAGATAATTGTGTACTTGACTGGCTAACACATCCCTTGGATGAGCAAGCAGGGTCACTTATATGGAAAAGAAGGGGACTGTGTGTCAATTTGGAAGTGTTATATGGCAATCTGTGAACACACTCCTAAGAGTGAACTACAGTGTAAGTTTTCAAACGGTGTCATCAGTTTCTTCTTTCAGAGGAGCCTCAAGCAGGTTGTGGTAAATTAAAGACATGTGTACAGAATCTATAAGACTTATTGATAGTAGAGATTATGGGGGAATTTCACAAGGTAAGAATTTATAGAAAAGGAATCAACGTCCTCAATTTGTCCTTCCAGATGTGGCTTAAGGCAGTTACTCTTCTTGTGGGAGAGTCATCAATGGAGTCACTACCTCAGAAGCTGTCCTGATGGAATTCCTGATTTGGAGAGTTCTTTTTTTTCCCTCCCTTTCCTTCACTTTCCTCAAGTTGTTGCCTTTCCAATGACCATGCCTCTGGCATTAGATAGTTCATCCACATTCTAAACAGAAATGACTCTTCCTTTGTCACATGGCATGGAGCTTTTGGTTTGTGTTCTATATAATGGGATAGGTTGAGGTGGAGCGATGGAAGCCATGAGAAGGGGTTCAACACTTGATGCAGAGATGCTTGCCATTCATGGTATTAGGAAGGCCTTTGATTTGGAAATACAGGAGGCTAAGATCTACTTTAGTTGCAGTTGTAAGAATTTTAGAAAGGATGGGAGCAGGCGAGCAGAGGAAGGAAGGAGGAAAGAAGAAAGGATACAGAAAAAGTGGTCCCATAGTTTAAAATGCATTACTTTTACCATATTGGGGCTATGTGAGGACTATTTAACATCTCTGAATTCAAATAATTTCTAATTAATTTGCTGGTGTAAGAAGTGTCTATAATGTCAATAATGTTTATCTAATAAACATTATTTATCCCAGAGGAATGAGTATAAGAGTTTTAGGATACAAATCCTTTGAATGAATGTCAAAAATAATTCAGAGGTTATAAAAGTTCTTTAAAAATATAATCAAATCTTTAACAGGCAAGTGCCTTCTCTTGGTGAGCCATCTTGATGGTTCCCAAGTACTCCAGTTTTGGTGAGCTCAATAAGCCTATGCAAATCTCAGGAACTATAAACACCAGGATATGAAAGCAAATCAAGTCAGGATGTGAAGGAAGCCATACTTATGTCTATGGTAAACCCCTCGCTGAGTCAAAACCGAAGGGAAAAAAGACACAGTTACATATAAAGGAACAAAAATATAAATGATATAATGATGGCAAACCAGAATTAAGGGAACATCTTCAAAATAAGAAAGTCAAATCAAAACCTACCAACACTGTCAACTTAGAATTCTATACTCAGTGAAGAGATCTTTCAAAAACCATTGTCCATTTTGTCTTAATTTTCTGATTCATCGGCTGTGTTTCCTATTGTCATTGGAGGCATCTGTTGCCTACCATTATGGCTGTGACAATTTTCAGCCTTGATGATTTGTGGTCCTTTCCTCCCAGCCGACTGTAGTAGCTGCTCTCTCTCTCTCTCTCTCTCTCTCTCTCTCTTTTTTTTTTTTTTTTGAGACAGGACTGCTGGGCAGATTTATCTCTCCATTGGGACTTGGACTCGGGGATGCTCTGCTCATCTCCCACTCCACTTGTTGGATTTATAGGAATATAGTCATTAGTTTCTAGCTTTAGCCCCCCCCCCCTTTTTAATTTAAGCAGTTAAACTATAAAACAAATGGTAACTATGGTGTTTCCTGTGGGATTACTTACAAGACTAGTGGTTATTTCTCAGGACAAGGTATGTGCCTTGCGCATAGAATCCCAGCCCGTTGGAGGCTGAGGTAGGAATGCTGTGAGCTCACGGCCAGTCTGGGCCACATTATCAATTTGAAGCCAGGTTGGGGTTTAAGTTACAGAGTGAGATTCTGTCTCAAACACCACCACCACCACCACCACCACCACCACCACCACCACCACCACCACCACCACTACCAACCCCAATCCCAACCCCAAAACAAACTGATGTGTTCTAAGCATTCCATTTATGTTAGCAGAATATATAGCCTTTATTTCCTTGTTCAGACCCTATCAATGTTAATCAAATTTGCTAATTGTATATTTGAAAACCTTGATTTTTTAAATCTTGGGTTTTAAATGGTCATTTCTGAAAGCAGCACATGCAATCCCCTTCAGTATTAGTGTCAGTTTTGTCACTGAACTTTCAGCCATCTTGCTCTATGAATTTTGAGAATATTTTGTTAGATGTTTTCAAGTTTGGAAATGGTAGGTTTTCCTGGAAAATCGGATCTGTTTGCCCGATTCTGTGACCCCTCTCTATCCCTAAAAAGCCTTATTTTAAAAATCTATATATTATCTGATATTATTGTGGTCATCTAGCTTTTCTTTAGTTTTCACCTGTGTGTTACGTCTCTTTGCATTGTGTTTTCTTTCCTAGTCCTCTTATTTCATATGTGTCCTGTATAAATCATTAGCTCCTTCTACACCGTGTCTGGCAAGTTTATTTATCTCATTGATATGAATAACACACACATGTTTTACTTTATATATAAACATGTATTTAAGAGGTAATTGTCTCTGATATTACACAGTTCCTTACTTCGTATTTATTGCTGCTTCCTGATTTATTTATTTTGATTGCTTTCCCCTCACGTTTTGAAGTCCTCCATTGTTTGTTACTAAGCATCTAACTTCAGACTTTCACCACTTACACTTCAGAAGTTGAGGACTGTGCGCTCTCTTCACATCTTTTTAACATGTAAGGATCTCAGACAGTGTCCGCTCGTCTTATCCCCTTCTTGATGTGCACTCCTTGATTTTAGTCAACATTTTTTTGCTACCCCTTTAAAACATACAGATTTAGATGGTTCTATTCCATCATATTAGCTCTTACATTTTTCAGTTATGTCTTCACTAATTCCTGGAGCCTCTTTTCTGACATCGGAGGATTTTCTCTGAATTACCTCCTTTCATGCAAGTTAAACCCTTTACAACTTACTTTAGAGAAAAACCTTTTGGTCTCAGCCCTGTCGACTTTTGCTTTTATTTCTCTGTTGCATTTTGAAGATATCACTCTGCGGTCTTGTTCAGCTTTTGAGAAGCCTGTTTTCATTTCCTTCGCTGCTGCTTTCTTCTCCGACTGCATGGACGCCTCTCCCCTCCCTGTTGTACTTAGGCCCGGCATGAGCAGGGCTGACTTCCTTGCCACACAGAGCACAGGGTCTCTACTTAAGCACTTTGTGCTAACATCAAATTGTAAGTGGTGACTTGGCATAAGCCAATCTCCAAGTCTTAAGTTTTAATCAATAAATATTAGAATGAGCTGATTTTAACCTGCCTATAAACCAATGAAATATACATATAACTAACCAAATAATTATTTTAACCTTAAAATGCTTTTGTGAATAAAAGTTCATCATTTGAAACTTCCCAATACAAGTTTGGTGCTTAGAAAAATGTATTACTGTAAGAAAATGGAATTTGAGGTATAAATTATAAATTTTTACTGAGAATGTGCAAAATGTTCAGTTTTCTGAGAGAAAAAGTTAAATTGCAATTGTCTGTTTTATCAGAATTGATAAACAATCTAGATTACCGCTTAACTCTTCATTTCCTATCGCCCAAAGCCCGTTTATATTAAGAAATAATTTAGAAACAAATAGCAAATATTTTACAGGAAAATTATGGCTATGCTTCAGGCATGAACAGTGACAATTTATTCAGAGGCCATTTAATGCTGGTTTGAGATTAGAATCATTGTTACTTACTAACAAGTTTGTTTAAGATAATTTTTAAAACTCAGCATAACTGCCATTATGCAATAAGTGATAGATGGTGGATCAGCCGATGTGTTAGTTGAAATACTTTAGGGGAAGAAAGTGAATGTCATGGGAATCCTGTGTGGTTTCAGTCTAGACAGTTAGGCGCCCATGACACTAAAGACTGTAAGGACTATATGATAGGTGTTCTTGGGTGCTTAGAAAATAGAAACTTCATACCAAATATCATCGTAATTAAAAATAACATTACTTTCATGTGTGTGTGTGTGTGTGTGTGTGTGTGTGTGTGTGTATGTGTGAGAGAGAGTGTGTGTGAGTGTGTGTGTGTGAGTGTGTGTGTGTGAGTGTGTGAGTGTGTGTGTGTGAGGGTGTATGAGTGTGTGTGTATGTGTGTGTGAGAGTGTGTGTGTGAGTGTGTGTGAGTGTGTGTGAGTGTGTGTGTGAGTGTGTGTGTGTGTGAGTGTGTGTGAGTGTGTGTGTGAGTGTGTGTGAGTGTGAGTGTGTGTGAGCGTCTGTGAGTGTGTGTGAGTGTGTGTGAGTGTGTGTGTGAGTGTGTGTGAGTGTGTGTGTATGTGTGTGTGAGTGTGTGTGTGAGAGTGTGTGTGTGAGTGTGTGTGTATGTGTGTGTGAGTGTGTGTGTGTGAGTGAGTGTGAGCGTGTGTGTGAGTGTGTGTGAGTGTGTGTGAGTGTGTGTGTGAGTGTGAGTGTGTGTGTGAGTGTGTGTGAGTGTGTGTGAGTGTGTGTGTGAGTGTGAGTGTGTGTGTGAGTGTGTGTGAGTGTGTGTGTGAGTGTAGCACATATGGCAGTCAGAGGACAACCTTAGTGTTAGTCTTCATTGTCCACCTTGTTGGACGTGGCATCTTTGTTGTTTCTACACTGCGTACAGCCAGCATGCTGACCCAGGAGCTTCTGAGGCTTCTCCGTCTCTACGTGCTGTCTTGCTGCCCAAAGAGTGCTGGGGTTACAGGCACATAACCACTGTGTCTGGCTTTCCTGGCTTCTCAAGATCCAAACTAAAATATTCATGCTTCTGTGGCAAGTGTTTGACTCACTGAGCCATCTTTCCAGCTTCAAGTTAGTGTTTATAACCAGTACTTGAAATTTAACATTAAATTATAAAATATTTTTATTAAATATACCACAACTGGGCAGATTTTGTGTCAAGTTGTAATTATTCACTTCATTACCCCAAAAGCACCATGAACTTTCTTTTGATAGTATTTATTCTACTTCTTGATATTTATGTTTAAAGATTTGCTTCAATTTTATGTGAATATGCATGTGCTTGCTTGCATTATGTGAACCTGATGTGTGCTCATGTCTTCAGAGATCAGAAGAGGGCCCTGCATCTCCGGGAACTTCAGTTCCAGCTGGCTGTGAGATGCCCAGTGTGGGCACTGAGAACCGATGCCAAGGCCTCTATAAAAGCATTTGCTGTAATTCTAATTCCAGGGGATCCAATGCCTTCGGTGTCATCTCTGCAGCCTTCCTGTTATATTTAAATGAAAGATAACTTACATAAATCAAAAGGTCACAAGAGACTTGATGACTTTTCACAGAATACACCTTGGCATATGACCTGAACCAATTAAGAGATAATCTTGGCCTAGGGAACAGCCATCTTGTTTTCTAACCCCTGGGCTGTTTGGGGGTAGGGTGGGGGTGGGGTGGGGGTGGGGTGGGGGTGGGGATACTGCTTATGTTCTTGGGCATTGAATTACCAAAGGATTTGAATGAAGTCATAGACACTTTCCATTTTATATCAATTTGTGCAATTTCTATATCAGACCCTAACAAGCAGTCCCTCTGCGGCCAGCTCCGTCTCATCTTAGCCAAGTGATATTCTTGGGAAGGAAATGATGCTCTCTCTTCGCTGTGTGGATGGAGAATGGTACTGGGAAAAATGAAAGACCCAGAGTGCCAGGCATGGCCAGGGGACCGTTGGATTGGTGGCTTTAGGGCTATGTTGTCATCTTCTGCAAGCCACCAGGATGGTTCCAGGAAAAGAGACAACTCCATGGAGTAAAGCAGCACAGTGATGTGTAACCCTGTGTGGAAGGATGGTTGCCCCTCCCCCTTGGCATAAACTTGTACACTGGGAACAAGTATGCAAGACACCACCTGTCTGCTCTGGGAGAGACTGAACTGCAATAGCATCCAGTTTTTCTTTGTTTGGTTGGTTTTTTTCTATGAAACTTGCTGCCTGAAATGAAGCATGAAAACCCCCTTTCAACCAAAACTGTACAATTAAAGACTGTCCTCCCCCATGCTCTGCTAAAATGTGCTGTCAGCACCCTCGAGAAGGTGTTTATTGGATTGCTTTAGGAAAGGCTAACTTTCTAACAAAGCACTTCTCAGCAGGGCTGTACTAATAAATGCAATTCCGCCATGCCCTATTGCCTCGCTTTCATCCTTTCAGAAACCGGATGATGGGTCTAGGAGACAGCTTGATTGGTAAAATGTTTGCCATGTAGCCATGAGCATCTGAGTTTGATCTCTAGAATCCATGTAAAGACAAAAAAATTAGGTGTGGTGGGGTGCACTTGTAATGCTAGATCTAGGGAGGTAGAGCCAGGCAGATCCCTGGGGCTTGTTACCCCATCACGCAGTGTACATGGTAAGCTCCAAGCCAGTGTGAGATCCTGTCTCAAAAAATCAACCGGGGAGCGACGGAGGGCATGTGTGGACTGGCCATGGTCAGATCTCTTCTCAAGAATAAAACTCCAAGCTTTTTGCTCACCAATATTATAAAGGTGGCCCCTGAGAATAGTTGTACTGATGGATTCTTTTAGGGCAATATAGTGCATCTCTGTCCTATGATTGGATGTGATGACTTAGGTGCATACCTGCTGGACTCTCTTGGTTACAGACTGGGGAGCTCTGCCTCAGAGAAACTGTCTCCAATCCTGCAGCTAATAAGGGGAGGAACTAAAGGCTCATGTTCCTTCCTGGCTCCTGGCTCAGCCTTTCCCATCACCCACCCTGTACAGGGAAACATCACAAAGCAGGAGGAAAATAAATGCCCTTTACTGACTGAGATTTTTAGCTTTCATGATTTTTTAAAAGAAAATGTAGTCATTATCATTATTATCTGACAACCCATAAACTACACTGTTGTTTGTTCTGTAATCCCAATGTAATTTCAGAGTTTGAAAGATATCAACAAAACAAACAAGACCTGAGCTTAAACTTAAAATATTCTTTCCAGCAACACTATAAGTAATTCACGAGCATAACGGTTATAAAAAGTAGTAATAAAGGTTAAAATGTCCCAGGTTGCCTTCTTTATTTATTGGTAATTAAATCAGTCTCCTTTCTTTGTCATCTGTATCTTTAGCCAAGGCAAGTGAAGTGCAGTAACAATGCTTATCCATAGGGCCAGAAGCAAAAATCCAGACAACAAATTTAAGTTTGGACAAAAGGAGGAAGGGCCTTTGGCTTTGAAAGGCTGAGGATACAGCAGGGTTTGAAGTGGAGAACAAGTTTGCCTGAATATTTGCCTTAAAAACCATTTTATAGTAGAGACACAGCAGGTCCATTCCTATTTATGTTTCTCATAATTGGGCTACGCCCCACCTGTAATTCCAGGAGCCGCAATTGTGTCTTTGTTTCAAATAGTTGCTTATAACAATCTTGCAGCCGTAAGTTTGTTTCAAAAGGGTTGTTATGGCGACCTTGTTATGACTACCTGTTCTTATGCCCACCACTTAACCAAACATGTCTTTGTTTCAGGAGGTCCAAGAGATCAGTGTTGGATGTGAGAAAGACAAGGCTTTTATAGCTCATGGGTAAAGGGTTTTCAAATGAGGGATTTAGTAGGCAAAATAGGCAGGGTTACAGGACCTCATTTGAAAACTCTTGGACCCTGCCTTAGGGGGAGGCAGTCCATGTACACACCAAAAACAAAACAAAACAAAACAAAACAAAACAAAACAAAACAAAACAAAAAACAAACTTATTTTAATTAATTGCTTGCTTTAATTAATTTGACCATAATGATTTGGGCTGGTGGTCTTTCTCCTCCCATTTTTTTGGATTGGCAGGACAGTGTAACTAGGAAGATAATTAAAATTTATAAAATATTGATCTATTATGTCATGATAAATATTTGATTCACTATCTTGAGAAACTTAGAATTTTCTGCATTGAAAAGCTGAAGTAAGACATTATAAGAAAAGAGATAGTAAGGTTAACATTTTAAAAATGTAAGCAATATATATTATATGATATTTACAATATAAAGAAATCACAAAATTCTTGTGAAGTTACTGCCATGAGGTAATCTGCCAATGTTTTAATTTTTCCATCATATATATATATATATATATATATATATATATATATATATGAAAAACATATATTTGGTTTTTTGAGATAGAGTTTCTCTGTGTAGTCTTGGCTGTCCTGAACTCACTTTGTAGACCAGGCTGGCCTTGAACTCACAGCGATCTGCCTGCCTCTGCCTCCCAAATGCTGGGATTAAAGGCGTGTGTCACCAAGCCCAGCTATTATTTATATTTTAATTTAGATTTAAATATGTAAAACAATGTAGTTATATAACTGACAATATATTACTTCTCATCATTCAAATTATACTATTGTTTCTATGCTAACAGTCTTCAAAACATCTTTAGAAAATTCATTTTTAGGTTATATGGCTGGTCTTAAATGTTTTCAATCAATTATTTCTTTGGGGTAGAAAAGTCATTTATTTACACTTTTCACATTTTACATATGGTAACTTAGACATATATGATATGTTATCATATTCCTTTCTTCTCTGGCACCTGTAAGCATTTCCTAGGAATATAATTATACTATATTATTTAGTTATTTAATGTGTATGTAGGTGTACATGTGTTATACAGGTCATGTATGGATGTAAATACATATATATGCATGTGTAGGCCTGAGGTTGACATCTGATCTCCTTTGATCACTCTTCACCTTATTCATTGAGGCAGAGTTTCTCTCCTGGGCCCAGAGCTTGCTGAGACGATTGGTCTCACTAGCCAGCTTGCTCTGGGTGTCCCCTGAGTCTGCCTTCAGAGCACTGGAGTTCCAGGTGATTTTACACATGCACAGGTGTCTGAACTCTAGTTATTAACTCGGTGTGGCATGTGCTTTAAACACAGAGCCATCACCCTGGCCTGGAATGCAGCTCTAGAAGTGACCTGCATACATTTTAAAGATCATTGCTTTTTCTTGCATAATTCTCCTAAATGATCCTCCCCTTTTGTGTTTATTAATTGAAAGCAAAACCAATAAAATGTTATATTATAATTTGTGTGTGTTTGATCAGAAAGGACTTAACATTTTCACCCATTTTCTGTATCCTCTTTTGTGATATTTTTGTTACCCTTTCCTTTTTGTTGTAAGCTTTTAAAAAATTATGTAGCATGTATGACTTTCTTTTCCGTATTGTAAATATTCTTTCAGGGTGTTGTTTTTAATGACAAATTTAGTTGTCACGCCACTGATGTCTTTTCTTGAGACAGGGTCTCAGGATGTATATTTCATCAATATCCATCACCCTTTTAAAATATTTGCTTGGGCTTCCTGGCATCTACAGATTAGAAAAATACTTTATTGCTGAACACACTGAAGTCTTTAATTCCTTGTAATTTATGTTAGCATCTAGAATGAAGTAGAACTTTAGTCTTTCATTGCTATCGTCATCAGGCCTGAATGGATCTGCACTCCTGCGATATTTTGGCCCACTCTTTCTACTGAAGGACAGAGTGTCACCACTGTCAAAAGGGACAGATGACTGTCTATATGCCTTCTAGAATACCAAAGCACATGCTGGCCTCCAGTTTTCCTCAGTAGCACAACTACCCATGGCTCTTTTCACCCCACCCCTTATCCCAAAGTTCTCCAGCTCATGGGCTTCCCTTTCCCAGCTTCTCATTCCAATATAACTCTGCCAGTTTAGCCAGGTTCTCTCTTTTGTCTTCCCCTCCTGTCCTCTTCTCTCTTGCTCATCACTTCTTCCTCTTGCGTTGTCTGTGCTCTTGCTCAGCACGGTGTTAAAGGCTAGGTGCCCAGTTCACAGCAGGAGCTAACCGCAGCTTTTGGGAGCTACCAAAGATCCCAGCTGCCTTGTGGCTTTTATTTTTTTGTTTAAACGAATGGCAGCTAGTTGTCATTATTTGTGAATTCCAAATCGCCAAACTTACTTACTTGCTAAAATGTATTTGTAATCCCAAAATCAATACCGAGTTTCAGTCACTTGTGAACTTGTACATGTACGGAGTGGTGAAACATTTGGGCTGCTTGACACAAGACAGGAAGGTCCCTAGCTGAAGAACAAGATGACACCCTGGCTTCTTGTTTCAGGTCTTGAAGAAGACAAGTGTCCTTTTTCACAGTCTATTTTATGGCACTTTAAAAAATACTTTATATTGATGACATCCTAATTATAGACATTTTGGATAGCATAAATTTTAGTTTAATCAGGCCCTTTCTCTTACTGTCACTTGAACTTATTATACTGAACTTACTATGTTTCTGTCTGACTAAAATAAAATGTCTTTGATCTCCCATTTAAGTGCCATGTCTTCATCCTTGGCATCTTTAAGGATCATGACAACCTAAAACAATGGCTTCACCTGAGCCTCAAGAAGAAATGACGTTTTCAACTACACAGTGCATAATACTCACTCAATATTCTGCTCGAACATACTACAGAACACTCAATTACGTGTCTCACATTTTTTCTTGATTTTTTTTTTTTAAGCTGTGGGAGTGATGGTAGTTTCTTATTAGGTCAACAAAGGGTTTCGTGTTGTCAGTATGAAGGGAATCACATATCCCTACCAGAGGGGTGGAAAACAGTACCATTGTATATGGTACAAGTCTAGTTTCATGTATTTGCTTCACATACACCCTGTAGGTGTGATGAGCAGTGACAGTTATGATTGATGGGTTTTTAGCTATGTCCCTTTCAAGTCCTTAGCCAAATGGCCAGATTATGTATCAATCTAGTGAAAGAACTATCAAGTGAAAATTTTTTTACAAGCTACAGAGCTATAGGGATGCAACTCAAAGACCAAATCAGAAATCTTCTTTTGTTTAAGTAAATACTTCATACTTTAGGCTTACCCGTAATGTGCTACCAGGGGCTGATAAGGACATTTTGCTACAGACAATATGAACAGCAGCAGCAGCAAAGTTTGTATGTTAAGGAGCAGTAGAGACCCTGAAGCTAGCGAAGAAGACCTGTTTTCTGGGAGAATCAAGTGGCCCCTGTGAGAACAGTCAGCTGAAAGAAGCAAAGGTTAGACATGGGGAATGGAAATGACACTGAAATCATGCTACATTTCTTTCCCAGCCCAGTGGCAATGAAAACACCCAATAAAGTACTCACTATATATGCAGGTCTGAAATTCACATTTATATAATAGAAAGCAAAACTCAGTGTGCCTGTATATCCCATAATCACAACCATGGTACCTGCCTGATGGGATAGTGTTGAATGATGTGAGAAATAGCCTTAACAATTAAAATTATATTTCTCTATCCCTGTGAATTTTTTGAATCATACAAAATTATTATTATTATTATTATTATGGAGTAATTTAGGAAGGTAACAATTTATGAACAAAAATTGCTAGGCACAGTGACATAGATGGTCATATGTTATATCATTTAATTACAAGGAGGGGGGTCTCTGGCAGTTTTGCCTGGTGGTTACAACAGAGAGTCTGGAGGCACAGTGTTTGCCTGCATTGTCCTACCTCACCAATTGCTGTGCAGCTTTGAGAAGGTTGCTTAACCTCTCTGAGGCTTTGTTTGCTCGGTCTGTAAAACGCTAGTGAAAATTTAATCTACCACCGATGAGTGTTGTGAGGCGGGGGTGTAAATCTGCAAGCTACTCAGCAGAATGCCATGGTGGACACTCTGAAGGTTGGCTCCTCTTGAGCCGTTCTCGGTGGGTTGAAATCCTAACCCCTGATGTGATGGCGTCATGAAGCAAGGCCTCTGAAGGGAAAATAAGCGCCTTCATGGAGGTCCCAGAGAGTCTCTGGCTGTCTGCCATGTGAAGATGTGACAGGAGTCAGCCCTTTGCAGCTCACTAGAGAGCTTCCTTAGAGAGACACACGGACCCTCAGTTATCTGACTTCTGGTCTTCAGAGCCATAAGAAATAAATTTCTGCCATTTGTAAGCCTGTAGCGTTCTCTTATAGTGTCCCCAATTGACAAAGATAACCACTATTCCACGTTTTACAATTGTGGAGTGCTGCAGCTAAGTTTCCCTGCTTACAGTGCTGTGAGGAAGTTCTGGTAATTGTGTTCTATCTTAGATCCATTCTGGACTTATGTTGGACTTAACATACCAGGAACAGACGCGCTCACTTCTCCATCTCCTCCCATGATAAGTGGACCAGACATCTGTCCCTTACAATCATCTCCTAGAGCCACCTTCCCTAGGGATAGCCAGCTCCTGCTTCCAGGTCTCATCCTCCAGCTGTCTCTGCCCCTAGCTCATTGGAACAGCACAGACATGTCCCATGGTCAGAACTCAGGCTTGTCAGTTTTGAACTTATCAGCCTGGACACCCTGTGTGAACCTGCTCGGGCTCACCCTGGGTTCCAACAAAATAAAACAAAAGGTGTCTGCTATGAGCACTGCACTGGTCTCACATCAGACACTTAGGCATAGGGATACCTGCCAAGCTAAAAGAATTATCTTGTGAGAGACACATTGTAAACACAGCCGCATTTCCTGGAGCACTGTCAGGTCAGGTTTAGAAGTAATAGTTACTCTGGTTTTTTGCTTTTTTTTTTTCTTTTTTCAAGACAACGTTTCTCTGTGTAGCCTTGGCTGCCCTAGACTCACTTTGTAGACAAGGCTGGCCTCGAACTCACAGTGATCCACCTGCCTCTGCCTCCCCAGTGCTGGGGTAATAGTCACTCTGGAAGGAGACAGTAAAGTCTAAGAAAAAACATATAGCATGACACAACTATTGCTTGTTGGCTGAACTTGATTTGAAACCACACATACTTGGGTTTTGAACTTACAATCTTCATTTTACTGTTAAATCTCCTATGCCTTTGGTTGATTGGTTAATTGAAAATTAAATTTATTTTATTGTGTATAAATGTTTATGGTGTGTGTGTGTGTGTGTGTGTGTGTGTGTGTTGGGTGGGTATATGTGGAATGTATGTGTGAACATGAGTGTACATGTGCACAGCATACACGCCGAAGTCAAAGGACAAACTCTGATGTCAGTCCTCAAGCACCCTCCACATTTTGTTTGAGTCAGAGTCTCTCCTGGGCCTGGAACGTCGCCACCAGGCCAGGCCAGCTGGCCTAACGGCTTCCAGCGCTCTGCCTGTCTCCACGCTCCGCGTTGCCGTTAGGACTACCAGTAAGTTGTGCCTGCGATCTGGACCCAGGTCCCCACTCTCATGAGGCAAGAGCCTCCCGGGCCGAACCATTCACATGGCCTCATCATTAGTTTTTAAATCTGTTTTGAGAGAGGGTCTCACATAACCCAGGCTGGCAAGCCCTGACCTCGATGTGTTGGATAGATGACCTCGAACTTCTGGTCTTCCTGCCTCCACTTCCTAATGTCTGGGAAAATAAGATCACCTTGTCTGAAACGCAGATTTACCATGGGCCATTTTCATGCGTGTTGCAAGTTCAAGCGAAATACGGTTTGGATCCCTTTAGACAAGAAAAATACCCTACTCATTATGAAGTCAACCTCAGCACCGAACATTCGAGAATATTCCTTTGAAGAGCCAGAGGCACCGTAGGAAAGCAGGGTAAAAAGGGTTGAAAAGGGCGATGGAAATGTTCAGAAAAATCAACAATGAGATTGCTGAGTACGTATCTGGCTTAGTCAAAAGGTCAGTGGTGAAGAGGAAGGTTGCATAAGACTCTTTGTGTAGAAAAAAAACAAAACAGAACAAAAACCAACTAGCACAACTGTCTCAGTGTCACTCAGAAACAAACAAAGTCAAACAGCAGCATTGGGGACTTCCCTAAGCACATTCTGGCTCAGGCCAGGTGTCCGCTTCTTCATGCATCCAGCAATTAAACAGGAAGAGAGGTCTCGTCGGTCACCAAAAATGTTCTGTTAGCCTACTAAAATATTTGCTTATGTAACACCATGTTCATGTGCGACGATCCAACTTGACTAAAGAATGCAAAGGACTATAATAAAATTGTTTAATTTTTTAGAAAAAAAAACAGGAAGAAAGGGAGAAATAGGGAGCAAAACAGAAACATTGGTTCCAGCTGGTCTTTCAATAAGAAGAAAAATTTCCTTCCTAGGACACCTGTTAGCAACGCAGAGCAGCCAGAGAGCAATGGGTGCTTTTCAAACTTCATAATCAAAGCTGTGCTTGACTGGTGAAAGCTAGAGCCTTGTAGGAGCAGCTTCCACAGGCTGACGGCACAGAGGCCAACAGAGAGGCTCCTGGGGGGCTCCTTGTGTCGACCACGTATGTGTTTGCTTCTTGGGCAGGCTTGTAAAAATCAGTGTCTTTGTTATGTTCATTATCACAGTACATGGTTTTATAATGGTGACTAATACGGGCTTCAGAGGTATGTTGATTACTTGCCTACATGGGGGTAATTGTCAAACAAGCTTTTGTGCTTTGCAGGGGCTGTACACTGGTTTAGCAACACGCTTAATTCTGAGTTAGTGACACGGAGGCTCACTGGGAGGTGGCAGCATATCAGGCTGATGGAATACGCATCACATCAAAATGACAGAGACGTAGTGTCACCCTGTAAACAGATGCTTTTAGCAGGTGAGCGGCTGCATCGGTGCTGATATTCGCAATTATCTAGAGAGCGTTTAAATTCGCACATTATTCTCCATAACACTTTATGGAACATTTGTGTGATACATGATCAGCGGTGTTCTGCCGACCAAGGTCTCACGCAGACTGGATAGGAAACCGTGACATATTCAAGATGATTCTTGGTTGAAATTCACTTGTTGCCTCCTGCATTTACACTCCAGAATGTAAAGGTTGGTTTAAAATATGCTGACCATAGCTGTCAGTTTGGGAGAAAAAGCTATGTATTTATACAATCATGTTGAGGGCACTGCAAAAGGGACAAGATAAACAGCTTCCAGGTGGGATTAAGAGAGCGGCAGCTGGGTCTAGTGTGGCTAATGCACATCGAAGAGCCAGTGTGCCCTATGCCCAGAAAAGTTGGAAGGAGTTCATTTGGCTGAACAGTTAAAAGCAGGTATTAAAGAAAGAGGAAACATTGAGGATGGATCCAAGTTAGCAGAAGCAGGGTGCAGGCAGGACCATGGTTCCTTTGGGTGAGATAAGAGACATTTGCAGAACCAAAGCGGGGTTAATTGTCCTAGGACAGTGAATGGCAGCCACCATGGTCCCATGTAAGAACTAGACACCAAAGCCATCCTCAGTTTCTACCACCCAAGTCTCTCATGGCTCCTGGTGACATTATCTTATTTCTGTGCCCCTGACTGTGACTACTGGAGACATTTCTCATTAGCAGCCGTGGTTTAACAAATGTACTTTATAAAATAAGGAAGAAAGAAAGGTTGTGGCTATCAGCTGCACAACAAGGTGACCGCAGTCAGTGCTACCAAACCGCACACGTAGTATGGCGCAGTAGATTTTATCGTGTGTTCCTCTCCATCTTTATGTCCACACATTTGAAGGGAAAGAGATTAGGCAACGCAGAAAGAGAGGCCATGAGAGTTACCTTGGCCTGTTGTGGTTGAGCACTGAGTTTCAACATTTCCAGATCTAACACTAATAAAGGCTTACTGCTTGGATATGTTACTTTCTTTTCTATATGTGTGTGTGTGTGTGTGTGTGTGTGTGTGTGTGTGTGTGTGTGCGTGTGTACATGCAAAGGCCGGTAGAAGATGGCAGAACCCTGCATAGCTTGTTCATGAATGCTTTATCAGAACTCTGGCCTTCATGATTGCAGGGCAAGTGCTCTTAACCACCATGCCATTTCTCTAGCCACATGGGGAGGAGAAGAAGGTAGGAGTACCAGAGAAAGCATTCCACCTGGGTAGATGGTTTTACCCACCATATGTTTTCCGTGTTGCTAACAACTGCAACGTGCTGTCTTAGATGAGTCTTGGGTACTTTCTGTTCTTGCTTCTCTCTGCTCAGAATGGCGTCTAAATGTCCACCACAGCTTTTCATGGCTTGGTAGGCAATGCTCGCTGTGATTTATATGGAAAATGTCCCCTATAGCCCATGTCTTTGAGCAGTTGGTCTCCAGCTGGTGGTACTTGGAAGGCTGTGGGGCCTTTAGAAGGTGGAGCCTTGCTGGAGGCGGGGGCCTTACTGAAGGTGAGCTGTGAGGTTTTGCAGTCTGGTCCACCTCGGTTGCCCTCTCTGTTTTCTTTATTCCAATGCACCCTGCCCCTGTCCCTGATCCTGTGCCTTCTCCACGTCACAAGATGGGCTGTCTCCCTCTGGAACTGGAACCAAAATAAACTCTCCCGAAAGTGGAGCTTTGTCAGGGTATTTTATCACAGCAACAGAAAAAAAAAATCAATCAACACAAGGCTCCAGCAAAGCTCAGTGTTGTTTGCTTTCTAGCCACTTCTCTGTGCACAAAGGAACCATTCCTTCCATTTCAGGGTTGGGGATCCACTGTTACATGGCATAAGATGCTTCTTGCTAATTGCACTTGTAAGTCCACTTTCTCTGCAAAGTACCACCCTCCTTGAAATAAAATCTTCCATTTGATTGCCTACATTTGCAGAGGGCTAATTTTCCTGAAAGCACAGTAGTCGATTAAGTACAAAGGCCCCTTATAACCAGTGAATGATCACAGTAGCGTCAGTGTTGTTTTATGACAGGTACTAAGACAGAACACCAGGGTGGTAGAGTCATGCTCGGCTCTCAGGAAAGCCCCTCTTATTTAGGAATGAATGGTTTCTATTCATTTATATTGTACATCTGCAAACTAGGAACAGAGTCATGGTAGAAAGTGGAGCGGAGTAGAGGATATTATTTATCCCCAACTGTTATAAACACTTCTCTCTCCTTCTCTCTTCTCTCTCTCTCTCTCTCTCTCTCTCTCTCTCTCTCTCTCTCTCTCTCTCTCTCATACACACACACACACACACACACACACACAGAACTACAGAACTACATATACACAAATACACTCACGCAAATGTAATGTATGAGTCAATCTCGGTACATAGAGGCATTGTTAAGAAAGGTCAAAATGGTGGGCAAGAGGTGAAATGATCTCCTTTGAAAAATTCATGCCTTCCATTTCCCCATCAGGTGTTGACACCATTTCCATCTCCATGTTCTGCACACAAAAAAATGTGGGATCCTTGTGGGTCAGGGAGATTTTTATCTTTTGTGTTTATGCCAGAAGTTCGCCTTATCAATTAGATACATATACAAGTGGATTGTAGTTCTCTTGATGGGGACAGGACTGGTGCTGAATGTTGGTGTGTTTGTAGTATGAAACAGGGTGGTGTAGGTAGAAAGGCTTGTGGTTAAAACTTATATGAACAGGTTCTGAATATTATTCATGTGGATCTTTTAATTCTGTCTACAGGTTAGAATTATCTAGAGAGCTAGGAAATACTGAAGCTGGGAGCTCTATTCCAAAGCTATTAAGTTACTTGAAGGTGGTCCTTGGGTATCCAGTGGTGGCTTCTGGACATTTTAGAGTGAATTCTGGAGATCTGATCTGGCTTCTGAACATCTGAGGTTGGAGTTCTGGATATCTGAGGTCAGGTTCTGGATATCTGAGGTTGGGATTCTGGAATGGCAGTGATACCTAATGAAGTTGCAAAATGGGTAATTTCCTCCCTCTCTTGCAAGCCTTTTCAGATAATCTTCCCCATGGTTGGTGGCTTATGTGGAACACATTATTTTTTTTAAATGAGCACATAAAGTTAAAGCATGATCATTTCCATGCTTCTACTTAGTTTGGAAGATTTTCTACTTATTTGATTTATGTTTTTTTCTTGAGCTTATTTTAGGCACTGTTTCATTTTTGAAATTCAAACATTTGCCTGAAGCTACATGTGAATTTAAAGAGCAACAAGTGAATTTTAAGTAGGTAAAAATCTCAAGAGGAAGAGCCAATGTCTGAAGCCAATGCTAAGAAGGCCTTATTTATACAAGGCTGGCTCTCTGGCCAATTTAGAGAGTGAAGCGATCACTCTGTTTATGCCTAAGGAACAAAGCTGCTTTGGTGGAAAGAACAAACAATTCTTCCTAATGAAGCCTCTGCTTAGTGACTCAGGAGGCAGCCACTACAGAAAAAATATTTTGAGTTGGGTTTTGAGAAAACATGTCAGAAATGAAAGGCATCTTCCAGCCTCTATTTCATTGCTTTGTCATCTCAGAGATCCCTTTAAAGCTGCATGAGGCAGCAGGAGCACTCAAGTGACTGTCGGAGGCCATGTGTGCCCAAGAACCACTTTAAACGACAGCGTGTCAACAGTGGCTCCATGCATCTTTGGCTCTTTGTCATGTCCCCACTTTTTGGTGAATGTTGCAAAATGCCAGACAGTAAAGACCATGAGCCTGTGATTGGGAAACTCATAGAGGAGTCCTCGACCAGCCACTGACTGGCTCACAACATGAGGAGGCAAAGCAGGGACTCGCCTTTGGTGTCAATTTGATTGGGTTAAGGAGTATGCAGAGAATGTTGTTCAGTAAAGCATTACTTTTGAGAGACTGGCATGTGAAATGGCACACTAAGTGTCAAAGGTATCTATCCAATCCACTTCAAGTCTAGATAGAACAAAAGAAGAAAGATCTCTCCCCCCCCCTCTCTCTCCCCTCTCTGCAGAGGCATCATCTTTTCACTGCCTGTGGACATCAAGACACACGAGTCCCTGGCCTTTGGACAGTGAATTTGCATTAAGAGCTCTCAAGATCCTAAGGATTGATGTTATAGCACTGGCTTCCTGTGTTCTGAGGCCTTCAGACATGGATTGAGTCATATGACCAGCATCTCACAGTTGCCACATCATAGACTGCTGCGAGTTAATATCCGACACATTTTTTTAGCTCACTGTTTTAGATCATCTCATTCTATCATGGTGGGGTAGGCATTGTGCAATTAATGGTGGTAGAAGAGTGTGATAGCTGCTGTTGACATTGTGGCAAAGCAGAAGGCAGAGAGAGAGAGCAGGGCCAGAGCCAAGGGATGCATGAGCTGTAACCATCAAAGGCTCACAGCTACTGAGATATTTCTTCCAGCCAGCCTCGCTTGGATCAAGCTTGGAGCAAACATTGAAGACATGAGCCTGTGGGAAATATTTCAGGTTCAAACTGTAACACAGGGGCACACCATGGAACTTCTCATCCTGAATAAACATGTGAACCAATTCTAGTAAAAACCTACCTATCTATCTATCTATCTATCTATCTATCTATCTATCATCTACCATCAATTATCTACCACCAATGCATTCTATTTTATTTGTCTTTCTGGAGAACGTAACTATGTCCTTACTTTACATGTTCTAATAGAAGACATAACAAATGCTTATTTATCCTACTTAATGAGTTATTATAGGCACAAATGCAACCATGAAAAATATCCTAAAGCTCTCTTATAATTACAACTCAAGATACACTTAATAGGCACCAGACATAGGAAAGGGTAGGTGAAAACTCTTTTGTTTCCTATGAGATGACCCATGTCATCATGTGGCAGTTCCACCATTTGAAGAAGGGAAGAGTCAGATATACCAAAAAAGTATCATAGCGAGAATTCTGTTGGGATGTTAGGAGGCAAAGAAACACATCAAAGATGTGTCCTAGATTCTTGAACCGGCAGAGGATTTCAACTTACAGAGGAAAAGTTGGAAAGAGACATATGCATCAAATGCACCCAGTATTGATGAGTGTCAGGGTGATTGGCAGTGGGTTTGAAGTGAAGGCAGTTGTTAGGCCTGGAAGGATGGGTTGAGTCATCAGACTGTAACTTGACAACATGGAGATCATGCTATATGGATTATATTATATTTCATAGCTAATAAGAAAATGTAGAAAGACTTTGGCAGAAAAATTTCAGGATTAAATCTTTACATAAAACTTTGTATTAATTACAGTGATATTTTGGGTCTCCGAGGATACACTAAATTTTATTTCCTTCTTCCCCTAACATTTTGAAGTCATAAAATTATATTTATATACCAACCTAGATTTTAAGAGACAGGATACTGGATGCTGGGCCTAGAGCTTAATGAACTGCATGATAATTATGTTAATTTTTATTACTGACCTAGGAGTAACACATTAAAGTTCATCATAACCCCAAAGAAACATGACGTTGTTGCATAAAGATGCCAGTCACCAGAATGCATGTGAGCTCCGATGAGTTTGAGCTTAGAAGACTTGTTATGAAGAAGAAGCAGATTCAGGAAGGGCCCATACACTTGCAAAAATGCCAGAGTTGTGATGGCTTGTGTGAAAAGGGCCCCCATAAGCTCATACTTCTGAGTGCTTGGTCCCAGTGGGGGGAATTATCTGGGAAGTTCTAGGAAGTGTGGCCTTGTTGGAGAAGGCATGTCCCTGGAGGTGGCCTTTGAGGTTTCAAAAGCCCATGCCATTCCCAGTTAGCTTTCTGTGTCTCGTGGTTGTGTCTGTTGCAAGATGTGAGCTCTCAGCTACTACTCCAGTGCCATGCCTACCTGCCTGCTGATGTGTTCCCACCCCAAGGGTGGTTGTGGACTCGCCCTCTGAAACTGTAAGCCCTGATAAAGTCTTTTTCCTTGGTCAAGGTGTCTCTTCACAGCAATAGACAGTAACTAAGACTGGAGTCATCTCTCCTTCAGTGCAGACCATTGTCTCCAGTTGTTGTTTCTGGTGATTTCCAAATGTTCCTACTACAGAACAGGAGAGGGAGAACAAAGCATAACAAAGCAACCGAGGGGACACAACCAGGATCCGGCTCAGGCATCTCAGTTGCTATAGCTAAGTAAGAGAGTGCCCTGGAGGGAAACTTGGCAGGAAATAAGGTTTTTATTCATTTCCGCTAATGCCATTGCTGTGGAAGGACTTCCATATGTAAGACCTGTTCCCTATAGAATTTCTGAGGAATAAACTGGTCCTACCTCTTTCTATTTACCTACGGCTATGCCAAGATGTCCTAGAACAAGATAATAAGTTCATTCCAGAGGTCGTCCAAGAAACCCAAGCAGCCCTTCTCAGAAAGTCTTAAGTGTAATTAAAAGATATTCCTTATACTTCTGATTTGTAGAATTAGGAGGGATTCTCTAAGGAAGTATATGTATGTATGTATGTATGTATGTATCTGTACATGTGTACATGTACATGCCTGTGCATATATGGAACTGGCCCATGTGATATGGAAGATGAACAGTTCCAAGATCTGCAGTCAGCAAGCCGGAGGCCTAGGACAGCTGATATTAGCACCAAGCTGAGTGACAAGCTCAAGAGTCAAGGGGAGGTTATGTTCTATTGAAAGCTAAGGATATAAACAGACCAGCATTCCGCCTTTATGTTCTGCTTTTTTAGGCAACCATCTCAGCTGTTAATCTTACCCAGAAATGTTTTTGTAGCTACATTAAGGATATTGTATGGACAAATGTCTAAGCACTCTATAGCCCAGGCAAGTAGACACATTTAAAGTGATCTGTCCCAGAAGCGCCCACATGAGAAGTGCAGTACTCTATAGTGCAATCATGACAGCTTTCCTCTGTCTCTACAGCATGGCCTCCCAGACATCTGAAGTAGACTAAAAAGGGCTCAGCATCTATCACATAAGCTAAGGCTTGGCCTTAGAGCTTCCTCCTACCAGATGAAGTGAGAAGTGCGTTACTGCTTTTCCTACTGTGATTCTGCACCAAAGGGAACCATTTTGTTAGATTTGTGATACAGTTTGGGTGCCAGGCGCCAGACTCTATAGTTTCGTTTCTTTTGCTATCATAAACTACCCCACCAAAGCAATGTAAGAGGGGAAGTGTTTATTTGGCCCAAGATTTTCAGGTTGCAGTCCATCACTGTGGGGAAATCAAGATGACAGAAACTTGAAGCAACTGGTCACATTATATCTGCCCTCTAGAGTAGAGAGAAGAGAGTTCATGCATGCATGCTTGCGCTCAGATAGCTTCCTCCTTTTCCTGCAGGTCAGAGCCCAGATCTTGTCATTTACATCTTTTAATGTGGTTGGTACATGACAGAGGTTCTACCTACCACTTGAGGCAAATTCATTTCTTCCTTCATTATTCTGTTGGGCACAGATGTCTTTTTTTTTCATTTTTTTCTCCTTTATTAATTTATTCTTGTTACATCTCAATGGTTATCCCATCCCTTGTATCCTCCCATTCTTCCCTCCCTCCCATTTTCCCCTTATTCCCCTCCCCTATGACTGTTCCTGAGGGGGATTACCTCCTCCTGTATATGTTCATAGGGTATCAAGTCTCTTCTTGGTAACCTGCTGTCCTTCCTCTGAGTGCCACCAGGTCTCCCCCTCCAGGGGACATGGTCAAAGGTGAGGCACCAGAGTATGTGAGAAAGTAATATCCCACTCTCTACTCTACTGTGGAGAGTGTTCTGTCCATTGGCTAGATCTGGGTAGGGGTTTAAGGTTTACTGCCTGTATTGTCCTTGGCTGGTGCCTTAGTTTGAGTGGGACCCCTGTGCCCAAATCTGCCTATCATAATGTTCTACTTGTAGGCTTCTAGGACCCTCTGGATCCTTCTACTTTGCCATTCTCCCATGCTTCTCTCATCTAGAGTCCCACTAGAATGTCCTCCCCTCTGTCTCAGTTTCCTGGTAAGTGAAGGCTTTCGTGGGACATGCCCCTTGGGCTAATATGCAGATATAAGTGAGTATATACCATTTGAGTCTTTCTGTTTCTGGGTTAACTCACTCATTATGATCATTTCTAGCTCAATCCATTTGTCCACAAATTTCGGGAATTCCTTGTTTTTAATAGCTGAATAGTATTCCATAGTGTATATGTACCACAGTTTCTTTATCTATTCTTCTATTGAGGGACACTTAGGTTGTTTCCATGATCTGGCTATTATGAATAAGGCTGCTATGAACATGGTTGAGCAAATCTTCTTGTTGTGTGCTGGAGCATCTTCTGGGTATATTCCAAGGAGTGGAATAGCTGGGTCTTGAGGAAGCCCTATTCCCATTTTTCCGAGATAGCACCAGATAGATTTCCAAAGTGGTTGTACTAGTTTGCATTCCCACCAGCAATGAAGGAGTGTTCTTCTCTCCCCACATCCTCGCCAGCATGTGGTGTTAGATGTCTTATCTATACTGAAGAAGCATCTTCTGTTTCTCTTCTGAGAATGGTACTAGGGGTTGAAGTTTTCTTCTGTTTCCTGCTTTATCTTTGTTTATTATAGAGATTCTTGGTTGTATCCCTGACTAGACTTGGACTTACTATGTGACTGGGGTGGTCTCAAACTTACAGGGATCTACCTGTCTTCTGAGTTCTAGAATTAAAGGAACATATCACTATGGCTGACATTTCTTTACTTCTCAAAATATGTCATCATAGGTTGAGGAGGTGGTTGGAACAAAACAGTATTCCCTGTAGGATCATATATTTGAACACTTGGTCCCAAACACAGGAGAATCATCAGGGCTTCTTGACCAGCTAGCTTTGTGAAATTATTGAGAGACTTTGTCTCAAAATATAAAGAATAGATGCCCAATATCAACCTCTGTTCTAGATACACACACACACACACACACACACACACACACACACACACACACACATGCCTTATTGCTTTTCTTCAGTTTTTGACCGTCTTGGCTAGCTGTTTCTCTAGGATAGACATCTCTAATTATCTGACTAGAGTAAAATACAAGAGTAATATGAAGAAGAGGTAACATGTTGGGTGCTGGGTTTCTGGGAGAATAAAGATTTTCAAAACACATGCTCCATTTTAGGCCCTGAACCTTTTTTTTTTTTCTGCTGGACTTACTATCCTGTCTTGAGTATATCATTCAAGTCCTTCATTTTAGAAGACATTTTATTTACTGGTTGTATAGAAATGAGATGTGGGCCTTCTGATGATGATTTTACATGCTGACCTTCAATTAGCCCTTTGTTTACCTTCTATCTAGATCAGGTCTATGAAGTACCCAGTGTCAGGACATCCAGGGCTTTAGCATAGAATGTTAGTGTGTAAAATATCCTCCTGGAAGTTGAGAAAAGAGTAAGAAGGCAACCCTGGAGAATCTGATCTACCATCCAAAGCATGAAGGACTCCTTAGCCATTTTACCTAATGGGACATATGCAGGCTGTGATGGCTAAGTGAAACTGTCAAATTGATGAGATCTAGGCATGCCTGCAGGGGATTATTTTTATTGGGTTAACTGAAATTGGTAGACTAGCCCACTGTGGGTGTCACTATTCCCTGGGCCGACTATAAAAAAAAAGTGAGCTGGGTGCAAGCATTCATCACTCTCTGCTTCCTAATTGTGACTAGCTACTTCAAGCTCCCGAGGGTTAAATTCCCTACCATGATTTTCTTCCCTAAATTGCTTTTGACAGGGTGTCATATAACAGCAATGAAAAGAAACTAAAGCATAAAGTTAGACTAGTTTTGAATTCTATTAGCTGTGAGACAGAATAAGAAGGAAACTGTCAGATAAGCAGCTACAGAGGTGGAGGTTTTCTCACTTCTAGTAGGTCTGTACTATATAAGGTGCATTTAATGTGTGAGTCCCTGCCAGGTCTGCATCTAGATGATTACATCATCAGGAAGCATGGTGAATAGAGACCTGTAAGCACCGGGAGCTAGCATTCTTGTTCACCACTGTTGTTTAGAACTTGGCCAACATCTGTAGCTGGGCTATCCTGTGCAACCATGAATCCGTGGGCCACAATGGAGTAAAGCAATAAGAACTACATCAAGGATCTCCAGGATTGCATGCTTATGACCATGCTATGAGATCTAGCCAGTAATGTTTAGACTTCACAGAATGGCAAACCATCCTAAAAGGTACAACAGATGCACTTATGTCCTTGAGATGATTGACAGACATCTAATTGGACTTCAGACACACTCAATAGGAGAGAATTCATGCCAGGTAAATGCAGTTTTCACCTCCTCATCAAAGAAGTTTATTTCTCAACAGATGGAGACTACTATAGAGATCCAGAACTGAACAAAATTCAGAGAACAACTGATTGCGGGGTGTCCAGCCTCGACTGACACAATGGAACCCATAACTAAGACTCAAGTAACACTGATGATGATGGACTAAAGAGATTGTAAGAAGCAGAAAGCAATGATGCCTGCTGCTGTGAGATACGGTGCTCTAGCTGTGTAAGAGAAGCTATACCAGGAAATCTCAACAATATGGCCACCTAGACGAGACCTGAAAAATGATAATACAATCGACATTGCCAACCTGGACTTGAGAAATGTCACACGTGTTGAGCCTAAATGAAGAGTTACGGGCAATTAATGGTTGCTGAGCGAGGGAGGACCACTATTCTCTAGAGATTAGCCCCCCTCCTCCCCCCATAGGTTACTGGCCCCAAGAGATCAGTCCCAAAGGAATGTGAGAAATGTCAAAAGAACTCAGTAGAGCAGGTTGTATTTATATATATGAACATATGTAAATATGTAGATAATTCAAGAAGAGGAGGCCATGGCTTTAAGGAAAAAATGGGAGAAACAAGGAAAGAATTTGATGAGGAGGGAAAATGGTGTAAATATAGTACTAATATATATGAAATGTTCAAAAATAAATAAAAATGTTAAAAAGGTAACAGTGAACTTTGCACTTAGCCTGCAGGAAGAAAAACAAGTTAAATATTAAGTTTCCTGTGGAGATGCAATTTCCTAGAATAGCCAAAGCCTTTGTCTTAAAACTGCAGGGGAGCAATGGAGAACAGCTCCCAGGGGTTCTCTCCTGGCCAAAGCCTGCATTCTGTTTCTTCTTTGGGTTGTTTTGAAGTCCAGAAGAAATGCAAAGACTCTGCTTTTGGAGGTGTTCTGCAAATGAAGTGCTGTGTGGGACCTTGTATATTTCTCTTGGGTCTTTCTTCCCAATTGCCTCCATCTCATAAGCATTGTGAAGCTGCTCTTCTGCATTTCTTCAGATGAGGCCGAGGCTGTGAAGTCTCCCACCACCTCCACCAGGCTCCTACACCGGAGCTCTCTCCGGCGGCTGGTTCCTCTATTGTTTCTTGCCTTTTCCTTAATGACCACATGCAGCACTGTACAAATGCTGAGGTTGTGGCTTTGAGCTTCATGGAAGGCACCAAAGCTTGTCTAAGGCGTCGCCTGTGCCTGCTACCTTGGTTCTTATCTCTTAACATTAACTTCCCAGTGGCCACTGTGGATTTAAGACTTTTTGGTAGGATTTAGATGGACTGTCAGTGACTCCCTAGACAGACTATGAACACTGCCAGGAAAGCACAATATATTGTACATTGTAGACCGTCATTACCAGGCTGATACTCCTTTTGCCTGAACCCCTCCTTAACATTAAGTCAGATGCATAGGGAGTTACATTAATTCTTTCAGAGCCCTAGGGAGGCATCTGAGGCTGAGCTGCTGTAGTCACACAGTCAGCACAGACAGATGGGAGGTGATTTGTCGACTTGCAACAATAAAGTCAGCAATGTTCCCCTGGGGACCTGCGAATGTTGAATGATCTGTCCTAAGTAGCTAACTAAGATCTGGGGAGCGACTTAGCTCAAGGGAGTGCAGTTTTACTGTGATATTAGAAAGAGACAATTAATGCCCTCTTTGCCTAAGTCCCCTTGTCAATAAATCAAGGATAAAAATACTCCTTTACTTCAGAGAACGAGCCTAGCCTAGAGATATGGTAGCGAAGCACCCTGCCAACACAGCGCTTAGAAATACATCATCCAGCGAGCAGTCTCAGTGTGTGGTACAGAGGTTATCTCTTTGGATGACACTGTTGACCCGGGGCTGAGCATGTTGCCATCTGAACTTCAAGTTGATGCTATTAACATTTCCATTGAATATTGTTCTATCTATGCTTTCCATTGCTGTGTCAAACTACCCAGTAAAAGCAAATTAGGGAATGAAGGGACTACATGGGTTTACAGATTGAGCAATGCAATGGCAGGAATATGAGGCAGCTTACTGGTTATGTTGCCTTTATCAGCAGTCCAAAAGGAGTGAGGGATGAACGCTGTGGTTTCACTTGCCTTTTCCTTTGTACTCAGTATGGTACTCCAGTCCATGGGACGGTGCGCACACATTCAGGCTGGGTCTTCCCACCTCAGACCAATTGCTTTGGAAGTGTCCTGACACACATGACTAGAGGTTTGTCACCTAGGTGATTCTAAAGCCTAATAAGTTGACAATCAAGATGAAGCATGGCAAATACTTCTTCTGCCTTTGCTGTATGCCATCAATGTATCTGAACACTACAACTATGTATGCTTTTCCTGAATATAATTTGTAAGGCTATGTAGGCTATGATGATACAATGACCATTTCCCTGACCATCTCATCTTAGGAAAAGACTCCAGTGTTATCCTTGAAGTTTCTGTTGCCCAATGGGGCCTTCAAATTGTCCACGGTTTGATTAAACTTCAGGTAGGTTTCTTCATAATCTTGAATGTTTATCTTTTCTTAGATCATTTTTTTTTAGAAAGCTTACACTTATAAGTTCTCACTTTGTCTTTTCAGATGTACATCTTTTCTATTTTAGGATTGTTTTGCTCAGAGACTTCAAGCCATCTTCTGAAGTATAATTATCGAGAAAGACATGGCCCTGAAGACACCATATACATTGGCCATAGGACATGGAGAAATCAAGTTGATATGGACCAGGAAGCTTTTTTAATGTTAGCTACCGTTCATAGTACTGAAAGGAGGTGTGCAGGCTGCTAAGGTGAAGAAAGTCAACAGTCACACCCTGTGAACTGCAATAATGACTAGGATGGTAAGATATGCCCACGGGGACATTAGCGGCATGAGTATCATGGGGATGAGCATTTTTTATTAGATTTAAGGCCAAGTCCAAAAAACAAAAAATAAAAAGAAAGAAAGGAAGGAAGAAAGAAAGAAAGAAAGACATGATTTGTGCTGAAAATCTGGCCAAGAACTCATAGTTGGGTAACTTACAGGGGTGAAAATAGTATTATTATTCTGCTAAATGGACATATAATCAAAGTGCCATATATATGCCTATAGTTTAGTATGATTCTCGGACATCATCAGGAATTTTATTTGCATCGTTTATTTTTTCTTGTAGATGTAAAAGTTTATTTGTAGACGTAGAGGTATTTGTAGATGCACACTTTTGCTTGTAGACGGTGGTTAATGCAGAAACTCACAACTGGTCAAAGTGCAGAAAATAAGTGTTTGTGGAGTGCTCAGCTACAAATGGAGCATCTATATTATACCCCCTCTCCTCATGGCTCAGGGTCCATGTGGAGGATGAAGAAGAAGTACTGTGTAAGAGGCCAAAGCATGGGAAGAACAGTGTCTTCTGGATAAGACAGAACCACGACACTCACGGAACTCACTGACGCTATTGTTGCCGGCACGCGATCAAGTCAGTCAACATTCCAGCATGTAGGATTTATGAATCCTCACCTCTAAGCCGGGAGCTATTTCATGCTTCCTCAAGGAGGCAGAAGCAGTTGTTTTCAAGGGTGTGGTTCCTAGTAAGTTGACTATGTTCCATTGGTGGGGGCCCAGCATCCAGACACATATGGCCAACACAAATTGGCATCTATAACTTACTCAGTTTTTAAAAAAATGAGTACACAAAGTAGGAGGACGGGGCTAAGGAAGTGGGGTAGAACTGTCAGGAGTGAAAGGGAGAAGTTGGGGCTCACTGTGAACAAAATGCTCTGTATGAAATTCTCGTACAATACCAAGCAAATGAAACCAACCAACCAGCCAACAAACAAAAAAGAAAGACAGAGCCCCCTCCCAGCAGTTATGTATAAGTAGAAGCTTAACATTTGTGCCATAGGTGACCTCATCATGATGTTCTATCATCCTCCAGGACCTGTTTGTGAAATATATAAACACCCGAGAGCCATATGTATTAATGGATGGAGTTGAAGCTAATCTCTCTGCCCTAGGGCCACAACAGCTGAGGATAATCATTACCTCCATTTTTAATGATTGCAATTTTACTTTTGGAAAATGTCCTCTAAGTGAATTTGGGGGTTTATGATTCCCACAATTTTCTTTATAGTTGACAGCATATAGTAGCACTTAACTATTTAGTTGTCTTTGAGTTTCATATAAATAAACATGGGCTGTATGTATTATATTAAACCAAAAGAAAGTACTTTGTCATCTGCTGCAAAAAGAGGTTGCTAAAGAAAATCACCACCAAAGGATTCTCAGTTTTTATAACTCTATAAATAAAAGAATAAGACACAAGCCAGGAAAACTAAAAGCAAGTAAAAATCAAATCTGACAATTCTCAATCCTTTCATTCTAGTGTGATGATGCATTCTTCAAGCAGATTGCATCACTGACATCGAATTTTGCATTATTTATAGTCACTCATTCCCACTTGTAGATAACTGCAACTATTAAAGATAATCAAATTTTTCTTTAGCTCTGTATTTTAAAAGAAAAAAACAACGACATCATATTAAGCACATTAACAATTCCCCAACCTTTTAATTAGATTCTAATATTTTCCCTTTGCAACATACAGTATGCACAATGATTAAGAGACTCTAATTGCAACTCTAGTTTCTGATTTCACTGAGGCCCAGCTGTCAAAGCTTTGCAGATGACACAGAATAATTCAAATTAGAGAGGTCAAAAGAGGATTAACAAAAACTCCAGAAGGACAGAACTGCTTGCTAATTGGCCCAGGTTCTATAGCTGAAAAGCATCAGACAAACACAAGGCCCTGGGCTAGAACTTGGATGGTATTATATTCCTGGCAAACACAAAGGGTAGAAGTCACACATAGGCACCTTAGTGTCCATCATTTGAACATTGCCAAGGCAAAAATACTATGTTATCAAGACACCAATCTTAATATATAAAAATAAGTTTCAATATCTAGAACATCCCTTTCTGTCTCCTTATCACAATTTTGTCAATCATAAAGATCATTCTGTGGAGTTTGTTTGCAAATAATTGGTCTTATTTTTGCATTTAGCCAAGGGAACAACTCCACCTTTTCCTACCAAACAGCTAAGCACTGTCTTCTCAATATTTTTCCTTGGTAAAACATTAATCCTTAGTAAAATAAAATATGGACTCCTAGTCCCTGAAACTATAGTCAAGATAGAGCATTACATTTGTAGGTTTAAAATTCTAATAATAGACAGTACAGAGCTATCCTGAACCCCAGGTAGACCTACCATTGCAGAGTGGTGTCAGTATCTCCATTAACCGCAAAGTGTTTTTAGAACATGCTTATGGGGAGAATACTGTTGTGTACTTTAATTTCAGCAGTTATATAAGTGTGGCTGTTCCGTAAACATATTATAAAACTTCCTCTATTTCTCTAAAAATTCCCAGCTGCAAGTCAGAGGATATATCTTCTATAAGAGAACAAGGAAGATTCATACTACTGTTGGGTGGCAATTAGCAAGCTCTACAGAAGACAAAAATGACCCATATTTTCTGTAACATAATACCTCAAAGACTAATTAGAATATTTTTATTATAGCTGCTTTTCCAGCTCCTTAGTGAAAATTATAACTGACATTAAGCACGGAACTTTGTGTTGCACATTTGTTTACACTGCCGAGCTCCTTATTACCTGACTTGAATAATTACAAATGCTAAATTACCAACAAAGTAGATAGAAGGACAAAACCCCATTCAAATTAATGTCCCTTAAAAGGTTTAAGTGTATGGCTTAAAAAGACATCTCAAACTTCCCGAAGAGACACATTGTTTTCCCTAATGGCTGCTTGAAATAATAAAAATTTAATAGTAAGAGCTAGAAATTTTAACAAAATATGATTGAGATTTTATTGGGAAAATATGTGTTATATGGACATTTCTTCTGAATTAAAACACTCCATCCTTGGGGGGAAGGCTCCCTAAGACTCAGGAAAGAAACAAAACTGATACAATTTAGGAAATAAACAACTCACAAATCTTGGGAAGTTCCTAAAACTTAAAAGAGCCACAGGCCTCTCAGCAAGAGTAGATATGCAGCAATAGTTAGTGTGAAGAGGAGACTCTCCAACCAGCCAATCTATCCTTTAAGTTCTATTAGGAGCTCCAGGTTTACAATTTAGTTTTGAGTTTTTATCTATGCAGTGATGTGCTTTTTGGTGAAGTGGCTGCTTTGAGTCATCCATCTTCCTGTAAGTAACCCCAGTAAATTCATTGGTTCACCAAGTTGGCTGTTAGCTTGTGGTTGGTTCCCTATCTAGAGTGGGAGATATTTGTTCATGTCTCCTGGAAAAGTCACGCAATCTGAAAGCAAATATGTCCATCTTTCTTAATAGTCACACCAGTATGATTTCTCCCCCTTGCTTTTAAAGAGATAGTCTGTTATCTAGCATAGGGAAACACCAAGAGTTTCATAACTTCAGACAGACACTTGACCTTGGGACATGGTCTTCTTTTCAAGCATTTCCTGTCCTGAGGTGTCAGAAGTCAACATGGTCCTGCTTGCTCAGGACCAGCTCACTTAATCTTGGTATGTGAAGAAGCGAAAGGTTCCAGTTGTCGGGAATGGGTTTAGGGGGCACGCTTCCTTAGCTGTTGTAATTTTGTGATTCTGATTGAGAAAGGGTTGCGTAGCAGGGGCAATTTTAAGGGCATGAGAAGAACAAGTTCCTCAGGAATCCATTTGAAGCCTCTGTGCATGGAGTGAAGCAAGAATGAACACAATGAGCAACTGCTTACATTCCTCTCCGTTTCCCACCTGCAAACGTGCAATGTTCTGAGAATCTCACCCACCAGACACCCTAGTTACAGAAAGGACGTGCACCAACCTCCTGTGCAGCCCCAGCGGCTCTTGGTTTCACCATATCAGAATATAATCCTGTCCAGAACATCTCTGGAGCTACCTTAAATATCTCACATATCAAAGAGAAAAGGGTAAAAACAAACAACAAACAACAAACACACAATCAAACAAACAAACAAAAAACCCAAACCACCACTATCAACAACAAAAAATATCACTGTCAATATCAAAAGATTCTTCAGTGATATTCTGAGATGCAACTTCAGCCATGTAAATATGTGTATATAGAATCAGCCATATATACATATATGCGCGCGCGTGCGTGTGTGTGTGTGTGTGTGTGTGTGTGTGTGTATGTGTGATGTTAAGACAACTGATTGCAATCCTTTCTTAAGAAGCCAACACTGTCACTTGGGTGTGTCTTACTTTCTGTGTCTCCAAGAAGTCCACTTGCATGCTCTTAGGCATACTTTACTTTATTCTGAATTTCTCTCTCTCTCTCTCTCTCTCTCTCTCTCTCTCTCTCTCTCTCTCTCTCTCTCCTCCCTTTCTTTCTTTGAGTCTTGAGATTAACCTTATATTAAAATATCTTTAATAAAAATCTCCAACTCTGCTTGATGACACAGAGTTCTGAGATATTTTTTCAGTGCTGAAGCCATGAATCCTGGTTTGGTCTAAGTCATGGCCTACAACAGTCCAGGGCCATGGGCCACATAGCAAATATTTACCTTACGATCCATAACAGCAGCAAAATGAAATGATGCTATGGTTGGGGGTTACCATAACATGAGAAACTGTAGTAAAGGGCCACAGGATTAGGAAGGTTGAAAACCACTGGTCTAGGGGAAGTCCTCAGGATGCTGAGGGTGGCAGTGTGGAGCCATGTTTCTGTCCTTTCACTGCTGACGTGCTGTCCATCTGAGGAGAACAAAGTACGGGTACACTGGGTTTTGAGGGTACAAAGGTCTAGTTGATTAGGAGATTATTCCATCCTTTTAAGATAAAGAAAATGTTGGTAGATGTGAAGGGGTCCTACACTCCCTTCCTCCCCCACCTCTGTGTACATACTGAAGACAGAAGTCAACCTTGGAGGGTATTCCTCAGATGCTGTCCCCTCCTTTTTTTT
This sequence comes from Acomys minous, assembly GCF_964271855.1. NCBI lineage: Eukaryota > Metazoa > Chordata > Mammalia > Rodentia > Muridae > Acomys > Acomys minous. The sequence goes on from NC_140487.1 coordinate 61,670,126, forward strand.
ATGGAGAGAGTTTCTCACTGATCCAGTGAACCCCAGTATTGGGATTTTGAGTCTGCTACTATGTCCAGCTTTCTTGATGGGCTTCTGGGGTTGAACTCACAGCCCCCACCTGTGTGTCAAGTACTTTATTGACTAAATTATCTCCCTGGACCCTGGAATCCTACCTTCTTATGTAGTTGATGGCCCAAGGTCTCTGCTTGCTATGTGTGGGGGAATACAGACAATGACTTTTGGATTAATAGAAAATAACTACATCAAGAATTTTCAAGAAAAAAGGCCCAAGCTGAGTGGGGTTTTTTCCCCCTCAAAACAGTTTTCGATATGTTTCATTCTTGCTATGTAACAGCCAATTCCTTTAAGCCACAATCCTTATCAAGTTATGAGATCTCTTCTTCTTTCCATACTGTTCATCCTTTGAGGGAAAGAGAGAGAGACAGAGAGAGAGAGAGAGAGAGAGAGAGAGAGAGAGAGAGAGAGAGAGAGAGAGAATGAAAGGAATTGTGGGATTAGGAAATCATAATTTCCTTAATGATTAGATTGGATCAGAAGGTTTGATAAAAACACAGTTTCTCTCATCTCTGATATGATTTTTCTTCAATATTTTGGGGGGAGGGGTGAAGACTAAGCATCTAAATTCTCGACAAGTCCTCCAACAACTGTAGACTATCAAAACCTTTGGTAGACTGCACTGAGAAGAATAAGAATTAGGAAAACCTGCCCAACAGCAAAGGAAGCATACACATGCTACCAGATTCTACTGGTTAATCTTTTCACCCAGATTCCACGGCAGTCTTCATGGACACTCCCCACAGTGGGGAGAAAATTGGATATTAACCTGGATAGGCTTTGGAGAATGAGATCTTTCAGACAGAATTGCTGACTCCGGCTGTTTTGTGGCCTACATGCCTAATGCTTTAATCAGTCCTTGCAGCCAGCTCTGTAAGATCTAAAACCTCTTGCTTTCCTCAGTCATGTGGAAAACCTTCGGGGAGGGAGGAGGGGGCTGAACTAGAGTGAGACCTGCCCCATCCCCCACCCCTTGCTTTGCTTCTAGACCTGCATTAATATGCGAGCAAGCTCAGTAAACAGATGGAGCTGCCTCTGCTTGGAGGAGGCAGCCATTCCTCATGTGGCTCTGGTTACAGCTGCAGTCACCTCTCTGAGTGGCTGGGTATCTAGTTTCCATTTGGAACCTAAAATCAGAGAATCCAAAGCCCAAAGAATAGAAATAACTTTCCCAAAGTGCGAGGATTGTCAGATCCCAGCTGAGAGCCCCCGGACTCTCTTCACTTCAACTTCAGTCCTTATCTTACCACCAGACAAGCTGTTGCCTACTTTATTCTCCTTGCAAAGAAAACACTGAGGTTTTTTCCCCCCAACACTGACACTGAAAAACAAAAACAAAACAAGAAAAACCCAATAAAGCAGTTCTTAAAAAAAAAGTTAACTACTGTTTCCTAGCAGGCTGTAGTGGACCCTATCTGCTTTGTCCCAGGACTGGGACTCCTTCTATTTGTGCCCTCTCCTTACCTTTTCCCCAAGCCCAGAAGCCCTATATAGCCTGTGTAGAATGTAGAATACACAGTACAATGTGGTAACTCTCACAAGGAGATGGCTACATAATAACAGGCTAGCATGGCCCTAACCACTTAGACTCTGTCATATAGCCACATAGGCATTTTAATATCATTTCCAAAAATGTTTGCTTTCAAACATCCCTTTATGAAAAGGATGCTGCTGTTTTCTCTCATTATGGATAATTACCAAGCCTCATTCATTAGCATTGAAATGAGGTAGAATGGATTTTGGGGGGAAGGTTACTTACAATTCAATTATAACCTGCAGGTTATTGCAGAGAATGGAAGCAAGTGAGACACGGTAGGTAGCAGAGATAAAAGTCTAGAGAGGAGAGAGGTTGGGACCAGGGACACTACACTGCTCTGCATAATAATGTAATGGGCAACATTTGTCTCCCATTCTTGGCCTTCCCATGATGCAAAACTGATCCTATGGAGCTGAGGGAAAGGCAAGAGCAGGAGAATGACTTTTAAAGGGGGTGGCTGGTGTTGTGTCAAGGAAGACGATGGCCACTTATGAGGACTCTCATGCTTCAGTGGATGAAAACTGTGATTAATAAACCATATGGTGTTTGGTAACACTTTACCCACAGAGAAAGCGTGTGGTATCTTATGCTGGATAATAATGATTGGGTTACTGCTGCCATGTGTCAGGGAAATAACACAGAAAGCAGGGTCAGAAACACAATAACATTACGTCAGGGGTGACTGTTAAAACGTTGGGGGGAAGGAGAGAGGGTTACCTCTGAGAGAATGTGCACCTTCATGGGACACTCCAAAGCTTGCTCATGTGGAGAGCTATAGTGCTATTGCAGAGGATAATAGGAAGGGCTAACAGCAAAGCTGGGAGATTTGGAGGCAGCATGGTCCTAGTATTATACATGGACTCCTTCACATCTAGAGAGGTGTCTGTGTCCTATTATGTCCTCTGATCAGGTATGGGGTATGGCAGAAGAACCAACAAAGAATGGAATGTGCTTGGTGAGCATGGAAGCCACACTTTCCAAATTATCAGGCTTGTTCATAGGCTGAGCTTTGTCCTTTGCATTTGGAATGCTCCATTTCACACTGAGCCACCTCTCCAACTGTTCATGTCATATGGTACATTTTCCTTAAAGATTTTAATTTTTACTTTTAACTGCGCATGTGTGTATGTATGTGCGTGCATGCATGTGTGTGTGTGCATGTGTGTGTGTGTGTGTGTGTGTGTGTGTGTGTGTGTGTGTGTGTGTGCTGGTGCACATGTGACAGAAGAGGGAGTCAGATCCTCTGGAGCTGGAGTTACAGGTACTTGTGAGCAGCTAGACACGGATGCACACCCTATAAACTGTTTCCTGCTGAGTCACTTCTTCATCCCCATCATTTGTTGCATGTTATTAATTGGATGTATAAATGATTCACCATTGAAGAAGTATAGTGCAGAATATTGAATATTTTGAAATTATATGCTCAAGGGTACAGCTTAAAAAGGCAACATTCTCTACATCTGGGTCTTGGGCAGTCAGGATAACACCCAGGGCAGGCATCTTTTTATTTGAATTGCAGGGATCTTAGAGTTCTGTTGGTAAAAGTTCTAGTTCCGTTGTTCCCATAACTTTCTTTCCTTTCCCACAAATATAATTTTTATGTCTGGGACGTCTCCTGTTTGGGAGGAAAGTTAGTAATATTCAGAATTATGGAATTCCAAACTAAGAAATAAAATTACGAATGCAGATAAAGAAAAGAAGGCTTATGGGGTTTTATATAGAAATATTTATGTATGTATTTTGGAGAAAAATCTTCAGATGATAAACACATCTGACTACATTCCCTGGCTTCACTTGAACAAATGAGGAAATTGGCCACCTTATGTGGCATCCTTGGAATACAGAATATACCTCACCTGAAGAGCCGTGTGGTGGGGTTCACACTTTGCTGTGTGAAATGAGCTGTCAACTTCTCTGTCTTCCATTGCTTGGACATGTTTGGTATTTTCTTTCAAACTCAGGCCTTTCTACCAGAGAAGAGGAAGCACTCATGGGAAGTGAGAATAAGAAGTGTGGAGATTCATCAAAACAGAAGAACGGATGAATATTTAAATAAGTTTCAGTATGGCCAATGAGCTGCGTAAGTTGTATCATTTGTCACTGGCACACGTGAGCGTGTTCTCTGGGATAAAAATTATACCACTAAAAATCTTAGTCACAGTGTGTCTCTAAAACTGAACATGGCTAATGTTGATTATTCCCAGCCTAAGATGTATTATGTACCTTTTTCAACAGATGTTTATCTCTTGTCTTTACTTTTGGGATGGAGAAGTGAGGAGAATATTGAGAATGTGAGCTGTGATGTGAGTGAGAACTCTGAGCCTTGGTTTTCTGTGTTTATGACAGTCAAGATGGCTGTGCTGTGTGATGCTGCTGCTGAAGACAGGAGTGGAGGTGGCTGCAAGGGAAAGCCAAGGAAGTGACCGAACACAAGGCAACTAGCTATATCTGTATGTTTAATGCGGTTAGTGTCCTAGTGTAATCTCAGGGAAGGCTTGCTTTAACATTGAAGTTCAAGACAGAGATGGCAGAGCCTTAGATTGCCATAAGCAGCGTTTATCCAAATATTGGTAAGGATTTAATAGAAATGAACACACAAATACATGCCAGATTAAAAAAGCATGCTGCCCACTGACAGCTCTTGAGTATTTCCATAGTCATAGTCATTAGGTTTGTTCCATATTTTGTAGGGAGAAGGGAACACTGGGGCCTCTTCATAGAGTCTTGCATGTAACTCTACAGTTAGTGATACACAGTTCTTAGTTCAGATCTGTCATCTGTAAAAAGAAACTCCTCAACTCAATGCCCAATTTAAAGAGCTTAAATGACAAGATCTTGTATAAGCCTTCTCAGGCTGGGGAAGAGGCACCTGAAGAGAGGGGAGAAGCTGCAGGAGTGGCCTTGTCCTGGGGCCCCTAGGGAGCAGTGGTTTTATTTTGGTTCCCTTCCAAGAAGAAGCAGGAGTAGACAGAAGGTATGTGGGAGAGGGCAGAGAGAAGAAGAGAAGTCAACCCCTGGGCCTCTAGGAGCAGTTGGTTGCATGTTTACTCCCTCCTGGTACAAGGGAGCAAGGGCCTCGGCAGGAAGGGAAAAGCTGGAGTAGGCAGCCAGCTGCTTCCTGCCCTTACTTGGCTTCTCCTGCCACATCCGGACAGTTTGCAACAATCCCTCTTGTCTTTGGGAAGACTGTGCTTTCTTCCTAAACCTTCCCCCGCCCCCCAGTGAGGCCCTCACCAGCCCCGCGGCACTTGCCTTCCACATCTGAGGGCACGCTTGACTTCCCAGCTTTCTGCTGCACCTGAAGATAAAGCTGCTTCCCACTTAGCTATGGAATGGGTTTATGAGCCCCCTCATTTCTCCATGAGTTTGGGGTTCCTTTGACACTAGCCTTCTGGAATTCCTTCTCTTCTTACAGGTCTTGGAATCAGGGGCCTTGGGAGGCTATTTCTGATGCCTTCCTAGTGACAGAGATGGATGCCATGTCCTCTGGTGCCCTACACTGACTTCTAAACCAGCACTGTTCATGCTTCATTTCATCTACTTATTTACAAGTCCATGTCAGTGTTATAAACAACCAACCCTCCCAGGGCACAGAACACCCCTTATTGTTCATTCATGTTATTAATACATAGCTGACTCACTAGCACCAAGCACGTGCTTCCTGTGTGTTTAATAAATCCCATTGACATGACATGCAGGAGACTAAAAATAAAAAGTGCTTGTCCAGCTATATTGACATCATTTTCCCTTTCATTTTCCTGTTGGACATTCATTCAGCCTACAAAAGATGGAGAAATAGAGCAAAGGCTGACGGGAGCTTAATGCACTCTTGATTAATGTGGGCACGAGGGGGAGGAGAGCAATGTAGGTAGAACCCGCTCCCAGAACCAGGTTGATGATTGACAGTCTCTGGGCAGAGAAGCAGGTGCTCCTGTTCACGGATGCTGCCTCACATTTACCCCATTCTTGTCTTTGACCTTTTGGGTTTTCTTTAATTATGGTGGCATTTAGCCATGCTGGGTGTCATTTTCACGCTCATCTCAGGAGACAGACATATCTCAGGTTACAACAAAGTACTTCAAAGGAAGGTAGAAAGGAAAGTATAGTTTCTTTAGCTTAATTCAGATTGTATGGTGTAAAGGGAGATAATAAATCTACTGAGAGAAAAAAATACTATTTAGTTGAAATTGTGGGGGTACACAGTCATAGACTCCTTTATTCACTTTGTCCTTCCAATGTGCTTTCTTTTTTTTTTTTTTAAAGCTACAAACAAGATTAGCTAAATGGCATTAACCAGTACATTTCTTGACTAAAATTAATATGAATTCCTAGAGGTAATTTATCAGTACAGTGAGACTATGATAGTAGAAGTTCAAAAGTGCAGCATCTCTTTTCACAAGCCACAGTGTGCACTTCTGCTTTTGCTCTTTTGTATGTATCTGGAGGAAAATATGCCCGCCGAACCACATAGATATTGAGCGAACTTGGAAATGTAGTTAATCTGAGACTAGTGATAAAAACAAGATGAATTGCTCTTGCTTTTCTTTGTTTTTAGTATAGACCATAGAACTTTCTTTTTCTTGTTTTAGAGAGATAGTAGTTGTCAGTAACTATTTAAAGGAAAATCAAAGCAGCTTCCACCTTCAGAAGGTGTGGCTATAAGCCATGTGGAAACCCATAGGTCTCACTGTGTGGTGGGGAAGGGTGAACAATGGTTTCTGCTTTCTCAGAGAAGGAATACTTTGAATGAAGGGGGTTAGGAGCACCCCATGAGAAACCAGGATGATTCAACGGGCAAGATGGGGAACTATATTCTCCTAATTGTAAGAGTCAATATTTCTAACCTATGGGAGGATGCTGAGGGGCTCAGGTGTGGGTCCTGGCACAGAGAAAGGATTGGGAGAGTGATTCACTCTGAGGAACCTGGAAGATGACCAGGGATGACTGGGACACCCTGGGGAGAGATGTGGGTGCAGTGCTAATGAAAAAGCAGTGGGGATTCTTCATAAAATTGTTCTCCCACCAGTAAGAAACCAAATTGGCATTGACGCATTTAAACACAACAGGAATCTACAATCCCACTCTGATGCCACCCACACAATAGGGTCGGGAAGATGAGAAAGAGAGCCAACCAAGGAGCTATTGCTGTGATAGTTAATTTTGATTATTAACCTGATTGGACACCTTGAGGATTCGTGAAACACACATCTAAGTGTGCCTTTGATAAAGCTACAGAGACAATCGGATCTTAAAGGCTCTGACAGAGTTAGTGTATTAATCTCTTGGTGGAATATAATGGTGATATTGTGAGGTGTGGTGGAGGAAGTAGGTGAGTAGGGGTGTGTCTGTGAGGGGCTATATCTTTTCCTGCTGCTTCTTATACCACCCATTTTTTAAATGTGTTTTCTGGTCCATTTTCTGCTTTGTTTCATCACACGCCTACCTCACCATGGTGGATTGACACCTTTGAAACTGTAAGCTAAACTAATTCTTACCTATAAACAGTTTAGTGCGAAGGAACATTGATCAGTGAAGCTATGTAGTACTGTGGTGGTGTGAACAAGATGTCCCTCACAGTCGCAGGCATCTGAGTGTTTGGTCTTCAGTTGGTAGTGTTGCTTGGTTAGGATTAGAAGGTGTGGCCTTGCTGAGGAGGTCAGGGTATTAGGAACAAGCTTTGAGAGACCGAAGACACAAGGCATTTCTAGTTTGTTCTCTCTGCTTCCTGCTTGTAATTCCAAAGGTGAGCACTCAGCCCCCACTCTTTCTTCCCTACCATGCCAGCCTGCCATGAGGATGGACTCTTTCCTCTGGAACTGTAAGCCAATGCTCATAGCAGCCTTATTCGTAATAGCCAGAATCTGGAAACAACCTTGATGTCTTTAAGCCAACGAATGGACAAAGAAAATGTATTACATTTACATAATGGAATATTACTCAGCTAGTAAAAACAAGGACATCATGATATTTGCAGGCAAATGGATGGAAGTGGAAAATAGCATCCTGAGTGACCCAGAAAGACATGCATAGTATGTACTCACTTAGCCATAAAGTACAGGATAGCCATCCTACAATCCACAAACGCTCCCAAAAGCTAAGTAACAAGGAGTGCCCAAGGGAAGATGCTTAACTCTCACCCAGAAGGGAAAATAAAATAGATACTTGAAGTAGATGGAGGGAGGGATGAGGGTGGGAGAAGAGGTGGGGGATGGACAGTGGTGGGGAACTGGTGTTGGGAGAGAAGGGGGAAAGACTACTGGGAGAAAGAACATTGATCAGTCTGGAAGCATCTCTGGGAGAAGGGAGGCTCCTGGGAATCTGTGGGGGTAACCCTAGCTGAGACTTCTACCAGCAGAGGGATATGAAGCCTGAAGTTACCACCTCCTGTAGCCAGTGGGACTTCCAATGGAGGGAGGTGAACACCCACCCACCCATAAAACCTTCCACCCAAAATTTGTCCTGCCTACAAGAGATGTGTAGACATAAAGATAGAGCAGGGATTGAGGGAATGGTCAACCAATGACTATCCCAACTTGAGACCGATGAGAGAGAGCCAACCCTTGACATTATTAATGATACTCTGCTATGCTTGCAGACAGGAGCCTAGAATAACTGTCTTCTGAGAGGCTTCATCCAGCAGCTGATGGAAACAGGTGCAGAGACCCATAGCCAAACAATAGGTGAAGTTCAGGGAGTCTCTTTGAACAGTGACAGGAAAGATTGAGGGAGGCAAAGGGTTTAAGCACACCACAAGACACTACAGGGTCAACTAACCTAGGCCTATGGGGCTCATAGAGACTGAACCAAACCAAAGAGTATTCTTCAGTGGACCTAGGTCCCCTATACATATGTAGAAGATGTGAAACTTGTTTTCTCGTGGGTTCCCTAACAATTGAAGCAGGGGTGGTGGGTGGGGGTGAGGGTGGGAAGGGGTTGGTGTGTCTGACTCTGTTGCCTGCCTTTGGGTCCCTTCCCCCTAGTTGGTATGCCTTGTCTGGCCTCAGTTGGAAAGGATGCTAGTCCTGCTGACTTGGTGTACCAGGGTGGGTTGGTACCCATGGGAGTCCTCTCCTTCTCTGAGGCGAAAGGTAACAGGGAATGGAGGGAGGGGGATGTGAGGATTAGACTGAGAGGGGAGGAAGGAGAGTGCTGCGATCAGGCTGTAAATTGATTAAATAAATTAATGAATAAGGAAAAAAAAGGCCAAATAAACTCTTTCTCCTGTAAGTTTTCTTGGTCATGGTGTTTTATCACAGCAACAAGAAAGTAATACAAATACAAACACTAAAAATTTCCATTAATCACACCACAAAGCTGTAAGGCTGAAAGATGCCTTGAGCTTATGGGTCCTCAGAATCTTTGGAGCTTAATGTTCATTTAGAGGTAAAGGATTCTATGTCCTAGCTCCTTCACACCTCTCTAGCTTAGGAAAATGAGCTGAAACAAATAGTTCATTACCTGGAAGCCCAGACTGTGACATCATTTAAGGACTTTTGATATGAGCCAACCTCTCTTCATGCTGCAAATGACCATGTATGACATATATTCATGTGACAATAATCTGTATTGAAAACTCCTTTTAACTTCATGAACTTGGTCAGATCACTCTTCCCTCAGAAGTCAGCAGGAGCTGGCCTGAATACTCAGTGCAGAGTGAATGGGCCTCACCCCCTGTTCGCCTCTCTTCCACCACTTCTTCTCCTCATCAGTTTGAATCATTGTGAGCTTTCCCTCTCGGCCTTCTTTCTTTCTTGAAACACATTTTAACTAAACCTAGCCAATAACCTGATTACATTTACTGTCATCTTTTAGAAATATAGTCTTTGCCCCAGCACAAATAATCACTCCATTCTACCTCATAATCATACAAATATTACAAAAAAATAAACTGACAGTGAGAAATTATGGAGAGTTGGCCATAGTGATCATCAGCTTGTGTTTGTCTCATAAACTGCTGCTACTAACAGCTCAATAAATCAATACTTAGCAGAGCTTCAATCAGTCTGAGTGTTTTGTAGATATTCATAAAGCCACAGAGATAAGATATGAAATTGTTGTCAGAAATGACAGGTGCCCATTATATTATTTTTTTCCCTATAAAAATATGAGAGAACACAGTTTTCTAGAGAGCGGACAGATATCCTGGTATGCCCAAGTGCTTTTGAGATCTGTGAGCATCTGGGAGTGTCCTGCTCTGTCTTTCCAGGAAGTGCTTGTGACTTACAAAATCTTGTACTAGAAGACTGAAAATATTGCTAACTGGCTTAACAAAGTCAGTCCCAGGAAACTTAAGCCTACGGAATCGTGGTATCATGTGTGCTCCTTTGGTCAGGGGGGTCCTTTTCCTGTCTAGAAGCATCATCTTCCCCAAACCACCATGTGTATTAGAAGTTAGAAGAAAGGACCCCAGCGGGTAGAGTCGGCTGTGATCACTTTCGAAATCTCTCTAGCACAGATGGACATTTCCTATTAAGTTCCTGGCAATGCTCTTCGCAAATTGAGTAATGTCCCCTTGGTTGTTCCACCTCGACTCATTTAGATGCCTGTCAGATTCTGGCTACCAGTTACATTCTACTCAGATGCCACAACTAGCATATATTTATAGGAAAGACTTGAGCCAAATTTGACAGTTTGTGGAACCGATTATGGATTTCATTGTAATCCACATTATGAGTGTTGTTTCGGTCTTTCCCATTTAACTGCTATCAATTTTTAACACAAGTAGCATTTTCATATTATAGCATGGAAACGTTTTAGCAATTCCAAGTCCCATGAAAATATATGTAATTTTATTGTCTCTAGAATAGCTGTTTCACTTTGAAAGATTTACTGGAATCTAAGTTTCCTTATTTGCCAGATGAACTGTGATAAGAGTAGTCAGTGTCACAATATATTGATGGATTGCTTAGGGGAAAACAAACTTTAATTTCCCTTCTGCATGTTTCTGAGGCATTCTGGGCAAGCTTATACAGATGGGGCTGAGAAGTATCCCCACCGAGTTCAGGGTAGGATTGGTACAGAATTGCTGTTGTAACGTATTCTGACCATCTATCAGGAGATCTTGTATTTGTGTCCCATAGCATTATAACACACCATGAATGAATGCAGCCTGGGGAGGCATAACTCTTGATTATATTTTTCAAATTAAAAATGGGAAAGACTTTATTATTATTATTATTATTATTATTATTATTATTATTATTATTAAGAACTATGAAAGAGGATGCCTTCTTCTCAGCATCTGTTTGTCAGGAAAGCTGAATGACAAAAAAACCTGCTGAAAAAGAAGCTGCAGAGACACTGCCTTTGTTGAAGACTCATATTTAAATGCTGCAACTTAGGTCCTAAGTGTTTTTTTAAATCTATGATTAGCTGGTTTTGTTGCTCCACCCTGTAAAGATAGCATGAGGCTGAGGCAGGAAGATCTGTCTCTAGCTTGAGGTCAGCCTGGGCTATACAGTGAGACTATCTCAAACAACCAAACCAAACCAAGCCAAACCAACCAACCAACCAACCAACCAAACAAACAAACAAACAAATATCAACAATAACAACAACCACAACCAACACACACACACACACACACACACACACACACACACACACACACACACACACACAAGCAAGATGCAATTAGAAAAAAAAATCACCTTGACTACCAGATATTTCCAAAAATGCCTTCACATGTCAGTCTGGTTGTAATGATGAGGGTAACCCTTTCCTTCTTTAACACGGCTCTGTTTATCAAGGAGTTAAAAAATGAGCACAGTGATTTTATAAGCGAAAGAAGAATGTGCTTCTAGGAAGTTGTGTCTCTTATGGAGCTTTGTGATTTCTCTCCTTTTGCTTCCTCTCTGCCTCTCTTTGACTGCTCCTCCTACCCAAGCTGGGAATGCACAGTGTGGTTGTCAGCACTGCTGCATATGCTGTAAACAGGAGCTAGGCTCCGTGGAGCACCCACATGACATGTGCATGGAAAGGTAGCACTGGGGAGCCACAGTGAGAAGTAGCACGCTTGGTGAGGAGGTCCTATCTGAGCAATCAGAAGATGTCAATCAATACAAATCATGCACTGGGCTGCAAAAGGCAGCGCAGGCATCCTAACCAGTGCTACCCATCACCATGTGGAGGCTGAGTGTCTGAAGTATGAACAGCTTTCCTTGGAAGGAGCTGAGGTCTCTCTCTGGCTCCTCTGTGGAAAGTATGAAGATACTAAAAAGGCGCAGGAGACTAGAGAGTTTAATGAAAGCTAATGCCTGAATTATAAAATGCGGGTAGTTGTTTAATTTTTTTTTTAACTTGAGGTTCTTCATAAGCTACAAAAATCAGTCATAGGGCCTGCCAAATGTCTTGTCTTTGGAAAACTCTCTGGTGTTACAGGGCCATATTTTCTCTGAACTGAAACATTCTCTCCTGGAGTATGTGTGTGTAATGGAAGTAAAGGAAACTTCCAAGGCGTAGTAAGGTCCTGAAACTTAGAAAAGTCACAATGTCCTTCCCTGGGTTAAAGCTGCAGTAAGTATTGTTTGAGGGTAGAGATCCTCTGATCTGCAGAGCTGTCTTCAAGTGGTATAGGGAGCACCAGGGATGCGCTGGCATGCTGAAGTGGTCTCTTTGGTGATGCAGCTGTGAGCAAACCCTCTCCTGTTCTCCTGTAAGTAGCCTCAATCAACTCACTGGTTGATTCATTAAGCTAGATTGGTGTAATCCTCCCATTGGTCTGTCGTCGTCGTCGGTGCACTATCTCAATGAATACATGACACAACAGTGGTCATAAGATTAGCGATAGAGTACTTGCCGAGTATATGCATTGCCCTGCATCTAATTCTCCATTCTAACAAAACAACAGACAAACAACATCTGCAGAAACCCAATAACGACGCAAGAAATGAATGTAGCAAGAAAGCTCTCTCACAATGATGTGGCTGTAAAGAAAATTTGGCATGAAAAGCAAGTGGACCCTTTCATGACACTTTGTCAGACGCCTAGGCTTTGGACCCGTGAGCCAGGGAATTGGAAAGAACTAGAAACTTCAATTCCTAAAATACACAACATACATATCTTACCAGGTCTGGAAAACTATTATAAAATCTGTGCCCTGTAGCTTCTGCTTCGAGAGTTGCTTATTAATTTTCATTATGGATTATAATAATAATAGTAATCATCATCATCATTATCATCACTATTACAATTATGATGATGATGATGATGATGATGTTTTCCTTGACATATAGATAAAAAAGAAAACACTCCCAGAAGTCTGTGCCTGCAAAGAGAAAGGCTCATTATGAAGATATGGCAGTGGAGAATGAGTGGATCTGAGGACATATAGAGCAACTTGGAAAACAGAGTCCGGTGTTTTCTGGTCAGTCAATACCTTGGCTGCAGATGGAGTGATGCAACATCGTGTTAAGGTTCAAACTCCTGGTACAAATGAGCCTGTGACCATCCCCACAGAACAACAGAAGGCGGCCTCTCTGTGATCCTGGTCCCACTGATGCCCATCCTCTGCATCAGGTTTTCCTCACCCAGGAGCAAACCGGTACCCTTGGATTTCAGAGGAGAACCCTCTATGCCACCTTCCTGGAGGGAGTAGAGTTTCTGTGTTTGTTGAGCTGAAAGTGACACAAAGGGGCCCCAGGGAAAGGGAGAGCCTGCTCAGCCAGGGAAGTTAGCCTAAAAGTCCATGAAAGCTCTTTCATAGCAAGGAAGAAGACTGCTATTTGCATCTCAAAATCGAAACACTGTCTGATGTTCTGTAAATTAAAGGGTTAGATCTGTGCATTTGTTTTATGCTAATGAACACAGATTTTTCCAATCCAGTAACTAAGCATCCCTGCATGCTGCTGTGATAAATAAGTATTTACTCTAAGGAGGGAAAAACAAACAAAAAATAAAACAAAGTTGCTACCCATGCTTGCTTGTATAACTCAAGGGCATACTCTTGGCGCTTAACATTAATAAACAATAACAGAGAATCTTTGGTCATAACATCTTCCTCATGAGAATGTCATGTGGGTATAAAACAAGCCCTAATTTTCTTTACTGAAACCGCTTCTCTCAGCTGGGCTTGTATCAGTCCCGGAGCAGACATCATCAGCCTGTGCTCCGTCCTAATTCCAGCACTGCCGCTCAGCCTGCAGTTGGCCGCTATTTCCTGCTCGGCTGCTTGCTTGCTTTGATTTAAGCAGGAGAGATTTTCTTTTTTTAATTAGGATCTTTGTCTAGATCCCCAAGCTAAGTCGTGCTGGGGGATTCTTGGTGTTTCACTAATGGACTTCAAAACTTCTTTGCAACCTCTCTTCATATCCTTGTAGGCATTTCAGGTTCAGAGGACAACTGCGGATGGCCACCTCTGTGCTTTTGTGACATTGGGGAGCCACAGTGCTTTCCTTCTCGGTCAAGCGTTCTATTGAGTTTTCTGTGTGGACTTGGGCCCTTGGCAAAAATTATGGTGGCAGTGACTAGGCTCTTCCAGCTGCCTAGTAAAGGACCCTTCAGTGGATGAAGTTGCGGTCATCAAAAGTGCGGTCTCTGGGTAGCTGTTGATAATGTGGAAGGGCATGATTCCATTCTTAAGCAGAGAAGAGCTGCACGGCCACTTCAGGAAGGTGGGATGCTTTCTTCTCGGCTTGCTTCTATTTATTTTTAAAACTCATGTCAAGTATTGAGTTTAAAAATCAACGAACACCGAGAGGTCCCTGGGTGGTAAGTGGGGTCTCCTCCCATGCTCTACTTGAGCATTAGTTCTTCAGGATTCAGAACCCATTTCCCCATAAATGCTAAGTGATTAGGTTACACATGAGAGCTTCCCTACTAAGGGAGAGAGAATAAGGTAATTTATGCAGAGGACCAAGGGCTGCAATCATTTAGAAATGTTGCTTTGAGGAAAGTAGAATTCTAAGATGTTCTAAATTTAATGACAAAAAGTAGAGAAAGGGTACGGGGCGGGGGGGGGGGGAGGAAGAGAATCAGGGAGCAGATACAGGCTGAAGCTACCGAGAGACTGCTCCATGGTCTTTAAAATCTACTTATTTAATTTATGTGTGTGTGCTTGCAGGAATTATGCATACCACATTTGTACAGGTGCCCGTGGAAACTCGAAGGGAACATCCGATACCCTGGAGGTGAGGTTACAGGTGGTTTCCAGTCACCTGGTGTGCGTGCTGTGTACTCTGCGCGGCTAACAAGTGCTCCTAACCACTGAGCCACCTCTCCAGCCTGTGTTCAATATGTTTGACTGTGTTAAACCTTTCAGTTCAAGGCCCTGATGATTGCGCCCTAGCACCGCCACCTCTTGCTTATGTATAACCTAAACCCGAACAATCCAGAATCAGCAAGTATGTTTCCCATGGACTCCTTCCACACTGCCGGCCCCCTGGTTCCAGGTAACCTGGCCCTCTTACCCACCACTGATGTATGTTCCATTTAAGTGCTCGCCTTCCCAGGCGTTCCCTGTAAAAGTGCTACTGCCTCTTCGATCAGGGAACAGTTTTGTAACTACTACCTCGCCTCACTGCTTGCAGTTGTACAATCTTGCCCTAAAGCCTGGTCCTCTTCTGGAAAACAACTGCGGTGACTCAATGATTCCTTCTATTTCAGAAAACTCGATGTCTAAACACTCTTTTATAATGCATTTATATATTATAAATACATAAAGGTCCATGCTTTGGAGTATTTTTATATACGTGCTCAGACATTAACTTGTTAACTTTCTCCTAACATGCTGCTTCAGTGAACACCAGAGTCTGGTCCTTTTCTGCACCTGCAATGACTCAATAAATGCTCTTATTTAGAAGACTCCTTGGTCAGAAGAATTTCACTTAAGCACATATATCTATGAGTATTATCATATACGTCTACATGCTCATAAGTTAAACGATGGCTAATTTTCTCCCTCAAGCTGCTCCGGCAGACACTGTGTGTTTCCATGACCATAGTGCTTCACTTGATGAGAATTTAAATTTTGTTCCAGGAAGCAGAATCAAGAAATTCCACACAAGCTCAACCTACTCACGTCAGTGCCTGACGTCATCACAAACAATACCATGAACATATGTGCTGCCTGCATAAGGTACTATTGTCTATCTCACTGACAGCTCTTTCCACACTGTCCTTAACTGTAGACCATGTAAGTCAAGACTACAAGTGGATTAAACAAGACAATTAGGGAAACTCTCTTTGTCATATTAATAATTGGTGAACATCGAGGCTAAGATATGTCAGAGTGATTGTTCCAGCCAGTGGTACACAAAAAGCTCCACTTGAAGGAAGATTTTTTTTTCCTTTAGGTAAAGAGAAACTATAAAGCAACAATTTCATTTCTTCTGCAAGATATTGCGTCTCCATCTCCGTGAGGTATCTGGGACCCTGTGTCACTCACATTGGAAGAAGGGAGGTTTTGGGACTATGCTGTGAGCACAAGAGCTTTGGATTCTTTCAAGTATAATGACAGTTAATACTGCTATCTATTTGAGTTCGCGCATTGTGAGTCTACCACGCGTTTGCTGTTGACAGCACATAATCTGCTTACTTAGAGCTTTGCTGATACTTTCGCTCCGCTGTTTATTCTATATTGAGGACAGTCCTTGAAGCCAACGCACTGGAACAATGCCTCTCTTACCTTGAATGAGGTCAATTTGTGAGTGGGTGTACATTATCAGCATGTTGTGTGTTAGCGGTGAAAAAAAAAAAAACCCAAAGTATATTTCTCAAGTTTCTCTTAAACTTTATATATACCACAGAGTCTCACTGCCATGAGCTCTCCCAGGTAAACAGCTGTTTGTTCATTTGACCAAAATTAGGGCCTGTCATTCACACACAATGACAGAAAAGCAGATTTTAAATGCATCAAGATGCTGTTTTCCTCTTATAAGGCTGTCAAGAATAAGGGATATGTGCAGGGAAGTAGGAAAACAAGCACCGTGCCTGTTTATGTATGCGAAGCTGAACAGTTATGACTTGAAAGTTAGCAAATGCCATGGAGTGGCTTGAAGGCAATGGTGTCCGTAGGCTCAGATGTTTGAGTAGTTTGGGGGCTCCGCTTGGGAAGGTTTTAGAGGTACAGATTTACAAGAGGAAGTATGCCTATTTACTTAACATCCATCTTGATCTAAAAACATCTTAACCCCTAACTTACTAAGCTTATTTGAAGCTTATGCTAATAGAGATGAGATATGACAGATATTAATCTCCATTCAGAAATTTAGACCCAACAAGATAGGAAAGATGTTTACTTCAAGTTTGCCAAATACAAATAGCCAAATCACTTTGAATGTAACATTTATATAATTTCTGATCGTCTTATGGTTCTTCCTGCTGTATGTAGTTTATTTTACTAGTGTGTAATAATATAAATGTACATGTTAAAAAAGAAACATAATAAAAAATGAGTAAGCATGTCACTCGAGGTGGGCTTTGAGATTATAAAGCCGTGAGTCACTTCTGGCTTGCTAGCTCTCTGCTTTGTGCTGGAGGCAAGGATGTGAATTCTTAGCTTCTAGGTCTCTTGACCATGACTGCTGCTCGATGCCATGCCTTCCACCATGATGGACTTATCTCCCTGGAACCATAAGTCCAAATACATGCTTTCTTCTGTAAGTGGTCTTGGCCATGGTATTTTTATTGAAGTAACAGCAAAGTAAATAATTTAGACTATTTCTCGTCCTTACAAAATCAGTTCCACACCTAGCAATATGTCCTGTGGGTATGTCTCTCTTGTCCACGAAGTACATGCAAGGGTACTGTAGTAGTGTTTTCATGTTGGCAAATGAGGCACTAATGATGTCTGAGATTTAAAGATAGTATTGCTTTTGCCTGTGAAAAATCAGATATCAGGAATTTAGAGACCAAGAAAGAAAATAAAACATTTCATTGGTTCTGAGAACTAAATAAAAATAATGTGTAAATGAACACTTTCTGGTCCTATTTAGGGTCAGTGTGACACACTATCAGGTAACTATAAAAACTAACCCATAGATGGAAGTTTGCTTTATTTTTATTCTGAGAAACACTCCTCATTTTTCTTTTCTTGTATTGTTTTTTTTTTCCCCTTAGAGGGAATAGGGGCCTGCTGTTAGACTAGGATATCCTGAGCTCCGAGTCCTTTTGCCATAGGTTTCAGAGACTTGAGGTTATCGGTTTGTGTCTGTACACATGGGTTAGTATTCAATGCCCTAAAAATTGTTGTGGTAAGACCACCAACATTAGATCTGTCTTCCCAGGAAATAAGTGAAAAAATGAAGTCTCGTTAAGTGTAGTTACAAGGCTGCGTGCAGATCTTAGAACACATTTACCTTGTATGTTAGTTACTTTCCTGTTGCTATGAGAAAGCAACACGACCAAGTCAAATTATAGAGTTTTTTTTTTTTTTTTTTTTTTTTTTTTTTTTTTTTTTTTAGGGTTTGCCATTCATGAGGGATAGGAGTCTATCACCATGATGGTGAGGAGCATGGTAGCATGAAATAGGCATGGCCCTGGCGCAGCAGCTGATCCAAAGCAGGAGGCAGAGAGAAACATGGAATGGCAGGGGTCTTTTAAAACCTCAAGGCTGGCCCCCAGTGACACGCCTCTTCTAACAAAGGCCACACCTCCTAATCCTCCCCAAATAGTTCCACTCGCTGGGGACCAAGTATTAAACTATCCGAGTCTATGAGGGCCATTCTCACTTAAAACACCACAGCTCGGATAATTGTCACTTCACACCTGTCCGTTTACAGCGCTCTAGCCCAGTGTAGGCAAGCACTGTCCTATCTTACTTTTAGGCTGTAGTCCTGTAGAGTACAGCTACTTAGACTGTGGAGTGTGACCCCACGTGGGGCTCACCCATATGAGCCAATGTGAGGTTTCTAGATAGTTCCTTACCACCATTCTTCAGCATATATGGATCACATTACTGTATCTTGGGATTATGATGAATCAGAATGCTTGAGAGGGAATGAATTCCTATTCCAAATAATTCGGCAGTCTTGGGAAGTCCCCCAAATTGTTCTTACAAAGGCTGCAAAGACACGGCTGACACTGTGTAGGGAGTTGCACAGCTGACAGTTTGAGAATACAGAAAAATCCCAATGCTGGAACAGTAGTATCTTGGAGAACAAGTGGGTTGAACCACAAAGTCTTTGAGGGACAAGAAGATTCCTGGGATGCCCTCTGGACAGAGTACTCAAATCTAGATGCTTTCCAGAGCTCAGCCATGGAAGATTCTGACTGTCTGGATGCTGGGATGAGTAACACATCTGACTTCTGGTCTTATAGTAACATGTCATAGTCAAGACACTGGATACAAACAGGAACTGTCCTCAGAGAGTCCCCAAACTTTTTCACACTTCACACAGCCATTTTGAATGCACATATATATATATTCCAAAAAATTACCATAAACAAGATTTGCATTGTAGATCAAAGCAGCTGGTAAGAGCAGATGATAGTAACCTCAGAATTTCTCACACATACAAAATAAATAAATAAATAAACAAATAAATAAATAATCTTATGTCCTTAAATGATAAAACATCAAGGAAAAACTAAGAATGTAAGAAAAGGATAACACACCCTATAGACAGGCAGGTTTAAAATAACTATAAAGAAAATTGTAAAATGACAAAGCATTGTTGATAAGAGCCCAAATTAAAAAATGGATTTATGATTGGTGCTATTCAACTACTATGCAGCAAGAAACATAAATGTTCAAAATAACATACAAGTTTCAGGAGGCTCATGAACAAAATGTTGACTGAAAGAGGCCAAGGGCAAATAATTCACACTATGTGATTACATAATAATATCTATTTCAAAAACACCAAAGCTATGAATTCAGTCTTTAAATTAAGTTAATATTCTTTTTAAGTCATTCATTTATTTTCAATTTATTCACTCTAAACCCTTATAGTAGCCGCCTCCCTCATCTCCTCCTGGTTCCACCCTCTGTCCTTTCCCCCCTTCTCCAGTCCCCTAGTCCTCAGAAAGGGGGAGCCCTCATGCCCTACCATCTGACTGCTGCATCTCGTGTCATATCCAGTCTCATCAGGACTACCTGCATCCTCTTCCTCTGTGGCCTGGCAAGGCTGCCCCACCAGGAGGAAGTGATCAGTGAGTGGGCAACAGAGTCCATGTCAGAGGCAGCCCCTACTCTCCATGTCATGAGACCCACAAGGAAACTGCTGCCTATGACTACATCTGAATAGGGAGCCTAGATTCTCTCCATGCATGGTCCTTGGTTGGTGCATCAGCCTCTGCATGCCTTCCTGGGCCCAGGTTTGTTGGCTTTGTTGGTCTCCTTGTAGAGTTCCTATCCTCTTCCGGTCCTTTTTATCCCCCAACTCTTCTGTAAGACTCCCAGTGCTCAGCCTCAAAGTTTGGCTGTGAGTCTCAGCATTTGCTTTGATCCTCTGCTGGGAGGGGGTCTTTTAGAGGACCTCCATGGTAGGCTCCCTTCCTGTTCCTTCTCTTCAACCCCTTCTGGTGTCTATTCTATTTACCCTTCTGGATGAGAAGTAAGCATCCTCCCTAGGGTCCTCCTCGTTACTTAGCTTCTTTAGGTCTGTGAATCATGATGCAGTTATACTGTATTATGTGCCTAATATCTGCTTATAAGGGAATATATACCGTGTGTGCCTTTCTGGGTCTGGGTTAACTCATTCAGGATGATCATTTCTAGTTCCATCTATTTGCCTGCAAATTCCATGATTTCCTTGTTTTTAATAGTTTTAGTTTTAGTATTCCATTGTGTAAATGTACTACAGTTTCTTTATCCACTCTTCAGTTTATGTACATCTAGTTGTTTCTAGATTCTGGTTATTATGAACAAAGCTGGTATGAACATAGTTGAGCAAATGTCCTTGTATGGTAGAGCATCTGTTGGGTATTCTCTCAGGAGTGGCATAGCTGAGTTCGTAGATATCGCTATTCTCAATTTTCTGAGAAAGCACTAGATTGATTTCCAAAGTGGTTGTACAAGTTTGTACTCCCACCAGCAATGGAGGAATGTTCCCCTTTCTTCACATCCATGCCAGCATGCGCTGTCACTTGAGTTTTTATCTTAGCCATTCTGATAGGTGTTAAGATGGAATCTCAGAATCATTTTGATTTGCATTTCCCTGATGATTAAGGCTGATGAGCATTTCTGTGTGTGTCTCAGTCATCTGATATTTCTCTGTTGAGAATTATGTTTAGCTCTGAAATCCATTTTCAAATTGGGTTATTTGGTTTGGCGGTGGTTAATCTCTTGAGTTCTTTATATATGTTGGATATTAGCCTTTTGTCAGATGTAAGGTTGGTGAAGATCTTTGCCCAGTCTATAGGCTGTTGTTTTCTTCTGATGACAGTGTCCTTTGTCTTACAGAATTTTTCCAGTTCCATGAGGTCCCACTTATTAATTGTTGATCTTAGAGCATGAGCTGTTGGTGTTCTGTTCAGGAAGTTGTCTCCTGTGCCAATGCACTCAAGGGTCTTCATCACTTTTTCTTCTAACAGATTTAGTGTGTCTGGTTTTATGTGGAGGTCTTTAATCCACTTGGACTTCAGTTTTGTTCTGGGTAATAAAAATGGATGTATTTGCATTTTTCTACTTGTAGACATCCACTGAGACCAGCACCATTTGTTATAGATACTTTTTTCCATTGTATGGTTTTGGCTTCTTTGTCAAAAATCCAAGTGTCTATAAGGTATATGGGTTTACTCTGGGTCTTCGATTCTATTGTATTGATCTACCAGTCTGTTTCTATCCTAGTACCATGCATCTTTTATTACTGTTGCTTTATAGTACAGCTTGGATTCAGGGGGAAGGAGATACCTCCACAATTTCTTTTATTGTACAGGATTGTCATAGCAACTTGGTTTCTTTTGTTTTTCCATATGAGAATTAGTATTTTTTAAGTAGATAGATGATATGCATGTAAGTTAGAGCTCAGACCGTCAAAACTGCATTTTTTATATCAACAGTCATTACAAATAATCACTTATTAAGAATTAATTATAATTGATTAGATTGTAATTCTTTATTAACTTATCAAAACTTATTGTGATTTGTTACTATTTGCCACAGGAAAAATATAGATGAATTTAACAAGAAGTTTTAAGAACTTTATTAAAGTCAATAATATAGGGACACTGCCAGATATCAAATCCCATTGTCGTGACACACCAGTGACATAGCATCAAGGTTAAACAGCATTGACAAAGGGAACAAAATCTAGGATTCTAAGGAGATCAGTATATATAAAAACTTGATGTACGTTGGTGACTGAGGAAGAGACAATATACACGAGAGGAAGGGGTGAGGTGAAACTCTGTATTCTGCTCATTTTGCTTGAACATAAAGCTACTATAAAAATAACAGAACAAAAACTTGATTTAAGAGAGAAGTGGATTTATGTTAGTAGAGAGAGGAGTTCTCTTCTCTATTTAATGATGGAAAATTACATAAAAAAAAAAACCCAAGAAACTGTGGTAGCCACGTAGAAAGCATGTATATATAATGGCAGAAGTATGGAAAATAGCCGAAGATTTTGAGAAATATAAAATATCTTTAGGGCATGAAGCACAAAAGAGAAGTTAGTAATACAAGTCACAAAATATAAACTAAAGAATACAATAGAACATTCTTTTACATTCAAGTTTACATCTCTGGTACATTAAACTATAGCATGATCCAAAGGAAAAACCAGAGGCTACAAGAGGATCATGGTTCTGTGTATAAATGATACGCTATCAACGTCTGGTCTCTACAAGGTAATATGCTGTAGAATTGAGAGCACATTTAAACAGTTCACGTCTAAAGAAACATGAAAGTGTCCCGTTTTTCTGTTAATAAAAATTTTGAAGGAAGTCAGTTTATCTTCATCAGATTTTATGATCACATTGGTGAAACAGCATGTACAGGTGCTAATTTTTATGAAACAAACTATGACCAAACAACCTCTAAAATATTACTTGGCTGGATGCATAAAGCCATAGAATGATTTGGAAATACCTAGTAAGGCTTAAAACTTTCTAATCCTAGCTATTTTTACCTTAGAGAAATCCTTGCCCCAAACTTCATGGAAGCAATACACAAAAATCTCAGAGGAAAACTATTTGCAGTAATAAAAAGAACTGGAAGCAATATAAATTTTCACAAAAGAACATATAAATAACTTGAAGTGTAGTCATATGAGCAGACTACTATAAAACAGAAAAGGCAATAAACAACAGCTACGTGCACCAATATGAGTAACTCTTGAAATATAACAGCTTTTGAGTCTAAAAAGCAATTTTGTGAAAAGAAGTGCATTATATGATATTCATTTAAATTGCAAAAATACAGAATACTCTCATATACATGCGTGCGTGCGCACACACACACCACACACACACACCACACACACACACCACACACACACACCACACACACACACACACACACACACACACACACACCACACACACACACAAATACATGGGCACACAGATATTCCTTGCTTTGTAGCTCTAATGTACACAAACTTAGTTTTCTGTGTTAGTTAAATTACTCCAGCCTCATGACATGATTCAAATTTATCCACTTAAAGGCATAATAAGATATATTAAGATGGACAATTGCATACTGCAAAGCCTCTTTATCCATAGGTAAAATGTTCAAGTTTTATTGCTAGCTCTTCTGTCCAGAAACATTCCATGTATGAAAAGGTCACTCATGATGAGTGACAAGATGCCATATTGCTTTCAGAGTCTGTTAATGGTTATCTGTTTCATGGCTGTTATTGTTTTCTGGAAACGACAGAAAAGCTTGCGGTTGTATTGTCTCCCCGTTTCCAAGTGACAGGCTGTGTGACAAGTTACAAAAACAGACCTTGGAAAGGAGATGGTGGCCAACTAAGATGAAGGTGATCAAGAAGCAGAGAGTGATGACATAGACAGTGAAGTCTGAATTGAATACAGGCTGCACAGTAGAAGGAACAGGCCGCCGTGCCACACCTGGGGACTCTGCCTTTGTGGGCAGAAGAACACAGTGAGCTGGCCAAGTCAAATGAGGAAAATGGTTGTGATGAAGAAGATCACAGTGTTCCGGAGGAAAAGACACTAGGCCAACATTTCACAGAAAAGAACTTTTGTAACATTCGAAGTCCGGAGGGTCAAACACGGAGCTGATGAAACGTTATCAGGGAGCCTGCGTCATTACGTTTCTGTTGCTGTGGTGACGCACCATGAGCAAGACCACTGACGGCAAAAAGAGGTGGTTTGGCTGATGGTTGCAAAAAGATAATATTTCATTGTGGTGGGAAGGTATGACAGCAGAGGAAGGGACGGAGGGAGGAGCAGAAAGCCAAGGGTTCACAACATCAGTGATGAACAGGAAGCAGAGAGAGTAAGCAGGAAGTGAGAAGTTTTGCGCTCAGAGCTTGACCCTGCTGATATACTTCTTCTAGCAAGCCCAGGCCACCCAGGACTCCCCCGATAGTAAATCAACTGCAAGCAAGTGTCCAAGCGCCCGAGCTATGGGGCCATTTCTCATTCAAACCACTGCGGGGCCCAACATCAGAAATATCGTCCTGATAGCAACACACTGTAAGTCACACAAGAGCAGCAGGAAGGAAGTTTAGGATGGCTCAGAGGTTCTTACAGACAAATTAACTATTCTCACTGCCTCTGATGCCTTGGAATGCACTTCTGTAAGTAGAATCAACTTTCATTATTTTCTCATAAACGTATCGCAAATTAGACCTTCCAATACTTTGATTAAAAAAAATCAGAGATCATGGGATTATTGTCACCCTTGCTACTGGTCCTTCGTACTGCATCAGTCATGCCAGGTGAGCAAAGAGACATGTTTAAGGATGCACTTACGTGTATGTGTACATGGAGATGTATGACAAATATAACGTGAATATAATCAGATTAATTCTAAGGAACATAGTCAGTGTATTATGTTCCTTTACAACAGTGGTTCTCAACCTTTCTAATGCAGTGTGCTCCTTTAATATAGTTCCTCATGTTGTGGTGACCCCTTCAACCAAAAATTATTTTCATTGCTACTTCATGACTGTAGTTTTCTACTGTGGTAAACCATAATGTAAATACCTGTGTTTTTCCGATAGACTTAGGTGACCCCTGTAAAAGAGACATTTGAATCCCAAAGGGGGTCGCGACCCAGAGGTTTAAAACTGCTGGTCTAAAATATACTAGAGAAATTATGATTAAGGCAGGTATGCAGCGTTTCACCATGCCTTAGCAATGCGTTCAATTATTTGGTTGTAGCAAACCCTAGAAATTTATTTTTTACTTTATGCTTAAAAAAAAAAGTCTGAACTATTTTGTTAGAATGAAAATAAATAATAACCATGACAGAAAAGAATGGTTTTTTAGAACATGAAAATGGTAACAAGAAGCCTGGAAAATATAACTTGCCTCTTGTCATTGGTTGTCTGTCAATCTTAAGGAAGAAATATAAGCGTCTAGACAGCTCATGGTTGCTTTTGGCTGTCAGTCATTAATAGTAAGGAAATAAAAGTATACATGCTCACTTAATCCTTTCTCTTCAATTTATAGTCTGTTATGTGACTTCTGAAAACTAATGATCACGGAAGCATTCACACATTGCATCACATTTTTAAGGTCTCTGATTGTATGTGCCGCAAAGGAATTCTTTGTGAATATAGGCAGGTTTTAGGACCCTGTAGCTGTCACAGTCCTAAAGGAATCTCTGCAGAGACAGATTAAGCATACCTGTCTGCGTTTCAAACCTCTCAATTTCTGTTACCAGCCCTGCCAACTTCCCCCTTTTGTCTAAGATGTATTTTAGCATGTCTCTTGTCATGGTCTCTGTATGTAAATCTGGTAAAACATTGTGATGCATGCGGTGATCCTTCCTGTGGCTGCTGGAGCTAATTACTAGAAATGTAGAGGCTTAGTGGAGTGCAAAGAAATCTCACATGGGCCTGGCTGTTTTGGCAGAGCACCTTCCTCTGGGGCCCTGTGGGGTGGAATCCCTTTCCTTGCCTTTCTGTTCTCTGAGGCCACCGGGGCCATCATTGGACGGTTCCCTGGCTCCATCTTCACAGGGAGTAGTTGCGTTAAATGCACACTGCATCCTCTGAACTTCTAATCCTACTTCCAAGGCTCTGTGTGGTCAGATTTGACCTACTAGGTGAATGTAGAGTCATTTCTCCATTAAAAAGCATTCACTGAAGCCAGGAGCGGCAGCACACGCCTGTAATCTGAGCACCGGGGGAGGCAGAGGCAGGTGAATCTCTGTGAGTTCGAGGCCAGCCTGGTCCACAAAGTGAGTCCAGGACAGGCAGGGCTACACTGAGAAACCCTGTATTAATAAAACCAAAACCAAAACCAAAAAAAAAAAAAAAACAACAACCCAAAAACAAACAAAACAAAACAAAACAACAACAACAACAACAAAAAAGTCACTGTATCTCATTACAGACTCCCAGGTTCTAAAGATTAGGACATGCTCATTTTCAGGCAGAGAGTATCATTCTGCCTGCTAAGATATCTTTACTGGCTCAGGACTGTGCATGAAATAAAAAAAAAAAATCTCACCATAAGCCCCCAACATTTTATTATATTTGTAGGTTGTTGAATACAAATTAACTCCAGGCAACGAATCACTTACAAAAGCTTTCTGTTATATTTTCTTTAGTGAAGAAACAAAACAAACTAAAATCTTGCACTAAAATAAAGGACACTCAGTATGATCACACTTCTGTCGCCGGCATCCTCAACCTTCAAATCCATCTGTGTGTCCCGCCTCGTCTGTCCTGAAAGCGTTTGGTTTATTCCGGGGGAAGAGTGAAGTTTCCGCATCACCAGCGCCAGCCTCAAACCTATGTCTCCAAAGACGCGGAGAGCGGTTTAATTTTCACATTTCAATGGTATTTTCAGACAGAGCTGCACATAAATCCGCAGTTTCAGGGCTTCAGATGCACTCTGACGGATAACGAGACAGACTTGTTTCCACACTGTTAATGTAAAAGACTGCTCACTGTGGAGCCCACCATGCCTCCTCTCGAAGCGGCACAATGCATTTATCCAAACTTTAGAGAGGACGATACTTCTACTGCACTACACTACTGAGGCAATTCATGAAATCCCACAAGCCCAATGAATAAACCCTGTAGTTTGCGAATTTACAGTTTTGTGGATAGCGCTCGGATAGCTTTTGATATCTGTTTATTTGACACAAGAAAATGTGCCGTTTTCCATCAATAAACTCACAAGGAGTAGAGAGGTGTCATAATGAAGTGCTCAGGGCAGGAGAGCTGTATACTCTGGGCTCCATCAATGTGGGGAGAGTAGATGTGTGTGGTGGCTCATGGGTTTGTTCAAATACATTTTTCCCTGTAAAAACTGCCTTCAGAAATGACTGTCCCTTCAGTTTATATGAGGCAAATCAGAGGTATGAGCAAACCTTGAACATGTCAGCAAAATATTATAATTGCTTAAGAAACGTTTGTTAGGATGTTATAAACATTCCTGTGGGGCCGAGGATTGTCTGGTCAACGGAGCTTAGCCCTCAGTTGATGTACCAATTACTGCAAACATCTTCCTGGAAAATTGAGTGAAATTATTTGAATTGCCCACTTTTGTAAAGGAACAGAGTGTGATTTTGCGATTTCTCCTGTCAATTCCTTTTCTTTTTCCTCAGTGTTCATGTTAAAACAAACAAATCAAAGACAAAATGGGGCGAGGGGGTGGATCACTATCATTAGCCTTTCAGTATTAGCTCTGTGAGGCTAACTCGGGCTTTTTTTCTCTAAGACATCGCAGTCA
This sequence comes from Acomys minous, assembly GCF_964271855.1. Lineage (NCBI taxonomy): Eukaryota > Metazoa > Chordata > Mammalia > Rodentia > Muridae > Acomys > Acomys minous. The sequence continues at coordinate 61,697,490 of NC_140487.1, forward strand.
CTATTAAGTTTATTGGCACAAAGTATAGGTTATTTCACAGAGAGTTCTTTTTCTTTTTTTTCATCCTGCTGTTCATGCTTTCTCTCTCGATGTACCAATCACGGTCCTGATTTCCGAGGCTGGTAAACACTATTGTCTCTGTCTGAGAACAACCGTGCGTGAGCTCTTCTGGGCCCCAGACAGTAGGGTTTAGTTACAATGAATATTGGAGATGTATTAGAAATGGCTTTTCTTTGTGTTATATTTTCTCCATAATATCACATATATGTGTCGTGATTTTGTTTTTTAGATCTGGAAGAATCATAGATTCCCCTGCGGCTTTGTAGATAGCCATGATTTTCCAGGGACAGTGAACCCAAGATGGAAGAAGCCGCTGTAAGGTGCTCAAACTCCGCTCTGCAGAGGACATTGGCAACTGGGTCAAAAGAAACATTTTTTTTTTCCTGGTAACTGAGCGATAACACTTCTGAGTCATGCTGGATTATTGAACAGCACACACACTGGAAAACCACCCACAGCAGCTATTGGCTCCTACAGATCAATTTGTAATAAAAGTTCTCTTCACAGTACATACTCCTAAAGACCGCCCTTCCCAAGGACGGTTCTTGTGTGATGCTGATACACCTTTGCTTTAGTTTTCTAGTTTATGACATCTGCACATTCCTCTTGATGCCATTCAGCTGTTTAAGCTCCTCTTTGGCCGGATCCAAGGTCAGCGAGAACACTGATAGTCACCTGGGTTTACCGATGACACTCCAATGAGCGCGAGAGATCCTAACTTAGCAGCAGGAGCTGTCACCCTCCAGATTGTGGACTGAGTGTGTGCCCCTTTCTAAACCTCAGTTCCCAGTGAGAAGAGCTTAGGAAACAGGGCGTGTAAGAAGCAACCAGGCCACGAGGATGCTACCCTCACAGTGGGATTAGTGCCCTTACCAAAAACCGGCCCAATGAAAGAACTCCTTTTTTGTGCCTGTGCCCTCACCAGTCACCACTTTAGCACCACCTCGCCCCCTCACCTCACATCCAGCCACTCTAACTGTGAGACATAAGATTTGTTGTTTACAATCACTAGATGGATGCTGTCGTGGGTCCCAGATGATGGAGACTCACTGGCTTTGGTTATTAGCCACTACGGAAATCTACAGCTGATAACCAAAGCCAGTGCTTTGGGGAGAATAGAACCGTCCATTTAAGAACATTTTCCCCTAGGAAGGACCGGGGGAATGCAGCACCTTGATTGATTTTGAAGTTCTATGGACTTGCTTTATCAGCTATCTGGTTTAACCAACCAAGAGGAGAGAGATGTTCAATTGGAAAGTTCTTTTGGGCGTGGGCGGGGCGGGCGTGGGCGGGGCAGACAGGCTGGTACTTTCTTCCTGCTTGAAGGACAGAGGGGGAGCGGTGTGAAGTCTATTTAAAAATCTAACCGAACTGTAACAAATAGTGAGGCCAAGAGGTCACAACATGAAACATTTCTGTAATGAAAGATGAAGCATTTTAATCAGATACCAAGGAACAAGGGCTAAGAATGAAGCTCTATTTGTTCCGAACAGTTTAAACAGACACTCTGCTGAATCATTCATTGTCTTATGAACGCTTCCTGCAAGGGATAAGAAAGAGCAGCAGATGTAGGAAATGGAGAGAACTGCCTCTGAAGGCAGAAGAACAAAGCTTCTAGTATTTTCTAAAAGGTGGCCCTGTTCATTGGAAGCTTTACACAAAGCCTGCCAGAAAAACCCAGGAAGGGAGCTGTATTCACACAGTTGCGCTTGTTAATTTTTTTTTTTTTAGATTCAAAAGGCTATTCTAATTCTATCATAAGCCTAAGCAAAATCTCCACAGTAATAAGTCAAGCTTACAACTGTATAATACATGTAATGTGATCAGCTGGGGCATGGACGTAAAAAAATACAAGATATAACCGCATCTCAGAAATTATATCCTAGAGTTGCTACAGCGATTGAAGAGTTCAGACTGTTGGTGTATCTGTTTCATCATGGTTTAAAAACATGCTTATGTGCAACTGGAAACATATAAAGTACACGAGTGATCTTGCAAACTTGTTGAGAAGACAAATTGTTCATTCGCTATAGATCAGAGAGGACTAGGGGAAAACGATGTCTTCTGTGTGTAGCAGTCCCCACTGCCTTCATGCAGTCAAGGAACCGGTGATTGTATGCACCAGATGAGGCCAGTCAACATTCTAGCGCAGAGCAGGGAGGACCACACAAGCCCTGCTAGCTAGATGATGCTCCTAGAGGAGGAGGAGGAGGAATGCGTTTTCCTTCTGGTAGTGTGGTACCTGGTGGGCGGACCATATTCCAGTGGCTGGTCCTGCATCCATGTGGGTGCTTGTAGCACTAACTGGATTCACTAGGTGGGAGAGAGAGTGTATGTGTGTGTGAGAGAAAAGAGAGAATGAATCTGGGGAGGGGGTGTGCAGGGAGATGTGGAGTCGGAAAAGAGCAGTAGGAGTGAATATGATAGAAATGCATTGTATTAGTGTAAGAAATTATTAATAAATTAAAGGCATTACATATATTTTATAGCTTTTTCTTATTTACTTATGTGTCACAAGGGTGGTTAAGAGAAGTGAAATATATAATAAAATCATTGAAAAAATTTGAAAGCCCTATTCTTGCCCTGAATTGTATTAGTTCCTAAAAATAAAAAAATAAAAAATAAAAAAAAAGAAAGAAGGAAAAGAAAAGAAAAAAAAAAGAAAAAAAAAGCCAAGGTATATAATTTACATGATGAGTTTTTAGCCTGAAGATCACATAGGGCACTCTCAGTTTTTAGAATCTCCAAAATGATATGCAGAATTTTGTGTTTATATGAAAATGCACATTTTATAGCAATAGGGATCATAGATAAGGTTGAAGTTACAACTCAAGAAAAGGTGAGGTGCAGTTGAAGAGCTCGCTTTACATATGTGTTCAGTCTGTCAAGGTTCATGACAATTCCTGCTGAGCATTTTCATGTCAGCTTTAAAGCACATGGCTCTCAGCTTCCAAAATGAAGAGACAGGGCTGGGTGGGTGTAGGAACTGATAAGGAAGAGAGCAATTACGCCATCAAATTATAAGCATCTTGGAGAATTTGGAGGCGCTCGGCTTTTCTCATAATATTTAACCATACATGAAGCTAATTATGCTGCCAGATAGCATCAAGCCACAGAGAGAGAAAATCTGTGAACTTAATGGTCGTTTTTAGAAGCAAGATCATTTTTCTTCAGGAATAGGCTGTAGTCATAAAATGGCTTACATTTAATAAAGATTGTACAGACATTTGGGAAACCATGAAATACAAGGTGAGTGTGAGTTGATGAATAATTAAGCTTATTTCTGAATACCAGCTAGTGGATGAGCCTCATTTACCAACTGAAATGTTAAAGGGGACCAACTTGAAGGAAATATACCAGAGAAATACACACAAGTATTTCTGTAATTCTTCTATATGATGCAGTTGAAAACATGTTAAAAATCCCCCTTTCAGTCTACAACTAGATAGAAAAGTAAATACATAGCCTATCTGCAGAGATCTATTCAAATACATGTTAATATATAGCTTTTCATCAGCTTGAGGAGGTACACATATACCTACCTACCTACCTACATACATACATACATACACACACATGTATATCACCTTCAGGAAGTATTGCTGTATGTTATTTAATGCATGGGTACTGATGCATGCATGTCTGTGTGGTACATGTATGTATGGTACACATCTCTCTCTCTCTCTCTCTCTCTCTCTCTCTGTGTGTGTGTGTGTGTGTGTGTGTACATGCATGCACACATACAGAGGCCAGATATCAACATGTAGTATCTTCCTTTATCACTCTGCACTTTACTTTTTGAGGAAGGCTCTCTCATTGAGCCAACTATCTAGGCTGCCAACTATCTAGGCTGGCTGGTCAGTGAGCTCCAAAAATCTGTCTTTAGCTCCCTGATACTGGGGTACAGGCACATTTCACTACGTCTGATACTTCTCCCATGTGTGCTGGGTTTCCCAATTCATGTCTTCAAGCTTGTGTGGCAAGTACTTTACTGACTAAGCCACTTCCCCCAGCCCTTTCTGGCCTTCTTTAACTGGCTACTCCACTGCAGTCGTGACATTAATAATCATGTTCTATTATAATCCAGAGCACACTGGTCTCAAGATAATAAAATATGAATTCAAGTAATGAATGCAGTATTAGTATGGTAGCAAGACAACCTCTCCAGTTGGGTTGCTAACACCACAAGCTTGTAGTATGCAGCTGTCAGCAGGACTCTGCTCTGGAGTTGCCTAGGATGCAGCCAGGAAGCCTTTGCTGTGCTAAGCAGCCCTATGAGACTGAAGGCTGAGAGTGTAGGCTTTGGAGTCAGTTAGCTTGGGTTAGAGTCCAGCCCTGTCAGTTCCGTGATGGAGTACATTATTACAGCTGTCTCCATTTTCCTATCTGTATCCTAAAGCTAATACTATTAGCTCCTTAGAATACTTGTGAGGACTAAATGAACTAATCTGTGAAGTGCTTAACTCCACATGACACGTGGTAGATGTGCAACAGATGTTACCTCTAATCACTGTCAGAGGACTATCAGCACAGACTACTGTTATCATTACGCCTGTACCTCACCATAGAGGCTTTCTCCCCTGAGGTAGGCAGGCACAGATAGCTGCATTCATCTCTTTTTCCCCTCATTACTTGAATGAATTACTCAAGGTTGGGCGATTTATAAAGAAAACAGGTTTACACAACTCACAGTTGCAGAGATTAAAAGGGCATGCTTTGGTATGCCGATGGCTTCATGAGAAGGAGAAGATCACTCGAAAGGGAAATGGAGGGGGAGTGGATGGAGGGGAGAAGGGAGATGGGGGTAGCCAGGAAGGGAAACTGTGGTCAAGATATTGTATAAGAGAAGAATATTTTCAATAAAGGAATAAGATGGGTTAGCTTATATGTTGGTGAGATTCACTGAGATATTCACACATACGTATCCAGCCTCCCTTTAGCCCCATGCTGGCACACTTTTCTCATCACTATCCTATGTTTGGCAGACATATCTCAGCTTCCACACACAAGGGCAAGCAGGCAGTACTTGTCTTTTGGTGAGAAATTTGTTACGCAACACATTATTTTCTAGTTCTATTAATTTTGCTGTAAGTGACAGGGGTTCAGCACTCCTTCTTGGCTGAATACTACCGTATTGTGTAAGTATACCAAGGTTCTTTTATATGTTCATGTGTTGATGGACAGCCAGGCTGATTATGTATCTATTTTAAAAATCAAGATAGGGTCTCACTATACAGCTCTAGGTGTCCTGGAACTCACTATGTAGACTAGGCTGACCTCATCCTCAGAGATCCACCTGCCTCTGCCACCCAAATGTTGGGATTAAAGGTGTGCACCTTTATACCCAGCTTGATTGTATATCTTACCTATTATAAATATTACTGCTGTAAACAAGGGAACACATATTTCTTTGATATATTGCTTACATTTCCATTAACTATACACTTAGAAAGGTAGGCAAGAAGGATGAATGAAGTGATGACACTTGCCGTCAAGCCTAATGACTTGTATTTGATATTTGGAACCCACATAGTAGAAGGAGAGAACTGACTCCTATAACTTGTCCTCTGACCTCCACATACATGTTACAGTACATTTGTCTTAAAAACTCTAAATAAATAATTATAAAAATTTAAATGTATAACTAGAAGTAAGGCAGCTACGTCATATCATAAATGTAGTTTTAGTTTTGAGGATACTGCATCATATTTTTTTCACAAAGGTTATACTAATTTGCATTCCCATCAACAAAGTATGAAAGTTTCCCTTTCTCAATATCCACCAGTCCTTACTTCCTAGAAGTTTTACAGCCTCTCTCATTGCTATGTAGAAGCAAGCAGTCAGACTTTCAACACATACACATATGAGGGAAACCCACATCTAAACCATAGCAATAGCCAAACTCTTCACGAGGATTGGTATGGCTCCATGGGTCTCCTGTGGTGAGGACTCCTTCTTCTCAAAAGTACTGTTGCTAAAGGGTTGGGGTTACACCCTCATCTTCATCCTCTCAACAGTTCTGAGCTCTTTGAGATTCCAAGAGAAATCTCTTGGGCTTGACAAGACCTCTGAGTTGTGTCTCCATTCCCCCAAGATGGGGCCATCATTGGGTTTACTTCCTAGGGTAGTTCTAACGAAGAAGCACAGATGAAATGCTGATGGCTCAAAGCAACACACATGTATTCCCTGATGATCCTGGGGTCAGAAATCCCCAGCGCTGGTGTGGACAGGCTTGGATCCTCTCAGAAGATCTCGGTGACAGTCCACTCAATGCTTCTCCCAGCTTCCAGTGGTAGTCAACAACCTTCTAGTTCCCTGGCTTACACTGGGGCAATGCCCAAATCCACCTGTACCTTCACAAGGTCTTCTCCATAGGTGATAGTCAATCTGTTTTCTGTTCTTGTAGCTCTAAAGGTCTGACCCACCAGGAGCCAATGTTCCCTTGGCTTGATTATACCCATAAGCACCATCTACTTCCAACTAAGAACACACTCACAGATGCTGCATGTTAGGGCATCAATGTATCTTTTTTAAACACACGAATCTGTAATAATCACCATATATGAATGAAAACAACCCCCCAAAAATGTCATTGTCATCAATAGTTTATGAATCTATCAAGATTGGAAAAATATCCTCTTTTCTCAGTGATTCATGCAAATATGTCTCCATTAACACTTGAATATTCCCTCCAAGATGCATTTTGAAAGACTGGAAAAATGGCCCAGCAGTTAAAGTCGTTTGCTGTTCTACCAGAGGACCCAAGCTTGGTTCCTAGTACTGACACTAGCTGGCTTACAGCTACCTGTAATTTCATCTCCATGGGATTTGATATCCTTCTAGCCTTTGCATGTATCTGCACATATATAGCATATATACGTAAGCATATAAATACATATAAATAAAGAAATAAAGACTTATGTAGAAATAGACTCCCCATTATGAGGTATTAGGAGACTGGAAATTATCCTCTATAGCATTTAAACGCAGAGTGTGTCTTGTGGGGCAATCAATCATAAATGCCACCATAAGCATGGGTAGTGATCCAAGGGGATTATGGTCTTACAAGTAAAGGTAGTGAGACCTGAGCTGGTACATCCTATTCCACTGCATGATGTCCCATACCACGCTGGGAATGTGCAGAGTCCCCACCTTCAGTAAGGATCTCATCAGGTAAGAGTGCTCTCTTTTGAGCATCTCAGCCTTCCGGACCTGGAACAGAATAAGCATTTATTCTTTACAAATATCCAATTTGTTTTACTTAGTTATAGCATCAGGAAATGAGCTACAGCAGCTTGCATAACACTTGAGGCTTTAAAAAATCTTAAAGAAGGATTTCTATTATGAGGATCTAACAATACGTTTTAAATGTGTGTTTGCATTATGCCATTGTTGGATGTGGACCCATTGTGAACCCTTCATTGAATTCCCTCATTTTCTTTATTAGCCTCGTTCCTTTCATTTTTAAAAACATATATTAGGGAGAGATAAATGGCATGAGTGTAAATCTTTGCAATTAAGCATAAATGAAGAACTAAACATTTTTATTAAATTAAACCGTCAAAGATTGCTCACTCACCCCTTTCTATTTCTGGCTCATAAATTCTCCACTGCTGGCAAATCTATTCAGTATGTAAGTGCAGCTCAGCATTTGGAGCATTTTTCTGGTTCCAGTTCACATTGCATTTTCTCATTAAATCTTACGCTTGCTTCCTGTGGATTCTCTGTATGATTTCTATAGGGACCTCTTGTTCTAGTGATTTAAAAAAAAAATCACTATTCTAAGAGTAAGTCATCTGCTTGGCCAAAAGATCCCCACCTGGAATGGCCTTTCTTCATTCTCACTTCCACCTCAAGGTCCTAATAAGGTGATTATGAGCTTTCTTTAGAGACACATAGTTTCATTGGTCCTGTTTTGTTCTAGACAAAAACAATTCTGTGATTAGAACATTCTTTTTTCATGACTATCTGCAGCCTGCTACAAGCCTGGTTTGTGCTTTCCTCTAGTTGGGCTTATACAACAGGGTACCATACTGGGAGGCTTGTCAACAATAGGGATGTAGTTCTCATGGTTCTGCAAGCTGAGAAATTTATGCAGAGTCAGTGTCTGGTGGAGGACCACTCTCAGGCTCATTGATGGTACATCCCTTGCACTCACATGTTGGAAGAAGTGTAGGAGACCTTCTGGGGTCTTCTTTATTAGGACAGTTAGCATCATTCATGGGGACTGAGCCCATGATTAGGCTCCCGAAGTCTACTCCTAATGCTGTGGCACTGGCGATTAGGTTTCAGTGTGTGTAACTGGGAAGGACAGAGACTTTCCAGCCAAACATAATAACTACTTGAAGTATGCTTGCCATTAGTAATCCATTTCTGATTGTAGCTCATTGTTTCCAAATGGGTTTAATTCAACAAATATAAATAACAATGGTTGCCTTCGGTGATGTACATTGGAACTCGATTCATCTAGTTTTACAAAACTGATGGTTTTAAAGGAAGGTTTTGTCTTTTTTCATAATATTTAGAAGCACCGTCACTGAGAACTCACTGCACCAGCGTTTTAAGCTCCTTACACACATTTGCCTCACTTTCTTCCCATAGTGACCTTTTGTACTAAGCATAATTATCTCTATTTTTCAGATGAGGAAATTAAGCCTGGTGAAATTAAATAATGATCCTAATGTCATATTGCTGACAAACGGAGAATTTGAGCACAGGTCTGTCTGCCCCTGAATGTTGTGTGCTTAACCAAAAGATTTCTACAATTTCCTGGTCATAAAGTTCTTCCATGAACTTCTTAAGAACAAAGTTCTTGGCTCCACTCTGAGAACATGAGGCAAACTCTCTAGGGGAGGAGGCTGGTGTTAAGCACCCCCAGGGAATTTTTTTTTTATGATCAGACAAATTTAGAAAACATTCAATAGTACAATATGGTTTGTTAATGTTTATAAAGTATTTTTTCACATACGGTTTGATTTACATCACAAAAATGTTCCTTCCAATTCAAGTCAACTGAAGAAGTCAACCTTGTAAGCCCACCTGTGCCGTGCCCAAGATACCCAGAGCCTAAAGCTGACCTCCACCAGCATGTAACACATGAAACTGTGACTGCTGTTGCCTTAAAAGGGCCCACACCTTTCTTGAGAACTCAGCTGCCTTTTGGACTTTACACTTTTAAAGTGAACCATCCTGCTTACTCATCCTCACCTGGCTTTACAAACTATGCATCTGGTCCAGCCCAGCAGGGGATGCAGCCGGAACTCCAAGCTACAACCTCCATATGGTTGAGGTTGGCAAAACAGCATGAGCTTTGTTTTTGGCCTTGGTTTTAAGATTCTAGGAAAGACTTTTTTAAGTGAAGAAAAGCCAAGACACAAAGTGAAATGTGTAGATTAGTGAAGTTCTGGATAGGAATAGAGGAAAAGACTCCCCTCAAAGGGATAGGAAAAACATAGGCCCTATGTGTACAGGTGGTTTGGAAAGGGAACAGCAACTTTCTGTGCTGAAGGGTTGCTCCTGGCCAAACCTGGATTGTGGACCTCCTAAGACTTCAGGAGGCTTAGATAATGAATAAGAATTCTTCTTTGTGGGGCCCAAACAGTTTAGACAAACAATGCAATTCGTGCTGGACACTGACTTTACTTGTAGAGGATTTGAGTGCATGGCAGGCAGGGTATCATGACCAGCATTGCCCCTACCTCCAAAATATCCTGGAGTGCTGAGTCCCTGGTGAGGTTCCTTGGTGGGCATCTTACATTTGTTGCCACAACTTCCTGATGGGGGAATTAGAGCACGCTTTTTCTGACCCTAATAAGAGAAGCCCTTGGAAACTTGTTTCTCCATTCCTTTGGACCTGGCCCTCTCTTGGATTTGCTTTGTGCCCTTTTGCTATGTATAGTACTTCATACCCATGAGTAGACTACAGAGCTAAGGAGCCACGGGGCTTGGGCTGTGCCTGGAGAACAGACATCCCTCCCTACCAGCTCCCCTCCAGCATTCCCTCAGCTAGCATGAACTTGTCATTAGAAACCTTTTTTCTCCCCCTGAACAACTGTTTGCTATCACGTCCCTCGAAATACTATGTTAATATTTAGAACATCATTATCAGCGACTAATATGTACTGAGTGGACAAGCACTCAATTTGGCTTATTAAATTGAGATATGGATGGCTGCTGCTTGTATAAACACAACGATACACTCTAAAACAATACAGAGTAGAGTGTAGTAAACATATAGGACAGCAATCTGTTATTAAAAATTATCTACTTCCCAAGTCTATACTCTCATAGAACTGGTAGCATAGTCAATAAGGGTTATGCACTGTGCCATGCCGTTCTAGGATGGCTATAATGTCACTGTGCAGGAGGAACCTGTCGGCTCTGTTATAATCTGTCTGCAGGGAAGTACTCTCTGGTGGCTGAGCCTAAGACTTCTTCTCATGGCCCGAGCATGGCTTTCACAGAGCTGTGTTGCATTATGATCTTGTGGGATCTCTGTCCTGTGCATGGCGGTAATCCTCACAACCTAGTCAGAGATGCCCTAAAGGCCTCCCAAGTTTGCTTTCTGATTCCCTCTGCTTCTCTTAATCCACTCCAGTTGAAAATCTTCATTAAATATTAAACCTCCATCATCATAGCAAACTCTTCTGGGGAACACTGCTTCAGAGCCATATCCAGCAGAAATGGAGATGTCCTGGCTTCTCTGTGCCCTGCTTCCTCCATGATGGAGAGCAGATTGAAGAGATGAGGGCTCTGTGTTCCTTTTCTTTTTCTATTCTCCTCCTTCTCCTTCTCCTTCTCCTTCTCCTTCTCCTTCTCCTTCTCCTTCTCCTTCTCCTTCTCCTTCTCCTTCTCCTTCTCCTTCTCCTTCTTCTTCTTCTTCTTCTTCTTCTTCTTCTTCTTCTTCAATTTGGCTTTTCCAGACAGGGTTTCTATGTGTAGCCTCAATTGTTCTGGACTTGCTTTATAGACCAAGTTGGGTCTTTATAGGCCTTGAACACACAGAGATCCACCTGCCTCTGCCTCTCTGACCTAATGCTAGGATTAAAGACGTGCACCACTATACCTGGCTTGTCTTCTTTTCTTAAAGACTTTGGGTGCAATACACAAAGTTTTGCAAACACCACACAAAAGGCCACAGATTCAAACTTGTTATGTGGTTCTCTTATCATACATAAATATATGTGATGTGAATTAAAGATGAACTCATCAGAAATTCAATGTTTTAGCTTTTAAATGAGAAAGTGATTTCCTCACTTGAAGCAAAGCCCCAAACTCCAGGTTTAAGCCTGTTATGAAATAGGATCCTGTGGGTCATAGGGACTTTTTGCAGTCCAGTGATGGACGTCTGCCTCTACCAGTCTTTTGTTGGACTTCTACATAATTATTGTCGTATAACTTTCTAATCTATAGAATCATATCAAGTCTTGGGTGACAGTGAACACCAAGAAATGATGAGTGTCAGATGTGATTTAGTCACTGAAAATTGACTGTGAGATTCTGGCTCTGGGTTGTTCACACCCCCCAAAAGAGAAGCAATGACATCAGCTTTATTACAGAAGCCACCCTGAAGCTTCAAACAATTTCTTGTTGGGATCATCAGTGCAAGTCAACCAGATTGCCCTTTCTTTTGTCAAGAAAGAGACACAAACAAAATTTTACTATATCTACCTGGCCATGATACTTAAACAACAAGAGATGAATATTTCTTAAGTAATGTGAAGAATTGAGAGGAAAGTCCCGTTGCTTTAAATAATGTAAGTAAAGAAGAAATTCATTTGAGTAATAAAGACCCAGGAAGATCAGAGTATTTCCAGTTTTAACACTCAAGCACTGCTCTTTTTTTCCACAAATTCAGTCTCTAGATGTTATGTAATAACATACAATATTTTTCCAAATATTTACTTCCTTCTTTCCTCCCTTCTCCTTTTCCTTTTGCTTTAGCTGAAGACTTCTTGGCCTGACTTTGTACCTGTAGCCAAACCAAGAGAGGGAAATGGAGCTCTCACACAGCAACCCTGGTTTCTTAAACTCATTATCTTATTCTCTCAGAACATTAATGGAAAAAGAAAAAAGAAAAAAAGCAGACCAGACACATACATCTCTCATGTCCATTAAACTGAAGGACACATTTTAAGCACAAGTCTTAAATTTGCATCAAATTCAGCATAATAAAATTAATTCTTGCAGGTCTAAATACCATAAAAATTGATTAGGGTAATCTGCTAAAATTGAATTAAGGAATTCTTAGTGCATTAGACAAAGGGATTACGGAAAAACAGTGTTGAGCTTCCTCATTGTCTTTATTCCGAGTCCAGAAAACCCTGTGTGGAGGAGACAGGGCTAGAATCGTAATAGGAAGAGGATGTTCCTTCATCAAAACCCAGCGATCCTCCTGTGGCTAGCTGCTTTCTAGTCACACTTAGGAGCTGAGATCTCAGTTATGCTTTGGCTAGTACCCTGCCCTGCATGCAGCACTCTGCAGACACCCATTCACATCAAAACAACGGACCCCTGAGACCACAGAAAATTAGTGAGGAAGCCAGGATTTTCCTTCCTCTTCATTTGAGACCGAATACTCATTCTTTAATTATTTTTGTTCTTATTTTATGTGTATGGATGTTTTGTCTGAATGAGTTTATGTGCCCCATACACATGCAGGTGCCAGAGGAGGCCAGAAAAAGGAGTCTGATCCCCTAGGACTACAGTTAAGGTCGATCATGAGCCACACATGGGTGCTGGATATTGAGCTCTGGACCTTCAGAAGAGGAGCCATCACTCTTAGTTGATGAATATTCACTCTTAATAGCAGTTTGTCATGGGTGGGTGGGTACAAATGTAAATGAACTATTTCCTATGTGTACACCTCTCCTGAATTTTGAATCAGGTTTTATTTTAAGGAACATAATAAATATCTTATAATTTAGTGATATTTCTCTTTCAGAGCAGAGTCTTGCTATGTAGCCCAGGCTACTCTCCAATGAACTGGTGGCGATACTCTTGGCTCAACCTTTGGGGTGCTGTGGTTATAGGAGTTCTCCGCTATTCCCGAGACTTCCTATATTTTATTTCTAATCCTGATGATGATAAGACTGCTGTCGGAGAACTTTCAGAAAACTTTATGGAGACCCATAAAGTTTGTTTCCATAAAACTTCAAGTTTCCAAGGCCTATGTGTAGTCAGGATTGTGGAAGGAAGCTTTATGCAGAGCCAAGTAGGCATCTTAAAGTAGGTGAACTGGAACAGTTTTAATTACAGAAGAGTGAGGTAGTTTATAGCTCACAGCTTTGCACCTAAACAATAGGTTTGAAGTACTGTCTAATTGTAATTTTGTCAGTAATAACCTTGAGACATGGATAAACAAAAGCGTGGAACGCTCACTTGGATCTGCGAGGGGCCAGGAGGGTTAATCTAATTTAGATTAAACAATGAGTTCTATAAATTCAGTATTTCATGTGCATCTTAATTTAGAATTGCCAGAGAAAGTATAAAAACGTAGCCAAAGAGGTTTTTTTTTTCCAATCTTTAATTTGAAGATAATCATCAGATTCAAGGGATTTCCAGAGTACAAAAGAATAAAAGTTTCATTTAGTTAAGAGGAATAAATGTGCAAAAAGCTTGTGGAGGTTAAAAATAGTTGTGCATATAAATCAAATGATAGTTCCCCTCCAGTACCCTTAGAAAAAGAATTGTCGGTGCCAGTTTTTTTTTTTCAATTTATTACACTGTACCTGGCTGCATGGCCTCTGTTGTTAATCCACAGTGCTTATTGAAATCCTCTGTTGTTAGTTAAGCATTTGTATTATCTAATGGATACATTGGAGTGGTTCATTGCGGCAGGAATCATCCTTAGCTCATGGTTTTAAACTTTGCCTGAGGAGCCTAGCAACTTTTACTGATGAGGAATAGGGGTAGATAATGTAAGTACATAAAGGAATGGATAGAGAAGAAATAGTGCATCCAATCTTGGCTCTAGATTCCTGGGACTGGACCTATACTCTTGGAGGTTACATTTTGGCCATATGGACAACGCTATAGCCACCCCTGTGCATTTGATGGTATCCCTGTGAAAATCCTAGGGTCCTGAAGCCTCTGTGGTATTGGCTAGTCTCTGATGCAGACTGATGGGAAAGGAGAGGATGCTTTGCATCAGAGACTCTCTCAGACATCACCCTACACATCTCTTCATTTGGCAAGCCTTGATCTGTGTTTTTCATAATGTAAACCTGAGTGTTATATATTCTTGAGTTAGTCATCTTAATGAGTTATTGACCCTGAAAAGAGCCAGCATCTCCATATGTGTGTAGTTGGTCAGACTGTGACTGGCACACTGTTCATACCAGAGGGAAGGTATTCTTATTGGGGACTTGTTGGTAACTTGTCAGAATAACCCTGACTTGGGCAACTCATGTCAGAACTACCGGGTATCTTGCAGAGGTGATTTTAATGAGCTGGGATTTCTGTGAAGAAAATACAAAAGGTGATGATGAGTTGTGCAAGACTCTTGTAGTGCAGTGGGTGGAGAGAGACCTCTGAGATCAACACTGAGAACTTCACAATGAGATGAGGCCTGTGCCAGAGGGTGCTAGAAGAGGAAACCACAAGTAAAAGTTCTGGAAAATGGCCACCAGAACAGCATGTTGGAGGGACAAGATGAAAACAAAGGGCCTGGAATGGAGGGAGGAGGCACGGCTGGTGGGTGGGGCTGGTTGGGCAGAACCTTGTCATGTGTATGGAGGTTTTCATCTTAGTGTGATACAAAACCATCAGATGGCTGTAAGACAAAAGGCAATATAATAAACTGATGGCTCTGAAAACTTTCTCTGGATACTAAGTGGAAAAGCCTTATGTTAACAACATTCAGTCTGGAGAATTTATGTACAATTTGTTTGTTTTTGAGATAGGATCTTATTATGCAGCCCAGGCTGATACTGAACACATTACCCTTCTGCCTCTACCTTCCAAGTGCTGGGATTTTGTAAGCACTTCACCATGTCTAGCTTACGTGTACATTGCCACTAGAAAATTTCTTTCAGTCACTCTGAGGCAGGAAGTATAAGTGACACTTACTTATATATAGCCTTGTATGTATCCTCAGCATATGTGTAGTACGGTATGGATGCAGGCTGAAAAACAGATGAATGGAGAAAGACAAGGATGTAGATGAAGTGGAGAGCACATCCTTATTAAAGTATAGCAGTGGGTGGTACTTACTATGGTTGGGTTTTAAAAAGCTGCATTAAAACATAAAATCTGCATTTAAGCAGCAAAGGAACATTTGCACAATTTGATAATTTTTAAAAACCTGTACACAAAAATCTCAGTTTTCAAACATGCAGATCCAAAAGGTAGCAAACTATGACTTTTCAAACAAATTCAATCTGTCACCAGTGTGTATCAATAAAATGCTATTGGCATCCAGGCCTGATACTTGACTTATACATTGCCTATGGCAATTTTTTTGAGTGACAGGGCTGAGAAATTTGTTACGGAGATAACTGGCTTACAAAAACCACACAATGTCATCCTGGTCTTTTAGAGAGAGTGTTTGCTGAGCCCTAAGCTAGAAGAGAAATAGCTATTAGTGACTACTCCTTGGAAGACAAACACAGCCTACGTACAGCTTCTCAGAAGTTCTGGAGGATTCTACAAAGCACAGGGTGAATGGGTCACAAAAGATGGTAAGCTAGTGTCCAGATATAAGTGAGTATATACCGTGTGAGTCTTTCTGCTTCTGGGTTAACTCACTCATTATGATCATTTCTAGTTCAGTCCATTTGTCCAAAATTTTGGGAATTCTTTGTTTTTAATAGCTGAGTAGTGTTCCATAGTGTAAATGTACCACAGTTTCTTTATCCATTTTTCTACTGAGGGGCATGAACTCTGGTGCCCCATATTTGACGACGTCCCCTGGATGGGGAGGCCTGGTGGCACTCAGAGTAAGGATAGCAGGCTACCAAAAAGAGACTTGATACCTTATGAGCATATACAGGGGTAGGGGAGGGGAGTAGGGGGAAAATGGGAGGGAGGGAAGAATGGGAGGATACAAGGGATGGGATAACAATTTAGATGTAATATGAATAAATTAATAAAATATATTTAAAAAATGGTAAGCAAAGAGGGGAACAATTATGAGGCAGTAAAGGAGAAGAATATAAGGGTGTATGTGCATAGACAGCATGGTCTCTAGGACTCAGCCAATGCTGTTGACCTCCAGTCATTGTCACTACCTCTTACATGTTAAAAGGACTGACTGGAGATGCTCAAACATAATCTACCATACAGGGAGTCTCTAAGAATAGGCAAAGACCAAAATTGACCATATAATTGGTCACAAAGCAAGCCTCAACAGATACAAGAAGACTGAAATAATACCATAGATCCTATCAGCCCACCATGAACTAAAGCTGGACCACAACAACAACAACAACAGAAATTACAAAAAATCTACGCACATATGGAAATTGAACAACTCTCTACTCAATGATATCTGGGTCATGGAAGAAATAAAAAATTAGGGACTTGCTGAAATTCAATGAAAATGAAAGTTCAACATATCAAATTTATGGGATATATTGAAAGCAGTGCTAAGAGGAAAGTTCATAGCACTAAATGCCTTCATAAAGTGATTGGAAACATCTCATACAAACAACTTCACAGCACCTTTGGAAGCCCTAGGGAAAAAAAAAGAAGCAGACATACCCAAGAGGAGTACACAGCTGGAAATAATCAAATTCAGGGCTGAAATAAATACATTAGAAACAAAGAGAACAATTCAAAGAATCAACAAACCAAGAGCTGGTTCTTTGAGAAAATCAACAAAGACCAACCCTTTGCCAAACTAACTAAAAGGCAGAGAGACACTATACAAAACAACAAAAACACCAAGGAAATTAAAAGAATCATAAGGTCTTACCTCAAAAGCTTATTTGCCACAAAATTTGAAAACCCAAATGAAATGGACAATTTTCTGGATAGATTCTACTTGCCAAAGTTGAATCAAGATCAGGTAAAAATAATTTAAATAGTCCTATATCTCCTAAGGAAATAGAAGCAGTCATCAAAAGTCTCCCAATGACAGAAAAAGCCCAAGGCCAGATGTTTTCAGCACAGGATTCTACCAGACCTTCAAAGAAGAACTAATACCAATACTCTTCAGACTAGTCCACAAAATAGAAATGGAAAGAACATTACCAAACTCATTCTATGAGGCCACAGTCATCTTGATACCTAAACCACACAAAGACTCAACAAAGAAAGAGAATTTCAGACCAATTTCCCTTATGAACATTGATGCAAAGATACTCAATAAAATATTTGCAAACCTAATCCAATAACACATCAAAGATATCATCCACCATGACCAAGTAAGCTTCATCCTAGGCATGCAGGGATGGTTCAATATATGGAAATCAATTAATGTAATCCACCATAAACACATTGAAAGAAAAAAACCCCACATGATCACCACCTTAGATGCTGGGAAAACATTTGACAAAATCCAACATCTATTCATGTTTAAACTCTTGGAGAGATCAGGGATTCAAGGCACATATCTAAACATAATAAAGGCTATATATAGTAAGCTGATAGCCAATATGAAGCTAAGTGAGAAACTAAAAAAATTCTACTAAAATCAGGGACTAGACAAGGCTGCCCACTTACTCCATATTTCTTCAATATAACTGTTGAAGTTCTAGCCAGAGCAATAAGACAACAAAAGGAGATCAAGGGGATCCACATAGGAAAGGAGGAAGTCAAAGCATCTCTACTCACAGATGATATGATAGTGTACATAAGTGACCCCAACATTCCACCAGAGAACTCCCACAGCTGATGAATACCTTCAGCAAAGTAGCTGGATACAAGATCAAGTAAAAAAAAATCACTAGCCCTCCTGTATATAAATGACAAACAGGCTGAGAAAGAAATTAGAAAAACTACATTTCACAATAGCCACAAATAATATAAAGTATCTTGGTATAATTCTAACCAAGAAAGTGAAAGACTTGTATGAAAAAAACCTTCGAATCTCTGAAGAAAGAATTTGAAGATTTCAGAATATAGAAAGATCTCCCATGCTCATGGATCAGAAGGATTTACATAGTAAAAATGGCCATGTTACCAAAAACAATCTACAGATTCAATGCAATACCTATCAAAATACCTACACAATTCTTTACAGACCTTGAAAGATCAATTCTTAACTTCATATGCAAAAACAAAAACCACAGAATAGCTAAAATAATCCTATACAATAAAAGATCCTCTGGAGGAATCTCCATACCTGATCTCAAGCTGTACTATAGAGGAACAGTAATTAAAAACAGCATGGTACTGGCAAAGAATGGAATCTTTATCAATCAATGGAATCAAATTGAAGATCCAGAAAAAAACTGTCACAACTATGGATACTTGATTTTTGACAAAGAAGCCAAACCATACAATGAAAAAAAAAAAGCATCTTCAACAAATGGTTCTGGTCTAACTGGATGTCTACAGGTAGAAAAATGCAAATAGACCCTTATTTATCACCCTGCACAAAACTCAAGTCCAACATAAAACCAGACATACTAAATCTGTTAGATGAAAAAGCCTTGAACTCATTGCCACAGAAGACAACTTCCTGAACAGAACACTAATAGCTCAGGCTCTATGATTAACAATTAATAAATGGACCTCATGAAACTGAAAAGTTTCTGTAAGGCAAAGGATACTGTTAACAGAACAAAATGATAGCCTACAGACTGGGAAAAGATCTTCACCAACCCTACATATGACGAAGGGCTAATACCCAAAATATATAAAGGACCACCAAATCAAATAATCCAATTAAAAATGGGGTTCAGAGCCAAACAGAGAACTATCAATAGGAGAACATCAAATGGCCGAGAAACACCTATAGAAATGTTCAATGTCCTTAGTTATCAGAGAAATACAAATCAAAATGATTCTGAGAGTTCATCTTACATCTGCTAAGATCAAAAATTCAAGTGACAGCACATGCTGGCAAGGATGTGGAGAAAGGGGAACACTCCTCCATTGCTGGTGGGAATACAAACTAATACAACCACTTTGGAAATCAATCTACTACTTTCTTAGAAAATTAGGAATAGTGCTACCTCAAGACCCAGCTATACCAGTCCTACGCATATACCCAAAAGATGCTCCACCATAAAACAAAGACATTTGCTTAACTGTGTTCATAGCAGCTTTATTTGTAATAGCGAGAATCTGGAAACAACCTAGATGTTCCTCAGTCGAGGAATGGATAAAGAAAATGTGCTACATTTACACAATGGAATACTGCTCAGCTATTAAAAACAAGGAAACTTTGGAATTTGCAGGCAAATGGATAGAACTAGAAATGATCATCCTGAGTGAGGTAACCAAGACCCAGAAAGATACACATGGTATATACTCACTTATAAGTGGATATTAGCCCAATATGGATGCCCTTTGAAAGATTCCCCTCAGCATGGGGCATCAGGATAGATGCTGGGTCTCACTGCTAGACTCTGACTAGAGTGCACAGAGTGGTATGGAAGAATGGGGGGATGGAAGGACCCAGAGGGTTCAGGAGCCTCATAAGGAGACCATGAAGGTTGTGGATCTGGACATGGGTGGGGGCGCGGTGCTTCACAAACTGTTACACCAACCAAGGACAGTGCATGCAGTAAACCTAGACCCCCTGTTCAGGTATAGTCAATGAACAGCTCATTCTCCATGGTGGTGGGTGGAGTGGGGACAGCCTCTGACATGCACTCTCCTGCTCCTGATTTGATCCTTTCCATTTGGTGGGGAGGCCCAGTGGCACTCAGAGGAAGGGGAAGCAGGCTATCTGGATGAGACCTGATAGGCTGCTGTCATATGGTGGGGGAGGAGGTCCCCTTCTGTCAGAGGTCTAGGGGAGGGGAATAGGGCAGAAGAGGGAATGGGAAGATACAAGTAAGGGGACAACAATCTTGATATAATCTCAATAAATTATAATAAAAGCTTTAAAAAGAGAAAAAGAATAGGCAAAGAGTCAAGGATGGTTAGAGGTATTGATAGGTGGACAATATATTCACGTAGGAAACAAATCTCCTTGCACACTTGTGAGGGATTAATTATATTAAGTTAATTGAAACAAGAGGACACACCCTAACTGTGAGCTAGTCTCCTGGAGTTGATGAAAAGAAGGCCAACAGAGGACTGACATCACTCTGCCTCCTGAGGACTCAGGCGACTAAGCACCTCAACCTCCTGCTGCCATGACGACAGCCATGATGGGCTGTGGCCTTGATTTGAGAGCCAAACTAATCCTTCCTCCTTTTAAATTGCCTTTGTCGGGGTATTTTATCACAGTACCAAAAAAAAAAAAATGTAACTAACACACAAGGTTGGAAGGTAGAAACTAGAGAATAAGGGAATACAAGACAGGCCTCTGTGTTCTGATATTGAATCCTCCCCTCTGGACACAATGAACACATATCATAACGTTGGAAGTGCAGATCACTAATGTTTTGTTACAACTCTCAGTGGTACTAATTAGGTTTTTTTTTTTTTTTTTAAGAGCAGATGATGCTGGGACTTTAAGAAAAATAGTGATGGACTTCTGGTTTTGTCATCTATAGTGGAGGTAAGGCTGAGTGTGGCAAGCCGAAGCCCAGAGGTGGTAAGATCTTATCCAAAGGTGTAGGTTCCTGGAAGAAGGTGGGGTCTGATTCAAGGGGTGCTTGATTCCAAAGCATGTGCTCTTCGTTCTGTCTCGTGCTTTGTCATTCTAAGCATGGTCCTTCACTGACCAGGGCAGCCACCCCATGGAGCATCTCAAGCCCCGCTTCAGATCTGGGTCATAATTTAGATTCTGGTTCTATCCCAGGTAAATTCTAAGAATACTAAGGCCTTGGCTAAGGTAATGGGGGAAGTAGAATGGTCAAAAATTTATTGTATGCATGTATGAAGTTGTGAAAGAGTTTTTAAAAATGTGTGTAATATGATTCTAAAAAGCTTTTAAGCTCTACTCCCAGCTTCCCACTAGGAATCCAAACTCCAGCCTCATCTCCTTATTCTTGCAATAAAGTTTTTTTTTTCTGGAGGAAACTAACCCCAGCGGGGATCATGTGTCATTTTCTTCAATAAAGGCCATAGATACTATTCAGTTCCTGAACTAAAGCCTGGAATAGGCTAAAAATCTGCTTTATGTAGTGTTTTTCTCAATCCCCAGAATGTTCCACAGCAGAAACCTGTAAATCAATAGGTGAAGCCTTGTTGTCTCCTGTGAATAGCGAGATTTCCAATAGAAGTTCAACAGAGGAATCTGACCACGCAGAGCCAAGGTATGGGAAATAAACTCTTTCCTGGATGTGGGAATGCTGTCACTTCTGTAGAGAATCTCCAGTTCAGGACAAGATGAGCACACAATAAAATGTCACAGAACTCACCAGCCAGCCACATCAGCAGAATCCTGACTGGACACCACTCCTCACACTGGATACCCCAAGGGATGTCATCCTTTCAAATATAGGCAGAATTGGAACTGGTAAACCAGAAATCAGTTATGCATACACAATCGGACATGTCCACACATTCTTACACACCGCCACACACCGTATGGCTGCAAAATAGACTCTTCTATTTTTCCAACTTACAATCATTTTGCTTTCCATTTCAATAGCAAACTTACAGCGGAAGCTGAAGTTGAACGATCAAATAATATTAAAGCGCTGAGTCCTCCCAGGGTAATGGCCCATCACTTCTAATTTTTGAAAGTCACCAAAGAGGCTGGGAGATAAAAACGAAGGCGCTCTTCCACTTAACAAAGTTGCTGTCTTTGTTAATTGGACCTGACCTCACATGCATCCTGGGGCTGGTTTCTTAATGGGAAATGAGCCTAGGTTGTGAGCTTGAAAACATCACTGTCATGGCTGCTTTTTAGAGCCTCTCTTGCTCTGCACTTGCAAGCAGCCAATGGCAATCGTAGAGGAGACTGGGGCATTAAAAAACACACAGGTTAATGGTTTCCTCAATCTATTACTAAAAAAAAACCGAATAAAATAAAAGCTATAAACATACAGAAAGCCTTTTCTAGAAATGGAAGCAAATGGAGAAAGAGAAGCTGCATATTTTATGCTCAACACCTATCTTCCCACCTGCTAGGCTGTGGGTTGTCTATTGAGGTGCTCCAATAGGTTGCATTCACAATAGGTGGGTTTGGTTAGGACCCATACCATTGTATCGCTCAGAAATTCATAGGTGGGGGAATAGGGCAGAGCATCAGTCTAAGCTTCCTCATAGGTTCTAGCATTCATTGAAGCTGTGGGCTAGTATCAAGCTCTTTGTACCCGTGCTTCACCATAAACCAACTGAGAGACCCTGGACCAGTCACTGAACCTCCTATGAAACATCTTACTCATCTGCGAAATGAGAAGTCTGCACTGGCTGACCTCTGAGACTCTGCCTACACATAGGAGGCTGTGTGTGTGTGTGTGTGTGTGTGTGTGTGTGTGTGTGTGTGTGTGTGTGTGTGTGTGTGCATATGCATGCACATGCATGCCTGTATGCCTTGCATATACATTCCTATATAGTTACAGTAATATACAGGGAATATAAGGAAAGAACATTTTCTCAGGATGTATTTGCTACCAGCAAACAAACGTATCCATTCTGGGCTATCTCCTGGCATTGATGCCTCAATGATTATTCTGAGAAGGCTTTGATTTTATATATATATCTCACAGAGCAAAGCCCAAGTAGTATACTTTAGTTGATGACCAATGTAAGGATGGAGATGGAAGGAAGGTGGTCCTCTAATGCATGTCACTATCACCCTACATAGACTGTCCACAGTAACTTCTCTCTTCTGCTGAGTTAGGAGACAACTTTTCATGGTGATGGCATAGGGAAGGAAGGCAAGCCAGCAGTAGCGTGTGCTATATAAAAGAAGACTTTAAAGAGTCAAGAGCTCCCCATGAGGCAGCAGAGAATCTTAGAAAAATAGGCTCTAGGAATCTGGAATTCCATGAAGGCATTGCAAAGCCCAGGGCTATAAAAATTTCTCTACTTGGATTCATACTTGTTGTGAAGACAGACTCTGTCTCGAAGGTCAAACCTTGCTGAGCTTTTCACCTTCGTCTTGATATATGTTTTTAAGTTCTTAATCCTTTCTAGGCATTCGGCATGTACCACTGCTGAGGATGTTAAAGTATATCAGAAATATTTTTAATTTTGAGGAGTCCATAGCCAGAACTGGGGATATCTTCCCTCTACTAAGAATGAGGTTGGTCACATTCTTCCTAGCTACTCTTTCTCTTTTCCATTTCCAGAATCATCCTTCAGTATAAACAGTGTTGAATAAAACTTACATGAGGCCATTCATTGCTTTGAGCTCTTACACTGGGTCCTAAACAGACCATAGAATGCTCTAACCATTGAATAGAGGGTGCCTATTCTAAAGTCCTATGGCACTAAACCTCAGCAAAGTGGTTATCCGACCTGTGAGCAGTCAAGGGAGAGGAAGAGAGCCAAGTTTTCCCAGCAGGTCCATGGGCTTGACAAGAAAGTTCCTTCTGCTTCAATTCTCAGAGTCCTTTAACTCTTACAGGAGGAACCTCCAATGACCTGATGTTAACCAAGAGGTCCTTTGTCTACGTTGTTCTCCTCGTACCTGCCTGCAAGGAAAGTGACTTGGAAATGACCTATCCACGTTTTATTCTCTCTTTCAGTGCCTTCAGCACCTTCCCGGTACAAAGCCAACCTCCTTTGCTTGGCATCCTTTTATCTCATTTGATGAAATAAAACGTTAGAGCTCAAGCAGCACACACACACGAAAGCCTGTTGGGATATTTGAACTACATTTTTATAACCTCTTCCTTTGACAGTCTTCAGGTCTTATTGGGTGAAGAAAAATAAACACAACTGGGGGAGGCATGACCTGTCAGAAGGAAGGGTGAGGAATGGAGCTGTATCTTTTTCTCATGAATAATAGATGGGGAGAAAACTTTGTTTTGTTTTTTTTTTCAGCGATTCCCTTTTCCTCTTATGCCAGAACCAGCTTTGTATGCATGTACAATGTCAGAAGACAATGTTGTGTTGGGACGAATACAGAGCGCACACCTGCTTCCTCCTGTGTGCCAAACAGAAAGTTACCCTCTTCAGTCACTCTCAGGGTTAGACTGAAGCCTATGGGTGAGTTTTAGACCATGGGATGTGGGCAAAAGCGATTTATGTCACTTCTAAGTTGGCTCCTAAGGAGAACAGGCAGGGACATCAGTCTTCTTTGCTCTCACACTGTCCAGAACAGAATGCCATGACGACGGAGCCACTTAACACAAGTAGCATGGGCTATTTATTGTCCTAAGTTGTGGAGGTGTCAGAACTTTCGTTGCAAGCCCATCCTACCCTTGGTAATTCAGTAAGCCAGGCGAAGAGGTGGGAGGCTCTTTGTCTCCAATATTTCCTGCTTCTCGGTGACTTCCTTTGTCTAGTTAGGCATTCCCCGGGGCTCATCAGTCACATTTTAGAATGAATTAGTCCGGCGAGACCTTTACATGCTACTAAATTATATTCTACTGCCCGAGAGAGCAGAGCCTTTACTACTGAGGAGGAAATAGGTAGTTGAGACACTTTGGTAGCATGGAACATTCTAGGGCAGGTATTGGGGTGTCAGGGGGTGGCATACATTCCTGGTGGGATCTGGCCAGGCATGGAGCAAAGAAAAGATCTTAGGTACATGAAATGCCATATGAAAAGATTCCTAAGGTTGAAAGGCGAGAGATTATGCCTTCCTAGCAAATGTTCAGACCTGTGCATCTCTAGGAACGTACGAGGCATGTTTTCTTTCTCATTCAAATCCTAATATCCTAATGGAGTGTGGTAGATACGAGGGTTGATTCTACAGGAACCATGTGGATCTTTCTTTACCTAGCTCCAAAATGAATTTGCAAACCCCCCTCACAGAGGTCAGGAATGGGAAGAATCAAGAGAGTGAATGAACAAAAAAAAAAGGGGGGGTTGTTTAGATTTGGAACCTGTACCAGAGACCCTTTTCTTTTCTTGTCCTTTTCTTTTCCCATCTCTTGCCTCTCTGAGGCAGCAAAGAATCTTCCTATTCTGTCTGCAGCCCAGGGGGCTGCTATCTCTTCACAAGGAAAACTGGCTTCTCTCCCCATCCCCAACCCTGCCCAGCCCACTGCACCCCACAGGGAATATTTTATAGGTAGTGACTCAGTGTGTGGACAGGGCTGGATGCACTGACTGTTGAGGTTCTTGGATTACAAAATTCTTGCAGCAATCAGAGCGTGTGGCCTTTCTATTACTCTGGCATAGCTGATGCCTCTTGCAAGGAACAAATGTCCATAGTCATGTGGCTACAACTCCATCACCACCTCCTTCTTGCTCACTGCCATTTGTCTCTGTCCCTACAGTGCTCTCAACCTGGACTTGTGTATCCTTCCTGCCCTGCTTTCTCATCTGGTGACTCCTAGTTACCTCGGAAGCTTCAAGAAATTGAATTTGCATCTTAAGCGTGAAGTGTGACTGCAGTGTCCTGCCTGCCTGTCAGCTCCTGTTGCCTGAGCCGTTTCTGGTGTGGACAGGGAGGCAGTCTCCAGTAACACGTGCCTCTAATTTGTTTCTGCCTAGGTTTATTGAAAAGGCTTGCCTTTGTAGCAAACTTTCTCCTAATTAATTGTTTAAAGTCTATATCCCTAGAGGGGAGATGGTAAATCTTTACTTCATATGGCTGAGAGCAAAACAATTACCCAGCAAATCCTGTATTCCTGCAATTAATTATAGTCACTCTATACAGTAGAATAAGATTTCTGCCTTCAAAAACTGAGGTGTTTCTTTTTTTCATGGAAGTTTCCCAGCAGCCTCAGAGGGTGTGCTCATATTTAAGTTGGAAAAGTATCTACTTTGATATTGAGTTCTGCTTCTCTAAATGGTTCTTTGTTTTTTTTTTCCCCCCTAGGGCTTTCTAGGTTAAACCCATGGTTTAGGAGAGATGCGTAATTTCTCTGCAATTTTTATCATAGCAAGCCATCCATCACTAGTCACACTTCTCTCTCATTTAGATTAGAGATTTGTATTTGGATGTATTTGGGGGGAAAAACAGCAGCCACCATGTTCAAGGCCTATCTATTTCACAGCGCTGTAGGAGACACGGGGCCATCCTAAATGGAAGCTAGCAATCTGGTTTAGCACTTTGATTTCATGAGTCTGTGAGTTCAGATGAATCAGAGTGAAAGCTGCAACTCCACAGGCCTGAGGAAATCACCTGCATCCCTAAAACAGTCGGACAGAGCTCACAGAAAACCTTTCATCCTCTGTAAGTAGAGCCTAGGACTGGGGCCTGAGGCACCGCACACCTCGAGAGAGCTGCGGATAGGGGCTCCTCAAACTGAGGGAGCGAGTGGGAGGTTTTCCCTCTACTCAGAGAGATGGAAAGGGAGAAACACAGAGGGGGAAGAGTGTGCGTTTGGTGCTGAACCTGTTTTTCTGAAGTTTTGAAGAGATCTTAAAGGAGTCTTTTAAAGCAAGCTCGTCCTTATAAATAATGGCACACACTTGTAAGGTGGCTTCAAAAACTTCATGAATCCAATCTTCTCAGCATGATGTGAGTGAGTGGGGCTTGTGCTGGGCAATATATACTAAACATGATAAATGTGACCAAAGCACTATTTTTTAAATGTAGGTCTATTTATTTGATTTAATGCATATATATGTATGCATATGTACCATATGTGAGCCTGATATTTACAGAGGTAAAAGAAGGTGCATGGTGCCCTAGAAATGGAGTAACAGGCAGTTGTGACCTGCGGCGTAGGTGCTGGGGACCAAACCTGGATATTTCTCAAGAAGGACAAATGCCCTTAACCACCGAGCCATCTCTCCAACTCCCCAAGCTGAGTAAATTTTAAAAGACACCCACATTTAACTGATCCTAATAATGCATCTAAAAACAATCTTGGGTAAAAAACTTATATGAACATTCATCATTATTTTTCATTTATTATCATTATCATTTTTATCTTTCTTTTGTTACTACGGAGTCTAGGTTAGGAAGATGTCTCAGTTGACAAAAAACCCTTGCTTAGAATGCATAAGGAACTCGGTGTAGATCCCTCAAACACATTTTAAAAGATGGGGATGACTATGTGTACCTGGAACCCAGTAGTGGGGAGCATACACAGGTAGATCGCAGGCTCACTGGTCAGCTAGACCAGCCAGAACAGTGAGCGCCAGCCTCACTGTGGACAGTAACAGAGGGAGACAATTCTAGAACTCTAGAATCAGCCTCTGCTCTGCACACACAGGCAAATGTGTGCATGCACACACATGGGCACAGGCACGCACATACACTCACTCCTACCTTAAGTGCACCCTTTATCACTCCTTTCTTGAGAAATCAGTTACAAAAATGTTATATCAGAAAGCCTAGTATTAAATTATAGACCATCTGCATCTTCTAACACCTTTTCATGTGGATTTCTCAAACACGTTTGAACTACATTACCTTTTCCTATTCCCAGATCACATAGCAAAGTGCCGCATAAAAAGCAAACCCCATCCATAAATTCTTCCTGAGGCCTGATTTATTTATGAGGGGAAATCAATCTCACATTAGCTAATCTCACATTACACAAGGCATAAAAATAATATACTCTAACATATAATCTTCTCTTGATAGTAAAACTTGGATTTTTATGGTATTAAGTCAATCAGCAACTTAATTGGAACCTCTCTGTAACTCAGAGTAAAATTCAGAATTAGAATTGATAAACTGGAAACATTTTATCTTTATATACTAATAAGTAATTATGACATAATAAAATTGACTTTTAGTATACATGACAGTCCAAATGTAAAGAACATGAGCTCATCTCTTAGCATATTTCTTAAATATTGTTTACTGTTCAGTGCCAGTATCTTAATGAGTTGAACAAGCATCTTATTGTGCACTTCCACGAAGACTGGATACACAAATAAAATGTTACTGTGTATAGCCAATGCTTCATAAAGATCTTTTTGACCCATTTCAATTCTTTAGGTAACGTTTTTTCCCAATGCAAGAAGAGAAAGATCAGTCCAAATGTCACCCCTCTTTTGTATAAACAGCGTATTTAGTTGCTGACAGTCTCAATTAACTAAGCAATGACCTGCTAGGTACATATTCCCACATTCCTTAAGACACCTCTTTGAGTGGTTGCAAGTATCTATTATTGAGTAGGCCCAATTCTCCATTGATTTACAGAAGTTGTAAAGAACATTCCATCTCACATAATGCTTCGCTAGGAAGACTCCAAACCCAGGCACTAAAACCCTTTATGGACTCCCCAGGAGGCATCGGGGCGCAGGTGGTATTCTCATTACCGCAGCTGATATAATGGAGAGGCTTGCCTGGGGTCCTCAAGCAAGCCTGTTACTGAGAGAGTGGAATCTAGGTCTCCCTTTGCCTAGTACACAACCACAAAAAGCATAGAAATCCCAGGAGTGTTGCCTGAATCACATGTGCAGGAAATAGAGGGAAATATGCCCAAGATGCTCATTGCTGAATCCCCATAGCAACCTTCTACTCCTTCCCTCCCACCATGCATAAAGCACACCAAAGGGAATCAAACAACAAAAAAACCCTGGATGGTGCCCCTAATTAGGTGGGACCATCATGCTGAGTCTCTTACCTCCCACTGTCCAAGCTAGCAGCCCCCAAGTCCCTCTGTGGTGCCTAAGCCTGAAAGCAGGACATTGTTATAGAAACACTTTTCGCTTTTCGAGGGACCATCAAGCTTTGATGATGATGGAGTTTGATAGCCATAATGTCAAACTTTATATGGCCATAATCCAAGTTTACAATAATACATTAAGCTATAATGCTACTATTTATATCACCATAAACTCAGTTTTATGGTGATATAAATAGTCATGCTAATGGCATTAACAGCAGCACACAGTGGAATCCCAGCTGTTGAGTGGCACTTTTATGCTGTTACCGTTGCTGTTTATAATACCATAAGCTTAGGTAGTCAAACTTGGTTCATATGAACAGACAAGGAAGATGGATAGCCACATCTTATGCCTGAATTGAGGTTTCTGTATTGGACACACCCTCATCTGCAATAAAGCCCCATGTAGCTCTCTATTGGTCCCTGCTTGTGGTGTATGATGTTTTTGAAGAACGGCTTTCTGGCATCTTCTGAGCAGCCTGGAAACACTATTTCAATGTGATAAGAAGGTGCAAGCCACAGCTGCTAGGCAAACTTACTGTCTCCTTGGCAGCGCAGGGGACCCACGCTCAGCTTGGCTTCTGAGCCTTGTCGGTCAGTATCTCCAACCACCACCTGGCTCACTGGCAGGTGATCTTTGTAGGATAAGAAGCCAGCATCCTTCCTCCTGAATCACAGGGAGACAGAAAAACATGAGGAGGCTGTGTTAGAATTATAGCGTATGTTGTCTGATCACCGAAGGCATTTTTAATAGTTGTCCAGAAATGTACCCAGTAAAACCTCAGATGGAGTTCACACTCCTCCCACAATAATCCTTCAGAGTGGGGTTCAGAGGCAACTCTGGCATGGTCATCTGATGGAAAAATAGCACTGACATTCTGATTTCCAAAACCCGCAACTAATAAGCCATTGGCTATTGTAGGTAGGAATTAGACCAAACCACATGCCCCGTAGGCAATCCCATGTGGAGTTAATGGAAAGTTCAGCGAAGTAGTGGGAATGAAATACGAAACAAAGCCCTGTTGAAATCTTTGTCTCTTTAATTGGTTTGAAGCAATTCCTTCAGAGACTTCCTTCCTTCCTTGCTGTGCATCAGCTAAATCAGGGACATCTTTTGTTTCCTGGTCCCTTCTTGTTTACTTGAAAACCTGAAATAGTTCGTGGAAGTCTCCAGCATAGAGCAGGTGCTCTCTAAGTACTGAGCTCTATGGATAATGAACAGTGGCGCCCGCCCCACTTGCATTTTTCTGCCTAGGTTCATTCTGTTTGCCCTGCAGTTGCCCGGCTCATTCCATACCTACTTTGAATTACTTACATATTTTAGTAACTATTTGAGAATTCTATGTATTCATACAATGTGTTTGATCATATTCACTCCTCTCTCCTCTGCATAATCCCTCCCAGGCCCTCCCTTACTCTTCACATCCCTCCCAATTTCATGCTCTCTCTCTTTTTTTTTTAATAACCCATTGGATCCAACCAGTGCTAGCCCCATATTTTTGGGCATAGGACCATGCACTAGAGTGTGGTCAAACTTCCAGGGGCTACACCCTTAATAAAAAACTGGCTCTCTCCCGCAGTCATTAACTGCCAATAGCTTCTCAATAGAGGTAAGGGCTCCTGAGCCCTACCCTGCTCCATGCTACAGTGTGGACCGACTTTTTCTTGTGCGGGTGTTATACAGGCAACTACAGTATCTGTTAGTGCCCAGAAGACTCTGTTACATCTGAGTCCTGAGTCCTTCCCTGGTTCTTACAATCTTTCCACCCTTCTTTCATGACATTACCTGAGCTCTGGGGGAGGCAGGGAATGGTATGCTACAGACGACCCACTTATGGCGGATCGCTCCCTAGACATTTATTCTCTACACTTTGGCCAGCCGTGAGTGTCTGTGTTAACTGTCATGTGCTACGCAAAGAAGCGTCTCTGATGAGGTCTGAGTTGTACTAATCTATGCAGATAGAGATACAGATTTAGAAGTAGTGTGTTCACCCCTGGGGTTCGTACACGCCCCAGCCATGGGTTCTTGACCAGATTACAGTACAAGGCAAGTATTTCCTTGGGAGGAGCGGGTCTTAATGAAGGCTAGGGGTGGGGCCAACTGTGAAGAGCTACCCTGTGCTGAAGCCCAGGAGAAGATCTGAGGGTTGGGCTCAGGAGGAGCTGCACATAGTACTGCCTCTCTAAGGGCTGGCGCAAGACAGATTCTACTTTGCAGAAAATCTATGCTCTATCTTATGTTCCTTCTGTGGCATCTTGGTATTCCCCTTCTTTGGGGCTGGATGGGTAAGAGGCACAAATCAGGGGGAGGTCATTCTGAAAAGATAATTTTTATGCCAATAGGCCTGAATGGAAATTGCAACGGTGAATGCTACTTTTGAACAATGAGAAACCGAGAGAAATGATTCAAGACTAAGTTTTTTGTTTGTTTTTTTTAGTTTTGTTTGTAATTATTATCCCTTAGCAAATAGAGTTGGTGATTGGGGCAAACCAATGAAACTCCACCTTGAAAATTCTGTTCTTTGCAAGGACTGTATACTTGTCCTTGAGGTTGTTTACAATCTCAGTCTCCCATTTGTATCAGGAGCAGGAAACCGGGAAGGAGATACAGAACTAGGTCAGTGGGACTCAAAGTTGTATTTTACCTTGTTTTAGTTATTTCATTGTTCTATGTTTTTCAAAAGTCCTGCTTATCCTCTTCAAGTCAGCCAGTACGATTTTCCTTCTTGCAAACTTACTTTCCCTTAGCAGAATTCTAGGAATTAAAATCACTTCAAAGAGGAAACAACTGCTTTGTTTTTTTTTTTTTTTAAGTTATGTGTATGGTATACGCGTCTGCTCTTGTGTGCACACACATGTTTTGTGCTTGGATGTCTACACGCGTGTGTCAATCAGAGATCCATGCTGGCTGTCTTCCTCCATTGCTCTTCATTTTGGTTTTTGAGAGAGACTCTCATTGAGCTTAGGTTTGCTGATTCAGCTCGTCTGGCTGACCAGCAAGTCAGGAATCCTCCTGTCTCAGCTCTCTTGGCATTGAAGTTATGCATATGTGGCAACATGGGCAAGTTTTTATGTAGGTGCTGGTTATCTGAACTCTGGGGCACAAGATTGTGAGGCAAGAAGAACTTTTTCAACTGAGCCATCTCCCTAGACAAAAGCCTTTAATAGTAAACTTGATATTTCCTCTTAAAGAAAACAATAAACGAAGGCAACCTAACTGCACATGTAATTTGACAGCCTAGTAGAGATGATTCCTGTGGACATGGTACCAATATGCTTTGTGGCTGATGCCCCTTAAGGTATGTCTCTAAGCCACTGTTCCACAAACTAAATCCTAAAATCCAAATTCCTCTTGTCATCGGCTTTTGTCTGACCCAAGAGTGACTTTGTGATTGCCTTTGCAGTGTCTGGTCAGCACCACGCCTCAGCTTTGGTACACAGGATCTCAAGCAGAATGGGTACTATGAGTGAACACTCATAGCTTGACTCTTGGATCTTCTGAAAGGCAGCATGGGTGATTTTTATAAAACTAAAATGTGCTCTGTGAGGATGGCTCCATGGGTAAAGCACTTGTGTGCACAGACACACAAGACATAAGACTTTTGAGTGGTGGAGTACCTGACATTGTGTAATAAATGAGTACTAATCATAAATATCTGAAAGGTGCAGGTCGATGTGTTTTTACATAATGTATGTAAACCATGTATGCGTAGCACACTCACATGTGCAACCACAACTCAGGTACTAGTTTGGAACACCTTCCATGATTCAGAAGTCCCTCTCTCATCCATTTCCTATAGCAAATACACTGTTAAAATGTAACTGCTATGTAATTCAAAATATTCAAATATCCAAAGTATTTGGAGTCCTGTTCTGAATGAAACATTGTGCTATATTAGTGAAAATGCAAGGCTACCCAACAATGGAGGCCAGGCTTCTCCTGTTGTCAATTGGGCTGACTCTAGGGCTGGAATTTGCATATAAAGCTGCTATGAACATCTTTTTAATGGAATTACCTACTAGCACTGATGGATGTTTACACAAAGCAAGGAATGCTGGGTTATAAAGTCTGCCTAACTTTTGTGATAATTTCAGGCTGTTTTCTCTAGAGTGTATATCAATTTACATTTCTAACCGAAGCACATACGAATTCAGATTGCTGAGGAGCCTTGTTTGTATCTGTACTGTCAGCCATCTGTGATAAGAGTGATTAAATGCAACATGGTAAGTATTTTAAAATACCAGATAAGAATATTTTTACATACAGAAGTCTAGAAATATTCCAATCCCTGTGAAATTTAATTGCACATGACAAACTTGAAAACATAGTTTTAAATCTTTGTAATAGCATCGTTTCTAGAAGCCTGGGCATTGTATCCCAACTAGCCACCAGTAAATTACTTTATTAGAAACTGATTAACATTAATAATGATAGGGATTTACAAGCCAAAATTTCAACACCATCAATTTCGTATCATTGTTAATGAAGCCAAAAATTTTAATCATTTTTATTAGGCTTTCTTAGCAATGTGTGTTATAACTACTACACTACTGGCAAGCATGAGAAATAGGGAATTTACATTGGCCACAGTAACCAGCCCATAGAGAACAGTTTAGATTATAGTCTAGACTATTTTTATCTCAAATTCTGGGAGTTTCTACTAAAAATAGAAAAGAAAAAAAAAACCAAGCAAACAAACAATCCCCTGTGTCAATTAGAAGTCTTTATTTTGCAATTCTAACTTATAGATGAAAGCATACTTACCAAGATACACTCAACTAATACTACATATTGAAGTTACACACAATGTCCCATATTCAAGAATGTGTGCAGCACTTTACTTACAATTGCTCCCATGCCGTCATATACTACACGAAGCAAGGTCTAGCTTTGCTTCATACCCAGGGGAACCAGTTTGGACTGATCTATTAATGCTTTTCTAGAATACAGCTAATTGTCACAAAACTGATATTGGCTAAATCAGAAAAAAAGCACTAAAAAAGTCCATCCCCCTAGGTAAAATGAAAAAGTTACTTTCGAAACCTATTCTGGTCAAATATCTAAGTAGAATTCCACAGAAGTTAAAGTTGCAAAGAGACACATATGGAACAAATCCACAGA
The DNA here is from genome assembly GCF_964271855.1 of Acomys minous. NCBI lineage: Eukaryota > Metazoa > Chordata > Mammalia > Rodentia > Muridae > Acomys > Acomys minous. The sequence goes on from NC_140487.1 coordinate 61,731,375, forward strand.
CAGCAGTAGGTGGTTTGATTGGCACAGTTTCTGATGTGATTTTACAGCACCTGCCCTGAGAGCTGGAGGGCGACCCTCAAAAGGATTTACCTGATATTCTCCTTAGGACCTTGCATGAAGTATTCTTATTTTTTATAAATTTGTCATTGCAAACATGACTTTGTTGGAATCAATGACCTTTAGAGATTGAGGTCAATCTAATTTAGGGAGACATTAAGTACTATTTATCATGTTAGCATAATACACTAATTACATGTGACAGTGGGCTTGTACAGTAGAGGAATTCTGTCATCAGATGAGTCCTGACTCAGACTCTTGCATGGTCCATCAGAATTATTAGTTACAGAGGTAAAACCTGAGCCTCTGGGTCCATCCTTGAGCTGTTTTACTCCACCACAGCTTTCCTGAGGAATTTGGTTATATTCAGCTGCTCTTCCCCTGCCTGCTGAGACAGCAAACATGCTTGTAAGCATCTTAGTCTTCCCCTTAGCTCAGTGACTACATAAAAGAAAAAATACTACGTAAAACAAACAGTGGTCTTCACTGTAGAGAGCTAGTTTTTCTATCATGTTCCCATTCTGTCCTGTAGAGCCTTAGGGAGGCATTTAGGGAGACTAGGGTAGCCTAGTACAGAACAATGCAAAAACTATTTTCCCATACTCTCAGCAGAAGCAACACCTCAGTGAGGCTATGGAAGACATGTTTGGACTAAGTAAATGTTGGCCATTGCTTGGACTGAGGCTGCAGCAGATCAGGCTGTGCCAGCATGGACTCCCTTCCATCAAGAGTAGCATAGGCCAATGCAGTAGCCCATAGAGTAGCATAGGCCAATAGAGTAGCCCATAGAGTAGCATAGGCCAATAGAGTAGCCCATAGAGTAGCACAGGCCAATAGAGTAGCCCATAGAGCAGCACAGGCCAATTTTCTAGAGAAGAGGAGATTCTCAGCTACCAGTAAGAGGTGGCATTCCTCTGAGACAGTGTCCTAAGGAATCCTTCTCCACTTTAATCCTGTACAAGACAATTGTGCTATGGCCCATCTGCTTCCTGTTGGTTTCTGTTTCCTTCATCCTTTTCCTGACTATAAAGGCAGCCCCCTCTGTTGAGCTCATTGATCCACTCATTCCCTTTTCTAGAGTACAAGATGAGATGTTGGTCTGACTCTAGAATGGGTCATAAAACACAATGAAATATTTTAATTGAATTTGTTGTGATTTTGTTTTTCTCAGACTGGATCTCTGTGAATGCTGTGGAAAGAGGGAAAACAAGTTCCTGGGCCTCTTTAAGATGACTAGGTTGGGAAGAGGCAGCTGTGTGTTCCTCAGGGATGCCTTGCCATCCCAAGATGGAGCAGCATCGCCAGCTCCTCTGTGGTCCTTAAGTGTAGGTAGGCAGTGCCTCTGCGCATCTATCCCACAAGAGCCAGTGCAGCCTAGCTGTGTCACCACAAGGTGAACAACACAACAAAGTAAAGCTCCCTAAATACTTCCAACAATGTCCTCAGTTACCATTGCCCACTGAACCTTCCTCAATGCTATGAGACAGTGTTCCCTACAAAGCAATTAGAGCAATTAAGAAAACAGCCGTCACAACTAGATCTTTAGAACCCATGCCGATGTCCCCTATGAAATGAAAGTAATTACAGACTCAATTACTTCGTTTCTGTGGGAATAGATGAGACCTTTTTTAAATGCTAGACAATTATGTGTTTCATTTAGACTTTCTTAGAAAAAGCCTCTATCATCATCTTGAGCTTTGATGCAAAATGGTCTTCTCTGATTTGCCTTTCTGGAATGCAAGCTCCCAGAGGGCAGACATGTTGTTTCATAAAACTTTATAAAACAAACACAAGGAGGTAATTAAAAGTAGTTGGCTTCATGTATTTTGTGGCTGGATAAATACGCAGGCAAACACAGAAACTAACAAGGCATAATTCCAAAGCAGTCGTCAGAAGGAGTTTACTATCAATGGGGACAGATGGGAAAGAAAATGATTTTTATACTGAATACCTTGAATGGCACTGAAGTATTTACACCTGTAATTTTCTTCAATTAAGGTTTTATTTTTGCAAAGTAATACTGAATAAGATACCTAAATATTATTGAAATGGCAAAGGGAATACATAACTTACATCTTAAAGGTAAATCTTTAAAGATGTTCTCTATAAAAGAAAATTGGTTAATTTACCCAAGCCATACTTTCTCTACCTACATATGAAAGTCTTAGGTTCTTTGATTCTAATTTTATGTTCTTAACTTTAGAACAATAAGAAGTTACTATTGGACAAGTTTTGTCTACTTCCACATGCATAAAAAAATCATGCATGTTGAGTCTGTTTTTCAAGAGTCTGGTCCTTTAAGGACAGATCCTTTGAGGTGCTTTGTACTGTGATCCCATTGATGACAGGACTTTCTGGCCCTATAGAGTTTTTCCAGAACAGTGATGAGCACTGGGGAGAGTGATGTCTGGGAAATGATCTACTTAACAACCTCCTTCATTTTTCAGGTACTAGGTTAGGAATAAAACAATGTTTGGTTTTATGTCCTCCACTGATTAGTAGCTGAGCTAACAGAAACAGAAACTTCCAATTCTCTAACTTGAAGAGAAAATACATGTTTACATTTCTCAAGTTGACTGAAGGAATTTCAATAGACTTCCGTCAAGTGACACAAAAATGTGTTGTTTTTATTCTATGGAAACATTTTCTTACTGGGTGGAAGACTGCTTTGAATCTGTCCATCCACATTTATATATTATCTATGCAAGGGTTGCCTTGTGTTTTTGAAACGAGCAGCATTCTTCCCATATTTGTGTCTCTGCATATCTAGCAAGTCATGGTCAATGCCCGGCCTCTCAAAACCTAGTCGATGAGAAAGCATACCTTATCTTGGCTCAGAATCTTTCAAAGACAGGGTGGATAACCTGGTTTTTCTGTTTCTCATGTGTAGTGGATATAAACATGTTTTTTTTTTATCCTGAATGTGGGATGTGAAACAGACTTGTGTGAGGGTGTATGGTGTTTGTACACTGGAAACACGACTTATGAGAGGACATGTGGTGTTTGTCCACAAGAAGAGAAAATGCCTCTTGTGGGGTCAGGGTCTTTGCCAGCTGATAAACATCCTAGTACAGGCTCTGAGAGGAGATATATTTGAGCCCAAAACAAAAGGCTTGGCTTTTTTTATATTTTGCCTTTTGAATTGCTTTACATCATTTGGCTGTTCACTGCTCCACTTTGAGACTCTCCTAGAGAGAAACACTCCAGAGAATACTTTGGGGTTCTCCATTCCAGCTGCTGCTCCTGGTTCCAGCTACTGGGGTTGCAGTCACTTTTGCTGGATTTCTGAGTTTGCTGTTTAACGGGTCTGCTGGAATCCTGACAACAAAGAGTAAAATCTGCCCAACGAACTGAGTCTAAAAAGGTCTACTTCTCCTGTCCCCATTAACTTATTTTTTCTCTAATCTAGGGTAAAGAGGTTGGAAGGGAGGTATAGGCATTAAAGAACCCCAAATAAACTAGGTTTTCAAAAGATCAAAGCCTACACTCCTGTGTTTTTGAGAAACAAAAAGGATGCAAAATTTGTAATGTCACATGTAGCTGGCCATCTGTCCTGTGCTTCCTTGGCCGTATCCTTTCTCGTGGCTCATTGGCCATGAGTACGGCTGAGTGGACTTTTGGAGAGATTCTTTTGTGTGACTGCATATATGTGTGCAGGTGCATGCGTGTTTGCATGCACATGTGTGCACATGAATGTGGAGAGAACAATCGTAGCTATAGCTTTTGAGATGTCATCCACTTTGATTTTTTGAGATGGTGTCTCTTATTGGCTTGGAACTTGGCTAAGTGTGGCTGGCCAGCAGACCCTGGAATATGCCTGTCTCTCCTCCCTGGTGCTGGTTATCAAAACTCAGATCTTCATGCTTGCAAGGCAAGTCCTTTACTGACTGAGACATTTCCCACAACCCCTTTGGCGGGATGCTTTAAAAGTTGCTCCTGACTGGCTTCATATCACACGTCCTATATGCGGCCCACAAAGTGCGGCCTATATCCTCATTCCACAGAATCCTGAAAAGGAAGGCCATTTCCATTGCCGGCACCTCTGTCTACCTTCTCCTTGAAATGGGACGAGGATACTCCAGGATGATGTGGTCCAGCTGGGCTTTGCGTCTCTCAGACTCCAGAAGACATGGCCAAGCCATCTGATTCATTCTCTCAGTCCAACCTCTGCCTTCTTGTGCTGGTGATGGAGACTGCGCGTGAGGAATACACCCATAGCTGTGTGATTCAGCCTTTCTTATTGGCCCCTCAGGCTTCTCCAGGAATGGCCAGGTTTCTCTGGCATCATCTGAAGAAGGAGATGATACTAGCACAGCTGACCCAGGCATCTCTGAGAACCTATTTCACAGCTTGGAGAAGCTCCATTTATTACTTCTTTTTCTTGGGCTATGAAAAATATCTAAATCTAGGCTATTTGGGGGTATCAGATTTTATCTAGTTTGATCCCAATATGAGCTAGTCCATTCTTGTTTCTATTGGGCCAGGCAAGCAGGTGGGGAACTGGGGGAGGAGGTAAATTCACAAAAATGCAACTTCCACCTTTCACATGCCAACACCTCAGCAAGCATTCCTCAGAACTTTCTGGCACTGCATAGGCAACAATGAATCAGAGCTGATCATGGTCGAGTATGCCTATAATCTCAGCTTTTCTCCTGAGGCAGGAGGATCACTGTAAGGTTAAAACCAGTCTGGTTTTCATACTGAGTTCCAAGCCAGCCAAAGCTACTGAATACGGCCTGTCTCAAAAACCAAATCCGATCACCAACAAATAAACAAGTAAAGGAACAAATGAGCTGCAGGAGAGCAGGTGGGAGCTTGTAAGTGGTAGGCTAAAGATGAGCCAAGCTCAGCGGTTTCCACTGGGCACAAAACTAAAAGGTTAAAGTGATGACAGTAAATAACAGTGAGCTACTACTTGTGGCTGGAACCTAACGAAAGCTAATGGATAAATACTTGGCAATAAAAATTGTGGTTAGTCATCTCCTCCTTCAAACACCCTTCCAAGATTTGGGCTGTGCAGCATAGTGGTTGTCCTACAATTAAAGTCCACAGTTATTTGGGGGTAATTATTTTATCCCTGTGGTGGCCCAATAAGGTGGAATGCAGATTTCCTTCCCAAAGCTCATGCCATCCTGGAAAGATGGAGTTTCCATGCTCACCTCCATAGAGTTTAGTGAACAAAGAATAGGGGCATTGAGCTCTTTGCTCTCTGCCAATGTGTCTAATTTCACTCTCCTTTTGCTTAATTCACATCCCTTCTTTTGGCTGAGTGCTCCTTGGTTATAGCTGGGTGACCTTCAAAGTGTATTATGATATGCCCTCTTTATTAAAAATTCATTTATCCAATTTTGTCTTTGTTTCATTCTTTGGAACTACCTTCTACAGGAGGAGTGATTAATGTTGGGCTTACTCATCCAAGTGCTAAGGGCCAAGGTAATTCTGCATTTCTTTAGTAACTTGTACATAAATCTCCCCAATTACGAAGATAATGAATGGCTTTCCCCACCATACTCCTTGCTTAGACATCTTTGTTCAAAAGAACATCTGTCCTAACACATTTGTTTCTAGAAGGAAGGGTGATAAGCTATGTGTTTTTATTTTATGTATTTCCCCATCATAACTGGTGGTATTTTCCAATGAGACAAGAATTCTACTTCTAACTGAAAAGTGTTTCCTTTTTTCCTGTGGCCACTTTAAAGCCCCTTCCACATAGCACAAATCCATGTTAACATTACTCATATTGATCATCTCTGTCTTTTTTATACAAACTGCATACTTTAAAAAAATAGACTTTGCCATTCCCTGTTCATCCTAACAGGCTCCTGAAGTGGACACAATAGACTTGCTTGAAGGTAGGACCATTTTCTTTTACTGGACTTTGAACTATGTGATGCTCTTAAGATGTTCAATATTTGTTTTTATGTTATCAATATCTTGAAGATGCAGAGGGATGGAAAATTCTGAAAAAGGCACAGCTCCCTGGCTACAATAATGAAAAACATTATACTTTAGGATGAGATGGCCCCAATAAAAATAAACCTTCAAATTGCCACTTAGGAACTGGCGCTAGCATCAGAGGCAGTGAGGAAAGAGGCTAAAGTTTGCTGTCAGTCTCCAAGAAGAAGAAGAAGAGAGAAGGATGGATCAAGAAGATTGAAAATAAATGATTTAAAAATTGGAAGGAATTCAAAAGAATTATGGCTAATGTGAATGAGGAAAAGCAAAAGATCCTATGAGGAAAAATTGTCAATGATGTTAAATGTTGTAAAATGGCAGGTATCAAAAATTCAGAGAACACAGCAAGCATGGCAACATGAAAGCATCGGTGCACGTGCTGCAGGGAATTCCGGTGGACAAATGCAGAAAAAGTTGTGTGGCTCATCATTAAATGGGAATTGAGAGAGTGAAGATGATCCATAAATTCTTGTCTCAGAGTTAAATGAACATGCAAAATGCATCTTGGTAGACCCTAGAGGGGCTTTGGTACTCAGCATTTTGTAGGCTGAGAGCTGATATAGTTACTTGCATTTTATCCAGTACATCTGCAAGCAATGTTCCAATATTACTTTCCAACCTGTTGGGAATTCCTGTTTTATGGATGCAGATAGCGCCTTATCTTTGTTTACATAATGACTTCAAGGGCATACAGGTTGGAACAGGATTGCTGTGGCTGTAGACATGTGACCCTCCAGCATCCTCTTGTTTAGGATACTATGAGCAAGGAGCACATGGATTGTTTCTTCAACCAGAGATCATTAAGCACATGACTTTCCCAAAATGTGAAGAAAAAAAAAACCAACAATGTTTTTTGGAAAAGGAAGTTTGGTTCCTCTTGTCCCAAAGGAGGAAATGATTGGAATAAGAACCTACTGGAACATCTATCTCATCATGAGGTTTTCAGTTGTGTAGCTTGTTACACACAGATGGATCTTGGCTTCAGAGAAAACAGAAACTTGGTAACACACTTAGGAGTATACTAAAACTTCAGTTGATTAGATTTTTTAAAAAATCAGTGTCATCTCTTTTCACAAATTCACCTTATAAATCTTTGAGAGCAGATCATTTATAATGCTGTCCAACTTACTAGAGAACAGGTAAGCCTTCTGTTCAGAAAGGAAGTAATGAAGATAAATCATTATCAACAGAGAATACGTACCATCAAGCAAAGGAGTGAAGGGCATGAACCTGCAGGGCCATACCACCATCTTAGCAATGCAAAAATCCCACGTTTGGTTTTATGGAGTAAATGAAGCAAGGGTGAATTCATTTTGCTTCCTCTTGAGAATGCAGAAGGAGAAACTGCCACAATTTTTCAGAGTATCTAGTTGCCAATAATCTAAGATAAGAAAGTGATGTGGGGTGAACTAGAATCGCTCCACAGGCTCATATATTTGAGGGCTTGGGCCTAATCTTGCGGGGGGATTATTTGGAAAGGATGAGAAGGTATGGTCTTGTTAGAGAAGGCTTCTCAAAGTTCATGTGATTCCCAGTTGGTTCTCTCTGTCACATGCTTGTAGATTAAATGTGAGCTCTTAGCTCTGGTGCCATGCCTGCCTGACTACTCTGCTCCAAAATGGGCATAGAATCCCCTTCTGAAACTCTAAGTGAAGCCCTAGTAAACTCTTATAAGTTGCCTTCACAATGATAGAAAAATAATTAAGATATGATGCCAATAAGTCTGGGGAGGATTTTGTTATTTCATTTCCTTGAGATGCACACTCACTATTTTGATGTGCAATTCTAATCTTGAAGAAGATTGTTGTAGTATCCTGTTCTGGATTCCTTGACAAGAGACAGAAATTGTTTGCCTTTAAAGTCACTCTCTTTTCCTCACAGTAATGAAGGGTACATTTCTGATGGAGCTTCTTACTGGCTTATATTTCACTGTGTCCTCACATGACATTTTTCCTGTGTTTATGTGCAGTAAGAGAGAGAGGGAGAGGGAGAGAGAGAGAGAGAGAGAGAGAGAGAGAGAGAGAGAGAGAGAGAGAGAGACAGACAGACAGACAGACAGACAGACAGACAGACAGAGACCCAGACACAGACAGAGAGACAGAGACAGAGAGATAGATAGACAGACAGATAGAGATTGATAGAGACAGAGGCAGAGATACATCGACAGGCAGAAAGAGACAAAGACAGAAAAAAAGACAGAAAGAGGGGGAGGGAGTTCTCACATGTCTTCTTATTGTGGTATCAACCCACTGGGCCATTCTTTTAAATTCACTTAACCTTAGTTACCCTTCTAGAAGCCCTATCTCCTTCAGTTTTTTATCTTAGCCACTCTGATGGGAGTAAGATAGATTCTCAGAGTCATTTTGATTTGCATTTCTCTGATATCTAAAGATCTTGAGCATTTCTTTAAGTGTTTCTCAGCTATTTGGTATTCCTCTGTTGAGAATTCTCTGTTTAGTTCTGAGCCCCATTTCTTAATTGGGTTATTGGATTTGGTGGTGCTTAGTTTCTTGAGTTCTTTATATATTTTGGATATTAGCTCTTTGTTAGATGTAGGGTTGGTGAAGAGCTTTTCCCACTCTGTAGGCTGTTGCTTTGTTCTGTTGACAGTGTCTTCTGTCAAGTGACACTCCTTCATTGCTGGTGGAAATGCAAACTGATACAACCACTTTGGAAATCTATCTGGTGTTATCTTAGAAAACTTGGAATAGGGATTCCTGAGACCCAGCTATTCCACTCCTTGGAATATACTGAGAAGATGCTCTACCACACAACAAAGTCATATGCTCAGTCATGTTCATAGTGGCCTTATTCATAATAGCCAGAACCCGGAAACAGCCTAAGTGTCCCTCAGTAGAAGAATGGGTAAAGAAACTGTGGTACATTTACACTATGGAATACTACTCAGCTATTAAAAACAAGGAAATCCTGAAATTTGTGGACAAATGGATGGAACTAGAAATGATCATAATGAGTGACTTAACCCAGAAGCACAAAGACTCACATGGTATATACTCATTTATATTTGGACACTATCCCAAGGGGCATGTCCCATGAAAGACTTCACATACCAGGAAATTGGGATAGATGAAAGGACATTCTATTGGGACTCTAGGAGAGAGAAGTATGGGAGAATGGGGAAATAGAAGGATCCAGAGGGTCTTAGAAACTTACAAGAAGAACATTATGACAGGTGAATCTGGGCCCAGGAGTTCTGCACTACTGTACCAAGCGAGCACAATATGTGCAGTAAACATTGAACCCCTACTGGGATCTAGCTAATGGACAGGACATTCTCCACAGTGGAGTGGAGAGTGGGGAATGACTCTTACACAAACTCTGGTACCCTATATTTGACCACGTCCCTTTGATGGGGGGGCCTGGTGGCACTCAGAAGAAGGATAGCAGGCTACCAAGATGAGACTTGATAGTCTATGATCATATAGAGGGGGAGGAGGTCCCCCTCAGTCACAGACATAGGGCAGGGGAATAGGGTGAAAGTGGGAGGGAGGGAGGAAAGAGAGTATACAAGGGATGGGATAACAATTTAGATATAATCTGAATAAATTAATTAAATTTCTTAAAAAGCCCTATCTCCATACACTGTCACATTAGGGCTCAAGGCTTTAATAGACACAATTTATGTAGACATAATTTAGTCCATAAAGATTACTGATAATTTTCAAATTTGGAGTTTATAGAAACAACAATTTTGGAAATTAAGTCCTAATATACTTCCTGTGATAATAAAAAATGTTTGACATCCCATGTGGGCATGCTCTCTATGCTTAGTGTATAAATCTAGGAGAATTATAGTGAGAAACTCTGCATCAAATACAAATATATTTAGCATTGTTTAATCCAGTATTCCTGAAAAGAAACTTTTTACATCATACATACTAATATGTTAATAAACATTGCTCAGCACTATGCCTTTCCATGAAACATAGATTTTGGCATCCAGTGCATTCTTAAATATAGTTTTGTGGAAAATTATTCCTAGATCCTCAGAACAAATAAATGGGATTAAGAGAAAATTGGCATGTTCTAAACATCTTAGTCATGAAGACTGTGTCAAATGCTGTATTCTCACTCCCACCAACAAACAACAGTGGGATGATTAATTTTGATTGTCAACTTGATTGTATTGAGAAATGCCTAGGAAGTTAGAAAAGTCCACCTCTGAGTATGCCTGCATGGGTGTTTCTAGAGATAATTAGATCTTGGATGCTCTGACCTAATAAATGAATCAATACGCCAATGGGTTATTAATATGATAGTATTATTGGAGTTCGGTGGAAAGAATAAGGTGGGGGCTTTGTAGGAAGTCACTTGGGATCATGTCTCCAGAGGTCATATTGTGTTGTCACCTCCTTCCGTATGCCCATGAGGTGAACATCTTTCCTCTGTCTCTTGTTCCTGCCATCATGTTACAGTCAAACAACACTTTGAATCCTCTGAGACTGAGTCAAAATAAATGATCTCCCCTTATGTTATTTTTGTCACAATGACAGGAAAAGTATCATAGACAGTATATGTCTTCCTCAGCTATGATGGTCTAGCCCCTAGGCTCTATCAATACAACCAACTAAATTAGTTTTCTTCCCATAAAAATGGGAGAAGATACTCATCTCAGATGTTCACCAACAAAAGAACATTAAAAAATATTGTAACATACTCAATAATAGAAAATAGGCAGGAAGTAAGATGAAGTATGGTAAGATCTTGATTGTCAATTTGATGGGATTTAGAATCACCATGGAAACAAGCATCTGGGCATACCTGTGAAGGAGGATGTACATAAGGTTAACTGAGATGGGACTGTCTCCCTTAGGTAGGGGCAGTACCATTCCAGGAACAGGACTCTTTGACTACAAAGGAGACAATGAGCCTGAACACTACCCACCTTGGCATCTGCTTCCATTGCAGATGCAAGAGGATGAACTGCCTCATGTCCCTGCAGGCACACCTTTCTACAATGACTGACTGTACTTTCAAACTACAAGCCAAAGATAAGCCCTTCCTTCCTTAACTTTACTTTGTCAGTTGTGCTGTTATGGAAAAACCCCAAACTATAACATTGAGGAAAAGTGTCAACCACAATGGTTTGTGTCTGGTGATCCTATTTACATGATGGTCAAAACCAGGCATGAATTATCTATTGTCTTAGAAGTCAGACCTGTAGTTTTCTTTGAAGGAATTTACTGGGATCAGCTAAGGATTATGGTCCATAGCTTGATATGGGTGATGATTTCATTTGTGGACCAATATATAAAAATGATCAAACTACACTGTTAGGCTGTGTGCTTCCAGCTATAATATTTACAGATCAGAAGGAAAACTCATTGGTAGCTTATTGTTACTGTTTTGGAAAAAGTGTAATTCCCAATTCTTGTCCCTTCTTTAAATAGGACCCCAAGGCATGGTCTCAACTTTCCTGTATCTGGGCTTCTGGTAACCTGAGAGGTAATGCAGTAATATTCTTTTTTGTTGCTCAGATTTCCAATTTTTTTCCCAACATTGTTCATTTTTATGTTTTCTTTGTATATATTCCATTTTGGGGAAATTCTTCACTTATCTCACCTGTCAAAACATGTTTGGTGAAATATAAACAAGTTTTCTGACTGCAAATTACTTATTATTGTGCCTGTCATATAGTCAGCATTCAGTTAATACTATTAACATAGGAAATTGTTAATATTCAGTGAAGTGACATACACAATGGCAGTTTCTCATGGCTCCATGTAATGTAAACTATCACTGAAGTCATCACCATCACTTCTCACAATAAGCATTTGTGTCAATAGATGGCATGATTAGAACACAATTTTACAAAGTATGTAAAGAAGGCTGATTTTGATATGAACTTACACTTCTTCCTGGGTGATGAGGGTCTGCTGCCCTATGGGTAGTAAATAATTGGAGAGGGATAGCAACTTTATGGATATAGTAAAGAACTGCTTCCCTGTAACAGTAAATGATTGGAGAATAATGGCCTTTCTATGTCATGACAATTCACAATAGACAATAGAAAAGGGCACTCTATCCAGTCTCTTCCACTTTCTCTGAGCTTGGGTGCCACTTGAACAACTTTACCATCTCAAAAAAATAAAGAAAGAAAAGAAAAAAAGAGAAGAAAAAAAAAAGAAAGAAAGAATAAAAAACCCAATAACCCAATTTTCTGAGCATGTAATTTAATCCTCCAATGAAAAGCAAACATGCTAACTAGGTCCAACCATGAGGTTATCTCAGTGTTGCATCTATAAACTGACTGGAAACTTACTCGTGAAGTTCTTATAACTCTGAGACTGAATTTGATTTGTTGTTTTGTTTTTAAAGCAACAAGTATTTATTGGATGTCCCCGCGGTTCCAAGGCACTGCCATTGGATTCCTGGGGAAAGCAAAGTGGGACAAATCCTCACGTCAGTCTTCAAGGAGCTTCCTAGGCTCTTTGTGTCTTGCTTACTTTATTAATGACTGTATGATTAGAGTTATACTTTATTTCATCACCATGGCACATCAAGGATCTGCCTGCTTGTTACCTTTATTGTCTTTTCTATTGCCTTTCTTTATTTCTTACTACTGTGATTCTACAGTTCTTTAAGAATAAAACTTACTCTCTTGGAATAATTTTAATCTCCTACTTTTATCCCTTTAATAAAGTTCATATTCATTTAAATAGTTATAAGCATTCATAAGAGAAGCATGCATTTTAATTACAATTAGATAATGAATATTCGGTTACTAGGATTCTGAAATAAAAATTATAATGCCAGTGATGGTAATGCTCCATCTCTAGAATCTTTTATTATAGAATTACCAGTGAGGGTAATCTACTGAGAATAACTAATTTGTTCAAGCTGGTTAGAGCAAGTGCATGTGGAAGTGAATGGTTTAATATTACCCAATAAAAACGTACTCTCTTATTTAATGCCTTTTATTGGAAGACTATACAACACATCACTAATAATACCATTCCTGGATACAATGCCCTTTTGAGAAGCTGGACAATAGCAAGACCTTACAGTTGCCCTCGTTTACATGTAAATCAGCTGGACACAGAACCCTTCCAGCTCTGCGTGTATCCTTTGTATCATCTTGTGTATTGTCACTCGGAATGTCTCCTGAGTGACCATGCTAGTGCAATTCAAATAAGCAGGCAGAGAGAGACACCTCTCTGACTTTTTTCTCAGAAATATCAATACTCTGGCATAGGGAGTGAGAGAGATCAAAAGGAAGCACAGGCATTTAGAAGAGGTCAGAAGAGATCAAGAGAAATGGTCTTTTCACTATGTCCATTCCAGCATAAAAAGACACAGTGCTGAGGTAGGCAGGAGACAGACACTTAGTAAAGAGAAAAATGAACCAATTGTGAGCCATAAAGTATAGACCTTGATGGAACTAGGTAGAAGACATTCAATAAAGAAGAGTTTGTGTTTGAAAGACAGTAGGATGCTGCATCAAAAGGTACTTGATCCACAGTATGTGTCATAGAAAGGGGGATACACAGGACTTGTATAATCTATGTACAATTATCTCTCCACATATGGTTTGGGGCTTTGGTTAACCTCACCAACTATGTTTTCCCCCTGCATTGAGAATTACTTGCATGTGGCTTCTATTGATCACCAAGTTTCTAGTAAAGAAGAGAAAAGGTTATTTCTAGAGCTTTAAAAATAAGAAATATTGAGGGCTGGGGAGATGCCTCTGTTGGTGAAGTGCTTGCCATGCAAGCATGAGGAACTATGTATGGATCCCCAGCAGCTGGATTCACTGGCCAGCAGCTGGAAATACTGGCCAGCAGCTGGAAATACTGGCCAGCTAGCCTAGACAGTCACTGAGCTCTGGTTCTTTTGAGTGTCTCTGCCTCAAAAAATACAGTGGAGAGAAATAGTGTAGGACATAAACCTTGGCATCTGGGCTTCACATGCACACACAAGTATGTGTATTTGCATGAACACATGTTCACACACAAACAGTCTTCACAAATGCACTGTGTACACATACGCATACAAACACAAAACCAAGAAAGATCATAGGGTATGGTCTGGAAATATTATCTTTTACCTGAAGAAAGACCTTCAGTGCTACATGGGGGAACTATTGCCAGTGATGCCTACTCTCCTGATAGTTTGAGTTGCTGGGCTTAATCTGGATATAATGCACTAGTTGATATTAATTAAACCCTGCCTGTTACTTTAACTTTCATACATAGCTCATCTTGCTTGTCCATCTGAAATATTTTTATATTTATCAGGTTAATTTCTACCTAAGATATAGATGTGTGCTTTAATTACATAGTTAACCTGCTATGAGTGCATGCAGTGTCTATGTGGTATTCAGAACACGTCTTTTTGCTGGACAGCTCCCCATTCTCAGCTCTTAAATTCTTTTTGCCTCCTGCCACAGTGTTCTCTGAGCCTTAGACTGCACAAAACTGGGCCCACTAACATTTCATCATAGATGGGGAAGGGTTCCACAAGGTCTCATCTTCCCCACAGACATTGTTGGCAATTAACAGTTGTTATCAGAAGATGTGTCATTTACTTTAGTTGTGTAGTCATGGAGAAGCTGCCATTGCTCCAGTAAATACCTCCCCTTCCCCCATGCTCAGGCAAATAACTATATATTAAACACACTAAAAGAAGCCATTAAAGTAGCAGGGATCACATATTCAAAAGGATGGTTTCAGTGAAGAAAGGAGAGAGGTGAAGGAGGGCAGTTGGGCTCAAAATGACTACAACTCATATAAAATTGTCCAATAATAAAAAAATAAATGTGGTTAAATGAATAATAAAAAGACTTATTCTGGCTAGTCTCAACTTGTTGGGTAACCATCTCACCATTCACTTTGTTTCTGTGCATTTGTCTGCTTAATAAAGCCTCCTTATAGAGCTATGCTGACTCAGGCATTCTAACACATAAGTCACATGCTTCTCTGAACCCTTGATAAAAACTAGCTATATTTTTTGTACTTATGCTGGAGTGCAATTTTATGGCATCTGAGCATATTCTGGCTCAAAAGTCCAAAGTATAAGCATGTCATGGTTTTAAAGGTTCTGTTATGCTTGTGAGTAGGTTGGATGGAAATATGGCTTGTCAAAGCTGTATTTGCATGAAACAGCCAGCAGGCTTTGGGGCCTATAAGTTGAAGAGAACTGAAAGGCTGATTCCTGTTGCTAGGGCAATGGCTCAGGTGTATGGAAAAGAAGTGATTTTAGATAGGATGAAATGTTCAAGAACATCTTTAGTCATCAGAGAAATGCAAATCAAAAGGACTCTGAGAGTCCATCTTACACCCATTAGAATGGCTAAGAACAAAAATCCAAGTGACACCACATGCTGGCGAGGATGTGGAGAAAGGGGAATACTCCTTCATTGCTGTTGGGAATGCAAACTTGTACAACCACTTTGGAAATCTATCTGGTGCTTTCTCAGAAAAGCGGGAGTAGGGCTTCCTCAAGACCCAGCTATTCCACTCCTTGGAATATACCCAGAAAATGCTCCACCACAAAACAAGCATATATGCTCAACCATGTTCATAGCAGCCTTATTCATAATAGCCAGAACCTAGAAACAGCCTAAATGTCCCTCAGTAGAAGAATGGATAAAGAAACTGTGGTACATTTACACTATGGAATACTACTCAGCTATTAAAAACAAAGAAATCCCAAAATTTGAAGACAAATGGGTGGGACTAGAAATGGTCATACTGAGTGAGTTAAACCAGAAGCAGAAAGACTCACATGGTATATACTCACTTATAATTGAGCACTAGCCCAAAAGGCATATTTCACAAAAGTCTTCACTTACCAGGAGATTGGAATAGATGTGAGGGCATCCTACTGAAACTCTAGGTAAGAGAAATATAGGAGATGGAGAAATAGAAGGACCCAGAGGGTCCTAGAAACCTACAAAAAGAACACCGTGATGAGTGGATTGAGGCCCAGGGTGGTCTGCTCAAACTATTGCACAAATCAAGGACAATACAATAGTAAACATCGAACTTCTACTCTGATCTACCCAATGGACTTTCTCCACAATTATGTGGAGAGTGGGGACTAACTTTGACATGAACTCTGGTGCTCCATATTTGACCACCTCTCCTTGGTGGGGAGGCCTGGTGGCACTCAAAGAAAGAATAAGCAGGCTACCAAGATGAGACTTGATAGCCTATGTCCATATAGTGCGGGAGGATCTCCTTCTCGGCCATAGACCTAGGGGAGGGGAATAGGGTGAAAGCAGAAGGGAGGGAGGAGTGGGAGGATACAAGTGATGAGATAATAATTGAGTTGTAATCTGAATAAATTATAAAATTAAAAGAAAAAAGAAAAAACAGAAGGATACAAAAAGGAAAGGCCAGTTTAGGAGACTTATGTGGTTATACTACAAGCCAATGTCCTAGTAAGGTAACAGAGATATCCAAGCAGTGGCTGGGTCAGGAGAGAAGAGACACTGGCAATTGGAAAGCCTGTGTTTATCCTCATATATTAGCCAATGGCTGGGAGCTCAGAAATAGACAAGTAGAATAAGGAGTAGCCAAAGTTTATAAGCTTGTTAATCCAATGGAAGTGGAGATATGATATGTATCACTTATTAAAATTAGGCCTATATGGCATAGAGAAGCGCATCTTTCAAGGGTCAAAGGAGGAGCAATAAAACATTTAAAACCCCAATTTCTGC
Source organism: Acomys minous (assembly GCF_964271855.1). NCBI lineage: Eukaryota > Metazoa > Chordata > Mammalia > Rodentia > Muridae > Acomys > Acomys minous. The sequence continues at coordinate 61,748,071 of NC_140487.1, forward strand.
CTGAGTTGTCATAGCCACCATATAATTAAAGTGAGGTCTTTCAGTATCGTTTTTTTTCCCATGAGGTTTTTAGAACCGTGCCCAACATCAACTGTGACCTTGTAGAAATCCAGAATTTCAGGCTCCACTTAAATTCAGTGGGGGGTGGGGAGAGCCTGTACTTAGCAATGAACGGTGGACACATGAGGCCTTACTGTTAGCCAAGGAGATATTAGGGTTCGTGGCTATGGGGAGAGGAAGAATCTTTTTTTCTTCTGAGTTATAGTTCTAGACAGGCTGGCCATGTTCCAGGGGATGGCTCCACACATACGCACATGCGGACAACACTAATGGAGTAAGGAAAAGGGATGTGAAGAGGTCGAGAGGGGATGTGTTGTGGGCATCTAGGGTGAGCTGGAAAGTTGGAAGGGAAGTTAAGCAGTGTTTATGGCCAAAATGCACTACATAGACATCTGTTAAGTAACCAAAGAGTAAATTTACAAAGTTAAAAACCATGGAAATCTTTTTCATACATGCCAGCAGCGGCATGCCCAGGGACCCAAGAGTGGAGATCATGCAACTTGTTTGACAAAGATCCAAACTTGAGGCCTCTTCCAGATGACCTTGAATGGACAGGAGTTGAATCACTTGACAAATAGCCAATACCTCCTGACCCCCCGAACTCATCAGTTATTGTGACACCATCTAATACTTTCATAATTGTTGCTTTCATTTTAATTCCCTGGCCTCTTATCTTGATGTTCTCGCCTTCCTCTGAGCTTGAGTCCTCAAAAATTATGGAGCACAAGAAACCAGATGTTCTGTCAAAATCAAGTACCAATACCTGGCCAGCAGTTCATGGTGCTGTGTGGAGATAAAAATGTCTCTGGTGAGGAAGAAACATTAATTTGGGAAAAATACAAAAATCATTCATTACTAAATTTTTCAATTGTTTATGATTTACAAATGGCATATGAAAAGCATGAGGCATTGAGGAAAGAAATTCCCAGGGCTGAATCTTTGATCAAGCAAAAGGGAAAAATGCCTATGACTCGGGACTTTAAACAGAAGGCTTGGGTGGCTTCTGGGGAAGGCATGAACCAAGAGTGGAATGGTAAGCCATGGATATATAATAGTAGCGGGTTCCTGGAAAGGCAAAGCAGCTTGGGTTAATGATTTGACTTTTATGGGAAGATTAGATATCACAGATAAGAGATTTTGGAATTGTCATACTAAAGAAGAAAATATTAGGATTCTATAAAAGATACCTAGCTAGGCATCAAGCTGAGCTTGAAAGACTGACCACAAGTTGAGGCTATGTCTAGTACTTCTCGGCAAAAATAGCCTAAGAATACAAATGTCTAGATAAAAGCAAGCCACAGAAGCTGTGCCCTTCAGTCAAAAACAAAACTGGCTAAAGAGTTCAAACATTAAAATTAATAGGAAATAAAATGATATGCTTGCTTTTGGGGCATAGACATGGTACTTGCTTCTGTTTCTTGAAATTTAGATGAAGTTGGGGTTCAGTAAAATTCTATGCAACTATCATGTGAAATAACTGACTTTTGGACTTTAGTTCCTTAAAACCTTTTTGACTTTACTTCCTTTAAAACTAAATAAAAAAAACTTCAGGTTTTTGTTCTGTGGTATGTATGCCTGCCTGATAGCAGCTGCCACTGCCTGTCAGCTTGTATGAGAGTTGATTTTTGCACCTCACCCATTCTTCCCTGCTTCAAGGACCCTCATAACATCTGGAAGCGCGAGGGATGGTCCCCCACACATACATTTTAAATTTTAGCTTAGTCTCCATTTCATATATACATATATACAATAAAAAGCTGAGGGAATTTAAGGCTTTAATTTCAGTACATCAACTCTACTGATGGCTTTAGAATTGAAACATTATTTTCTTAATTATCTAAAAATGCAGCCATTGCAACTTTGAGCCACAGTGACCTATAAAAAAAAAATCTCATTTCTAACTATCTTTTAGTCTAATTCAGTACTGCCGGCTGGCTCTTCCTATGGTGATATTCTTGACCTGGTCATTGCTTTTCTAGATTTAAAAAATTGTAATAATGGGAATCTAAGACTATTGCCTTTAAGTTTTTAATTCTCTTAACCTAGTTCTCAAATCCAGTGGTTTTTACCTTCACTTAATTTCATCATTTTTTTTTACTTTGTATTTTCCACTCTTATTCTCTCTCTCTCTCTCTCTCTCTCTCTCTCTCTCTCTCTCTCTCTCTCTCACTGTTATTATTTCCTTATAAACAAGCGTTCAATCTTAGCTTCCTCCATTGTACTTGTCAGGGAAATCAAGGTGAATGGAGTTATTTTCCACGTTTGAATTTATCTATATCTCCCAGTATAATGAATGTTATGTTCCTTCATGTGAGTCCACTTCCAGTCATTCATCAAATCCCTTTTGCCTCTTGCTGGATCAAGTTCTTTGCTTTTTGTAGCATACTCTGTTTCACTTTAATCCTCATGCTTTCTCTTTCTGTTGGTCATTATTCCCAGCATGAAATACTCTACAGTATTTATCATCGTAAAAGCAGCTGTACACATTTTATCACATGTCTTTATTTCTTTATCTTATTTCATTTCCCTGCTATTCTTTCAAAGTATGAGAATCCCTTAGAAGAGGTACATTTTTTTTTAAGTGATTACATGTTTTTCTTGAGGGAAAAAAAAATCAGAAGAGACAGAGAATACTTTCAATTTAAAAACGTGATCTGGCTCTAGCTTTCCGATGACAACAAATGTAGGCTCTCACAAGAGCTGGGAAGTCAGGCAGTAGCTCAGAGGACAGATGGCCCTGTTCAGAGTTTGACAGAGACTGAAAGAACAGAGCCTGTGGTTCACAGGTGTGCACTGGGCATCTCAGGACCTTCTTTAGTTCCAACTTGGGATAATGTTCTTTAGAGTTAAGCCGCCAAACCCACATATGTTCAGATATTGTCCCTAAGCTTTCACCTATAGTAGTGTCACAACAATACTGTGCATATATGCTCAGATTCCATGTATAGTAGACATTTTACACAAAACTATCTTTCATGGTTCCTGAAAGGCAAAACTACTGGTAAAAACATTTCCTCGTCTTTTGTTTGCTTAAGGCGCCCAATCCTCATTTTTGCAGTAGAAATAGAAGATTCTGTCATAATTATATTTCTTCTGGTTCTTTACAGATATCCCTTGATCATGTGACTCAAGCTGTTAGTATAATTTTGGCTTCTTTAACAATATAAAGTATACTTTTCTTCTGGCTCAAAAAAGTAATCTCTTTTTGGCTATCAGCAGTTTTAAATGTTAACAAACAAATTCAAGGTGTTTCTTTTTTATTTTAACATTTTAATGTATATGTGTGTGTGTGTGTGTGTGTGTGTGTGTGTGTGTGTGTGTTGGGATATGGCATGGTGCATGCATAAAAGTCAGAGGAGAATTTTCAGGAATCAGCTCTTTTCCTTTGACTATTTGGGTTCCAAGCATCAAACTCAAGACTGGAGCCTTGGTAGCAAGCACCTTTACCCAGAAACCCATCTCATTGGCCCTTCAACATGCCTCCTGATGTCACACTAGCTTCAGGATAATTGCAGTCAGTCATTCAACAGTGATAGGTTTTGCCTTCTCTCCTCTTCTGGGACTCCAATGATGCAAGGTTTAGATCTTAGCCTGTGTATGTTGTCTTTTTTAAATACTGTATTCCTGTATTCTTTTCATATTTATTCTAAGTATTGTTTTTATTTACATGTTTTCCAGGTAGCTTATTCTCTACACACTTATTTCTAGGAAGTTTTAAGACACTGTTTCCCTTATCATGTTTCTGTGAAGTTTGGAAAATTGGAACAAACACTTTTAGAAGTGCAAAGACTCATAAACCCAGGAAGACCTGTTCAAGGTAACTGGTATTAGGGACATGAGTATTCCAACTCCAGTAAGAACATATCACACACTAAACAAAGTACACACACACACACACACACACACACACACACACACACATACACACACACACACCACACGCACACACACCACACACACACACACACATCACACACACACACCACATACACACACATATACACACACTCACATATACATACACACACACATACATGCACACACATACACACAGACACACCACACATATACACACACACACATATACACACACACACACAGACACACACACACCACACAAAGAGAGAGAGAGAGAGAGAGAGAGAGAGAGAGAGAGAGAGAGAGAGAGAAAGAGAGAGAGAGAGAACACATAAGAGAGGGAAAACATCAGACCTTGCCAAATAGGTAGAGTGAAAGCTTTGTTTTTGTAGATTTGTAAGTTGGTAAAATTAAGGGATAGGGCATTTACAGCTATCTACTAAGGTGAAGATTCATATGGTCTATGATTAGTGATTCAATTCTTAGATAAAATTAATCAAAACCCAAATATGCCAACATGGACCTGAAAAGAGGGCATAAAATACTATTTTATAAGATTAAACATAGAAATAACCCAAGTGCTATGGTCTCAAGGTTTTGCCCCTAAAATTCATTTGTTGAGATTACAGCTTCTCAGGAGATGGGATTAGGATGTAGGGCCTTTGAGATGACACCAGGTAATGATGGAGCAGCCTTACAAATGAGACGAGTGCCCTTATAGGAAACCAAGGACCAACCCTTGCTCCTTTGCCAAGTGAATACACAAGTGAAAAGTGACATCTTTGAAGAGCAAGCATGGCAGACATTAAATATGCTGACATCATGATCTTGGGCTCTCCAGCTGTCAGAAGTGTGTGAGAAAAAGTTATTCTGTTTAAAACTGCTGTGTGGTCTGTGGTTGTAGATTGAAGGAGCTTCCATAAGAGGCATTTGCCAACAATTTAAACTGGCAGGTTTAAACCAGAGAAAACTGTACCTGCAGTCAAAAGTTTCTGTATGCAACATGGACGAATCTCCCAATCTTAGGTCAAATCTAACATTGAGCCAAAGTAATCCAAGCACTATTATTTGCACTGTATATAAAGTACAGAAATCTGTAGCTTAATTCATGGTCTTATAACTTAGAATGGTGAACACTTAACCAGGAAGGTGTCTCCAAGTTAATAATGGCCCCTCCTGTCATTTATGTGGTATTTTCATGAACAGTGTCTTTGGGAGAAATCATTGTACACACAGGATCTCATATATAATTAAAAATTTTAATATAGGTGTTGTGTCTGCATATATGACTGTGTATCAAGTGCATGCCTGATGCCTTTGCAGGCCAGAAGAGGCATCAGACGCTCCGAGACTGAAGTTACAGGTGATTGTAAGCCACCATATAGATGGTACGCATCGAACTTGAGTCCTCTGGAGAGTAACCAGTGCTCTTATCCGTCGAGCCATCTCTCCAGGCCATGATCTCTTATCTTACAATTAAAAAAGAAACATTATAAAACAAATCAGTCTCAGCCATTGGGGACATGGAGATTAAAGGTGATGAAAAGGTTTTTTATTTATATACATGTGTATTACTTTTGGATTTTGAGCCAAATGTTCTCTAATTTTTGACAACCATAAAATATTAAACAGTAAACTAAATCTCCACGAGAGTCCTGTCATCCATGAGGTGGGAAGAGAGGATGCTTGCGTGTGGTCCAAGTTGGGGAGGTTAGTCATTTAGACTCAGTGACAGGCAAGTATCACAGCTGGGCTTTGGCAGTGAGCTTGCAGACTAACTGCAAGATTTCAGAGTGAATCTGCTTAGCAACCGTGCCAAGGCTTAACGGTAATCAGGGGAGAGAAGAGAAGAAACTTTTGTTTTGGATGCTCCCTACGTCCTATTTTGTTTCGCATCCCATTTAAACACGGCTTAAAAGGAAACCCATCTTCTGATATATTGTGCTTATTTCATTGAGGCCTATTCTTTTTTTTTCCCCTGCCAAAGAAATAATCCCCTTGAGATATTTTCCACGAGTCCTTTGGAAAACATTATCGTAAATATACACATAAATATTCACTGATGTATTTTGTGTTTCTTAAAACATGAGAAGTAACCAAATTCTATGTTATAAAATTCAAATTTAATAACGCATATTTATTGAACTTACTTGAATACAGTTATTGTTTTTATGATGGCAGAAAGAATTGTTATATATGAGCAAAGCTGAGAGCTATGTGGGCTAAGTGGGCTACAAATCCTGAATAGTTTTCACGATTTGCAATGTGCAAACCATGATTTTCATTTTATTGTGGGATACTTTTTTTTTTTTTTGGAGAAGAATGCATCACTATAAATGGGTCCTCTGCTAAATCATGCTTTAATTACAGCCCCACAACTCTTAGACTTGAGTATATTCCCTGATCCAGAGATGCCCTCTATGTCTGTCTGTGTCTACATGTGCCCTGCTGTTGCTCTTCACCCTGCGTCTCAAGATACCTGCACTGCACACAGTTCTCCACTCTTTCTGTATTTCACTTTGTGTCCCCGACTTATTTTTCCCTAGAGCCAGAGGATCCTGCCTCTGTGACTAGGGATTGACACTAAGGGGTGAGCAGACAGGTGAGCAGTTCCTTGACCTCTGTTCTGTACCATCACATGACTTTCTCAACTATGTAACAAAAGTACTAGAACACAAGTCCTGCAAACATGGTCTGGGACAACCATGGTCCACTACCCACCTAGCCTCCTCCGTCCCCCTCCCCTCTCTCCCTTCCTCCTTCTCTTTTTCTTTACTTCCTTTCTTTTTTTCTTCCTTCTTTCTTTCCTTCCCAGTGCTAGTGTTTGGGCCCAGGGGATTACAAATGGTGGGCGAGCATTCCACTGTTGAATCACACCCCCAGGCTGAGAACCTCAGCACTTCTATTCAGCCAGATATTAATGAGGCTTGCAAAACTGCAGCAATGCTACATCTCACTAATCTCCTTCATTTTTTGAAACAATACAATTTTAAGGCACATCAGCAAGTTGCTTTAAAATAGATGAATAAACATTTTTTTGAATCTGGTGTAAACTTTAAATATATTAAATATTGACATACAGATCCCTCTAAAAGCTTTCAGGAGCTTATTTGTATAGTTAGGTGGGAGTCTTAAATTTAAGTTTTTCTGAGAAATGTTAAAAACAAATGTTAGGTTTAAGACAGTGTGGTCAAGAGATTACTGAGACAGGTAAATAAGAGGGCTTGCAGCTGTAAGGCAAAGGACACTATCAACAGAACACAATGGCAGCCTACAGACTGGGAGGAAATTTTTACCAACCCTACATCCGACAAAGGGCTAATATCCAAAATATATAAAGAACTCAAGAAATTAAACACCAGCAAATCAAATAACTCTATTAAAAATGGGGTACAGAGCTAAACAGAGAATTCTCAACAGAGGAATATCTAATGGCTGAGAAACACTTAAAGGAATGCTCAATGTCCTTAGTCATCAGGTAAATGCAAATCAAAACAACTCTGAGATTCCGTCTTACACCCATCAGAAGAACTAAGATCAAAAACTCAGATAGCAGCACATGCTGGTCAAGATGTGGAGAAAGGCACACTCCTCTATTGCTGGTAGGAATGCAAACTTGTACAACCACTGTGGAAATCAATCTGACATTTTCTCAGAAAATTGGGAATAGTGTTACTTCAAGACCCAGCCACACCACTCCAGTGCATATACCCGTAAGATGCTCCACCATACAGCAAGTAAATTCGCTCAACTATGTTTATACTAGCTTTATTCATAATAGTCAGAATCTGGAAACAACCTATATGACCCTCAACTGAAGAATGAATAAAGAAACTGTGGTACATTTACATAATGAATACTACTCAGCTACTAAAAACAAAGAAATCTTGACATTTTCAGGCAAATGGATGGAACTAGAAATGATCATCCTGAATGAGGCCACTCAGACTCAGAAAGACACACATGGCATATACTTACATATAAGTAGATATTAGCCCAACATAGGTGTCCTGTGAGAGACTCCTCCCAGTGGGGGATTGGGACAGATGCTGGGACTCACTACTGGATTGGTGGAGTGCTGAGAGTGATATGTAAGAAAGGAGGGATGGAAAGACACAGAGGGTTCAGAAGCCCCATAAGGAGACCATCAAGGCTGGTGGATATGGACCCAGGGGTGCCTGTACAAACTGTTGCACCAACCAAGCATAGTGCATGCAGTAAACCTAGACCTCCTGTTCTGATCTAGCCAATGGACAGCTCATACTCCATGGCTGTGGGGAGAGTGGGGACTGCCTCTGACATGAACTCTAGTGCCCTAGATTTAATCATTTCTCTGTGGTGGGGAGACCAGGCAAGCACACAGAGGAAGAGGAAGCAGGCTATCTGGATGAGACCTGATAGGCTTTGGTCATATGGTGGGGGAGGAGGTCCCTTTCCGTCAGAGGTCCTGGGGAGAGGAATAGGGCTGAAGAGGGAGGGAGGGTGCAAATGGGAAAACACAAGCAAGGGAATAACATTCAGGATGTAATCTGAATAAATTACAAAAATTAAAAACAAACAAACAAATGAAAAATAGTGTCTTCAGCTGGGTATGAGATAGCTAAGCTGACCAGGTAGCACAATAGACAGCACTCCAGGACAAACCACAAAGTTGGTCTCAGCAGGCTCCATCCACTTTCCATACTACCACCACCCCCAGTAGCATATACAAGGCATCATTGTCCATTTCCCTATTAAACGTCTCAACTGATAAGGAGTTCTGCCCTTATATATATTCTTGAATCTAATTAGATGAATTATGGGTAAGGATCATTTCTAAGAAAGCCTCTACCTATGTCAGGAAGCAAAATAAACCCATACCACCCCAGAGGTAAGAAAGGGGAGGAGGAATGGTAGACCCTGATTCATAAATCAGATGCCAGAGGTATCCCTTGACCCATGCCTGTACGTTTGACTCCTTCCACTCTGGATGGTCCACTTTGCTTTGCCTTTTTTTTTTTAACCTGTTAAAATTAAACCTGAATATTTGTGTGTTCTCCCTGTGTCTCAATGTGAATTCTCCTGTTTGAGCATATCTGATGGAAACTACTGCCATGGCTGCAGCCCAGGGGAATTTGTGAGGAGGTGTGTCTCTTTATCTACTCCTCCTTATCTATACGCCATCAAGGCGAGAGGAATTCATCCTTATCTATACACTCTAGCATGCAAGAATGCAAAATGGCATTTTTGATTTCCTGAGAGGCTATTCTGTTTGATGAATGTTGGGAAATCCCGGGTCAGAATTACTTACATATCTGCTGCACTGATGGACGCCATTAGGAAACATAATTGGGCAGAACAGTTTTATAGGGTTTTATACAGACAAGGTGGGTTTAAAAATGAAGACATATCGTAGAGATCTCTGCATAGTGGAATAATTGTAGAAATCCACCTTCCACACATATTCATCATTGTTTATAGTTATCCTATTGGCATGGGCACATTTTTCCTGCCTTTGACTGCACTGTAGCCGTGGTCTACAGGTGAGAAGATTAGCTCATGCTTTTATACACAAGGGAAAGCACCAACAGGTGTTCAAAAGTAAAAGAAATTCTAGGATTCTGAACATTCTAGTCAGGGAATAATATGGAGCTTATACCAGGTACCCACAAACTTCTAGATTAAGGGATTATTTTTGCAGATCTAATTCCACTTGAACACACTTCAACCAAAGTTCAACTACTTCAACCAAAAGTAAAAAGGAATCAAAAATACCACCCAATGCATACAACAAGAAATATGAAGAATCAGGTCCACATGACTCCCCCAAAACTGTTCATTCCAAGTACTGGTATCTAGTGAAAGTGACTTATATAAAAATCCCAGATAGAAAAATTCAATAATCATAAATAAGTTTAGAGGTACAAAGAATTGAAGAAGTACGTATGAAAAATGAATTAAAAAGATAGAAATACAGAAGAAAAACAAATCCAAACTGCTGAAAATTTAAAAACAATGTAGTAAGTCAGATAAAAATCAGTGGAAGGTATCATCATGAGAGTGGACTTAATAGATGACAGGACAACCGAGCTTGAAGATAAAGTATGGAATAATCTAATAAGGACAAAGATAACATAGTAAGGAAGTACCAACATGTATTTAAAGCTAGACTTGACATTCTGAAAAGACTAAAGATAATGGGCACAGGAGGAAAGGAATTTCATTCTAAAAGCACAGAACTACTATACCTAGCAAAACTTTCAGTCACTATCAATGGAGGACATAAGATATTTCATGATAAAAGTCAAATTTAAACAATATCTCTCTATAAGTCCAGCCCTACCAAGGTTACTAAGAGGAAAAACACCAACCGAGATTGACTATACCCATGAAAACAATTAGGATAAATGATACCACATCAGCGAAACTAAAAGAAAGGACACACACATGCCCCAGCACACATACAAATACCCACCTTTACCACCAACACCAACACCAACAAAATAATGGCAATTAAAAATCATTAGTCATTAATATCTCTCAATAGCCACCAATGATCTCAATTCCCCAATAAAAAGACATAGACTGAAAGAATGGATGCAAGAACAGGATCAATCTTTCTGCTGTATCCAAGAAAAAAAATATCTCAGTATCAAGATAGATTACCTCAGAGTAAAGGGTTGGAAAAAGTTATTCCAAGCAAATGGACCTAAGAAGCAATCTGATATAGCCCTTTCAATATCTAACAAATATACTTCAAACCAAAACTAATCAAAAGAAGAAAGGATACCAACACCACATAGTCATCAAAGGAAAAAACCCACCAAAATGGCATTTCATTTCTTAACATTTATTCTACAAACACAGGGTCACTCAAGTTTGTAAAGAAACACTACTACATCTTAAATCACATGTTGACCCTCACACACTGATAGGGAGATGTCAATACCCAACTCTTACCACTGGACAGGCCATCCATATAAAAACTAAACAGAAATACTGGACCAAATGGATGTTATAAACCAAGTGGACCTCACGGATATTTTCAAAACATTTCACCCAAACACAAAAGAATATACCTTCTCTTCTGAACCTCTTAGAAGTTCCTCCAAAGTTGACCACATACTCAGACACAAGGCAAGTCTCAGCAGATACAAGATACTCCTTGAATCCTATCAAATAATCACATGTTAAATCTGGATATCAACAACAATAGAAGCAACAGAAAACCTACAAACTCATGGAAACTGAACAACTCTCCACTGAATTAAAAATGGATCAAAACAGAAATAAAGAAAAAAAAAAACTTCAAACTTTTTAGATTTCAATGAAAAAAGATACACAACATACCCAAGCTTACAGGGCACAATAAAAGTGGTGATAAGAAGGAAGTTCATAGCACTAAGTGCCTATAACAAAACAAAACAAAACAAAACAAAGGAGAGATCTTATACTTAGCAATTTAACAGCACATCTAAAAGCAGTAGAGAAAAAGAATAAGTGCACCCAAGAGGAGTAGAATGCAAGAAATAATTTGAGGGCTGAAATCAATAAAATTGAAACAAAGAGAACAATACAAATAATCAATGAACCAAAGAGTTGGCTCATTGAGAAAATCAACAAGCTAAAACTTACCCAAACTAAAAGATGAGGAGAGAATGACCAAATTATTAAAATCAGAAATGAAAATGAGGTTATAACAACAGACACAGAGGAGAGCCAGCGGACCACAAGGCCATACTTAAAAACCTGTACTCCACCAAAATGGAAAATCTAAAAGAAGTAGGTATTTTCTTTCTAGGTACCACTTATCAAAGTTAAACCAAGAACACATGAGCAATTTAAATAGACTCATAACCTCTAGTAAAATAGAAGCAGTCATAAAAAGTCTCTCAAATAAAAAAAGTATAAGGCCAGATGTTTTAGAGCAGAATTCTACCAGACTTTCAAAGAAAAGTTAACACCAATACTTCTCAAATTATTCCATAAAATAAAACAGAAGGAACATTAACCAATTCACTTTATGGGGTCACAGTTACCCAGATCCACAAACCGAATAAAGACTCAACAAAGAAAGAGAAATATAGAACAATTTCCCTTATCAACATAGATCTAAAAATACTGAATAAAATACCTGCAAACTAAATCCAAGAACATATAAAAAGATAATCAACTGTGATCAAGTAGGCTTCAAAACAATTCCACCAAAACCAGGAACAAGACAAGGTTTTTCACTCTTTTCAGATCTATTTAATATAGTACTTGAAGTTATAGCTAGAGCAATGAGACAACTGAAGGAAGTCAAGACAATACAAATTACAAATTGGAAATGAGGAAGTCAAAGTATTATTATTTACAGGTAATAGTATACTTAAGTGACCTTAAAAATTATACCAGGGAACTCATAATGCCAATAAACACTTTCAGCAACGTGTCTGGATACAAGGTTAGCTTAAAAAAAAAATCAGTAGCCCTCCTATATACAAATGACAAACAAAAATATTGAGAAAGAAATCAGGGAAACAACACTCTTCACAATAGCCTCAACTAATATAAACTGTCTTGTGGTAATTCTAACCAAGGAAGTGAAGCTGTATGATTAAAAACTTCACATCTTTGAAGAAAGAAATTGCAGAAGACATCAGAGGATGGAAAGATCTCCCATGTTCATGGATTGGTAGGATTAACATAGTAAAAATGTCGCAATCCATAGATTCAATGCAATTCCCATAAAAATATCAATGTAATTCTTTAAAGACCTTGAGAGGACAATTACCAACATCACACAGAAAAATAAAAATTCCAGTATAGGATAACCTTGGACAATACAAGAAGGTGCCACCATTCCAGATTTCAAGTGGCGATACATAGCTATAGGAATAAGAACCACATGGTATTGGCATAAAAAACAGACAGGTTGGTTAATGGAATTGAATACCCAGACATAAACCCACACACCTATGGACACTTGAATTTTGATGAAGAAGCCTGAAATAGACACTGAAAAAAAGGCAGCATCTTCAACAAATGATGCTCTTCAAACTGGATCTCAGCATGCAGAAAAACGCCAATAGATCTGTATTTATCACCCAGCACAAAACTCTAGTCCAAGTGGATCAAAGACCTCAGCATAAAGCCAGATACACTGAACCTCGTAGAAGAGAATAACCTTGAACACACTGGCACAAGAGATGACTTTCTGAACAGAACATCCATATTTTAGACATTAAAACCAACAAATAACAAATGGTACCGCATGAAACTGAAAAGCTTTTCTAAGGCAAAGGACACCATCAATTAGACAAAGTGTCAGCCTACAGAATTAGGAATGGTTTTTACTAACTCCACTTCAGATAAGAGACTAATATCCAAAATATATGAAGAACCCAAGAAACTAGATGCCAAAAAGAACTGAGTAATCCAATTAAAAATGAATTAGAACCCATCTAAATAGAATTCTTATTTTCCTTTTATTAATCATTCCCTTTACGTGCTGGTCATAGTCCCCTCCCTCCTCTCCTCCTGGCCTCACCACCCATCCCTGTTTCTGCCATCCCCCCACCCCTACTCTTCAGAGAAGGGGAGCCCCCTACTCACCCACCCCAGCATATCAAATCATATCAGGACTGAGCACATCCTCTTCCCCTGTGGCCTGGTGAGGGGGTAAAGTGATCAAAGAGCAGGCAACAAAGTCCATGTCAGAGCCATCCTCTATGCTCTAGGTCCATTTATCCTTCCCCATACTTTTCCATTAGACTCTGTATGCTTTGCCCAATGTTTGGCTATGAATCTGAGCATCAGTTTCAAAGTACTGCAGGGTGGAACCTCTCAGAAAACAATTCTGATAGGCTCCTGTCTGCAAGCATGGTAGAGTGTGATTAATAGTGCCAGGAGTTGGTTTGTTTCCATTGATTGGGCCTTTGGGTAGGCCAGGCATTGGTTGGGCATTACTTCAATCCTGTTCTAGCTTCACCCCTGAACATCTTGTAGGCAGGGTAAGGTTTTGTGGGTGGATTTGTGTCTTCCTCCCTCCACTACAAGCCTTGTGTAGCTAGGATGTGTCTTCCTCAGTCTCCATGACCCTTGCTACTAGGAATCTCAGCTAGAGGCCCCCTCTTATCTTCCAAAAGGCCTATTCTGACTTAGCTCTCCAGCTTTTCACAGAGATGTCTCACCAAACAATTCCTCTTTTCTCTGTAGGCCTTTTGTCCTCCTGCCCCCAGAATTCTCAATACAGGAATCTCAAATGGCTGAGAAACACTTAAAGACATGTTCAAAATCCTTAGCTATCAGGGAAATGCAAATCAAAATTACTTTGAGATTACATTTTACACTTGTCAGATTGGCTAAAACCAATAATACAAGTGACAGCTCATGCTGAGAAGGATGTGGAACAAGGGGGGGGGGATGTTCTAATGCTGAAGAGGGTGCAAGGTTTGTATGAGCTCATAGAGACTGAAGCAGCAAGTACAGGGGCTACAATGGGCATACACCAGGTCCTGTGTGTATAGATTATAGCTACTAGCTTACTATTTTTATGAGACTTCTGACTGTGAGAACGAATCTTGTGCCTGCTTTTGGGACTCTCTTCCTCTTGTTGGGTTGTAATGTCCAAATTTGATATGATAGTTTTTTACTTCAACATATTATATTTTCATTTTGTAATGTTTTGTTGTTGGCCCTTAGCAGCCTGTTCTTTTCTAATGAGAGACAAAAAAGGGAGTGGATCTGGAGGGAAGGGGAGGAGAGAAGGAATTGGGAAGAGTAGACAGATGGGAAACTGTAGTCAGGATATATTGTATGACAAAAGAATATATTTTCATAAAAGAAAAATACAATAATAAAGTTATACTTTTCTAAATTTTAAAAACGTTGTTACCTCTGCTCAACAATAAATTCCTTGCTTTACTCTGACCCTCTCACACCTAGGCACAAAATTTCACAAAGTAATATTACTCAGAATTTGGAAGATTGACATTTCGTTTTCTAATTCATAATATTTTAAAATACATTAGTCATAAGCCATCAAAATGATTTTGCACAGCTCAACTTTGAAAGATAATGCTGTAGTTGACTTCAAAAGAGCGTATGCCACATTAAATTACTCATCACTTAGTAACATGATAAATAAAATGCAGAAAAGCAAATGATACTTAGTCTGCACTCAAGAGGTACTTGTAAAGATGCAATAAGATAGATGGCATGAAAGCATGTTAAAAGCACATATCATTTCCCATACAAGCTATTATTGTTAATTAATAGTCCTTTCATCTGACATGCATTTCCAAATGAAGGTCTTTGTGAATGGTTAAACTTAAGACATGCCCAAATAGGAGAAATGAATGCTACGAAATGATCTTAATCTCCTTCTGCTGAAATTTACTACTCCATCACTCTGTTTTAAACTTTGTTCTGATACATTAATAGGAGAATTCTTAGCCAAAGAATTTTAGCCCCCTGCCCCCACCTCTTAAAAAGTATCTTCTCGGCTCCCACACGGTGGTGTTTTGAATGAGAAGTGTTTCCAAACTGCTCATGTACTTGAATATTTCATCCCTAGCTGGTGGTGCTGTTTGGAGATGTTAGGGAACCTTTAGGAGTCAGAGCCACACTGGAGAAAGTCAATGGGGGTGGGATATGAGGGTTTACAGCCTTGTCAGACTTCCAGTTCTGGTTCTCCCCTTCGTGTGTGTGGTTAAGATGTGAACTCTCAGATTCCTGCTGCTGCTGTGTCTGCTGCCACACCTCCTGGCTATGATGGACTCTTGTCTCTCTGGAGCCATGAGCCAAAGCAAACTGTTCTGGGTTGCTTTTGGTCATGGTGTTTTATCACAGCAACAGAAAGTAACCGGCACATCTTCTCCCCTGTGTTCTTGTGTTCTCCCATTAATTCAGATGTGAGCACTGTTGTTAAATTTCCATTCAGCCCGCATCTGATTATAAATTGCACACATAGGCCCCCCTATTCCTACCACACTTCCAGAGCTACTGATGGCCAGCTTTCCTTTATGCAGAAACATGGAATTACAAAATGGATGATATACATTATTATTTATAAAATAACAGTGACATTCAGCTACCCATGTATTTGAAGAGCTATATGATCCTTTTTACATTGGTTTGCTAAATATTCATGTTATCAAACTCTAGTATAAGTTTTCATGTTTATAGCCATAGATTAGCACTGTCCTTAGCCTTCATCAGCGATGAAGCTTATCATTTTACTAGAACCATGAGGCTAAAATTTCACATTGGAGACCAATTAGAAAGTTAATGTAGAAATCGAAAATAAAGACAAAAAGGATTTTATATAAGGACTTATAAATATTCACTACGTGAAGAGGGCTGGCGAAATATCTCCATCTGTAAAAAGCTCATCTTGAATATCTGGGGACCTGAGTTTTATCTTCATAACCTACGTTAAAAGAGGCAGGTGCAGTAGTATGTGCATGTGACCTCAGAGCTGATGTAGAAGACTGAAGTACCCACAAGCCTCACTGGCCAACTGCTTTGACCTACTTGGCTAGCAGTTTAGGCTGGTGCATATGTGATGTTTAAAGAAATAGTCCCTATTCCTTAGGCTTATACAGTACAGAAAAGCTTTTTATCTTTTAATACAGCCAAAAGGTCTTTTTCATATGTGTGTTTTGTGTGTGCATGAGAAATGTATTTATCAAATGAATGAGAGCTACCTTTAATATATAAGGATGCCAATACTATAAGACAGTTTATAAAAGCAATAAACAGATGTATTTCAAAAATATGTGCTACAACCGAATGTTGATATATTCATATATGTGTGAATATATTCACACACAAATATAATCTTTTATATATCTTTTTATAATATTTTCTTTATGCATTTTTATGAGTAAAAACATTTATGCATTCTAACAGATTCTATCAACATAAGAAGACAGATACTGACTGTGCCTAACAGAATTTGGATTCCAAGCACATTGCTGAATGGATAAATAACTGAACAAATGGAGGATTGTAGGAATGCTAATTAAAATAAAATAATCATACAATATTTTAGAAAAATAATTATTGGCCTCAAACAGCAGTTGTTTCACTTAAAGTAATTATGCTTTTATATTAAAAATTGAATTAATCCAGACAAGGTGGCACATTCCTGTAATTCCAGCAGTCAGGGAAGCAGAGATAGGCAGATCTCTGTGAGTTCAAGGCCAGCCTGATCTACAAAGCCCAGGACAACCAAGGCTAACCAGAGAAACCCTATCTTGAAAAAACAAAAACAAACAAACAAAAAACCAAAAAAAGCAAAGAATAGAATTTTTAAAAATTGATTAATGTATAGGAGCATCAGATTCATGGTGCCGAGTCAGTGTTCTGTAACTGGCAAAATGCACACAAGTGACTTTATGGTAAGCATCTTTGCTATCACAGTAGCACTGTCTTTTCTACTTACTGTCTCTGCTTCTGCATAATAATAAGCCTGTCAAAATGCAGGGATAGTGATTGATTTTCCCACAATAAAACTTCCCTTAATATTTATTAGTTTTAATTATATTTAAAATAATATTAGGTAACTAGTGAACTGCTTCCTGAAAAAAATAAAAATAAAAAAACCAAAGTGTCTTAAATAATACTAAGTCTGACTTGAAGAAAGTTTTGGAAGGTAGTTTAACATTCATATTAAGTCTCCAGAGTAGGCATTAAGCAGTAGGTCTCAACCTTTGGGTTGTGAGGGACTCAGGATAGTACATCTTAAACTTATCCTCATTCATCTCACTCTTTATTTTCCTATATCTCACTGACCAATCAGTGTTCACCTTTTTCTCCTGAGTATGATTAATTGTTCTTCCTGTCATTCTACCTGTCCCTTCTATTTCATCTCTTCCAGATATGTGCAGCTTCTTCTTAAGGTAAATTGATTCCGTGTCTAGTGGAGAGTAGGGCATATCTCCCAGAACAATATTTTTAAGGTCTAATCTCTGGCACTCATGAATATGACATTTGTTTGGGGTAGAACCCTTAAAGATCTAGTTGAATCAGAGTTAATGTTGGTCTTAACCCACTGACCAGTGTCCTAGTTAGAGGGGAGGGATTTGGACACAGAAAACACAGAAAGGATAGAATATGTTAGAAATGAGTAGGAAATATCTCCCAGAGGCTCTTGTGTCTGAACATGTGGTCTCCAGCTAGAGGCACTGTTTTGTGAGGCCATGGGATACGGCTGGTGAAAATAGGATGTTAGGTGTCCTATTTCTGACACAAGTTCTCTACTTCCTGATTCGCCAAGACGTAAACAAGTTGTCTCACATTCCTCTTGGAAAAGCTGTGAGCTGCTCTTGTTTTCTTCCCTGCCACAATGAACAACATTACACCAAATGTAAGTCAGAATAAGCCCTTCCTTCCTTAACCGTTTTTTTGTCAGTTATTTGTTCAAGCAACAAGAAAGGAATACAATTAAAGACAATGAAGGTATAGGTTGGCATAAGAGTTGTACACGTGAAAGAACGGTAGGACTTTTGGCAACTACTGGAAGTCGTACAAGAGACCATCGCCACCATTTACACCTTAATTTCAGGCCTTGAATTGTAAGAGAATAGATTTTTGTTCTTGAAAGCTATTCAGTCCATGGCATCTTCCTTACTGTAGCCCCACTAAGCCCTCTTGATACTATCACCATAACAAGTAGAACTGGTCTTCCGGAGAAGGGAAAAGAAACATCTGGGGCTAGTTTGATGCCAGTATTTTCACTTCGGACTAGTGACCTCAGGAATATGTCTTTCTATGGATCTGACAATTTACACCACCCATTCTGGGTTAGAGAATATTGATGTGAACCCACACTACTCACAGAATCTGTGGATCATACATGTAAGTACTATTCCATGAAGTTTTAATTTCAGATACTACATGCATGTAGGATCTAAATGTATGTGGACACTTATATTTAGTCAACATACAAATTATTTTCCTCTGTTCTGTGTGTCCTGTGCTCAGCTATATATTTTTTTCAGGTTCCAGTGAATGATGACAAAAAAAATTTTTTTTTTAAAAAATTGACTTACACCTCCATAGGGTTTATGTTATAGTTGGGGAGGTAGATAGGCTTGGATGGTGTTGCAGAAGGAATCTTCCCTTACCAATCTCTTGTTTCCCTGGTAACTCTAAAATGGGAGGTACCAGCCTAAATTTTAACCACCATATTAAAAAGTGGGTATATCTGGGCTTTATCAGGTCTTATTTAAACAAAATTACTTCTTTCTGGTCAAGACAAACCAACAACCCACAAGACCACGGGTGGAGACCAACCAGACATTTCAAGCTATCCCAAACAATACATAGTTACTGTTTCCTCCTTTTAAGAGTTAATCCATCTGGGCCTACCAGTCACCTGGCCAAGAGTCACCCATGAGGAAATTAGTCTGCTTCAAGACATACTAGGAGTGTGGAGGATTAATTATCACCCTAAGGAGATAACATATTTGTCTTTCCAGGAAGCCCTGCCCTCAGAGGGGAGGCTTGCTGACACTTGTAGAGAGACTCCATGTTGTAGCATGGAAGAGCTTGCTTGCCCTTCTGAGTTAAACCATAACTCTTCCTTCTCTTTGTCTCTTTTCCTCTTGGGCCATGGCCAAGGCCTGGCCATGCTGTCTTGGACGCTGAGCTTCCCGCTTCGTTGTTTCTGAAACACCAGCTTCTCCTGTGCATCTGCGTGTCTACCATATATACTAACATCCATTACTGAACTGACCTTGCCTGCTTCAATAAACACATGACTTTCTCCGTTTCTTTCTTTCTCCTCTGGCAGCTACCAGGATTTATAACTGCTTGCCTAATACAATTGGGTTCAAACTTTCTTGTGTTTTTAAATTATTTTATTGATGAGACTAATAACTCCAAAAGGCATTCCCAATTTCTTCAGTAACAGTGTGGCCTGACTATTACATTGATACAGAAGAAATTAGCAAGACATAAAGATTTCTACACAGTCTCCACAGGAAAATGAGAAACAGAGCCTAAAGCTTATGTAGTAAGTTGCTCCAAGAGAAGTAAAATATGATACCACAGAGGAGCTGGGGCCAGGACAGTCACCTGTATAAACCTGACTAAGTAGATGAGAGTTAGTCTGGCAAGGTCTGTCCACATAGATTTCTCTCACTCAACTCTACTCTGGGGAGGAAAATGTGTTTGTCTATCTAGGACATGGATATCACACTTTTCCCATAGAATTTTATCTCCTTCTGATACCTTCTAGGGGTATTGGAAGAGGCTGATTTTCTCTGTCAATTAAAGAATCAGAATAATTGAAAGTCAAGCAAAATCAAAATTTGTTCAGAGAAGACAATTTCATTAGAGTTTAAGAGAAATTCCCTAGAGCAAATTAGCAATAAATCTCAGAAGCTTCCTACAGGAAGAAAGTGGAGAAGGGAAGGGAAAAGCTATAGCATTTGAGTAAAGTTAGTATGGAGATCTCATTTTCTATATGGTAACAGGAACTCAGATGGTGGGGAGGATGGCTTTAGAGGAAGACTGAAACCCAAAGTGTTAGGAAAAGCATGCTGAGAAAAGAGACAGACAGGAGAAAAAAATGTTTTTGAACAGTTCAGAAAACTGAGTGGCCTTACAAAGTAGCGTAGATGCTGATGCAAGGGTCGGTGCTAGGTGGCAGGAATTCTGGGAAGGAAAGAAGTTCAGAATCTCATCTTAAGGAGAATTGTTTTGCCTATCTCTTCGGCTTAAGGTAAGTCAGCTTTCCTAAGGGTGGTCCTGCCTTCTGTACCGGAGGCACAGAGAAACCACGTTGTGGGGAGACGGAACAGTTTATTGCTGGGATGGGAGTGAGGGAAAGATTACCAGAAAGCCTCAGAAAGCAAAGAGCAGCAACCAGAAAAAGCCTTGTCAATTTTATCGGGTCAGGTAGTGAGAGGGTCGGACATTGTTATGTAACAACATGCTCCTGGACCCAGAAAGACCGCAGGGGGTTGGTGGGGGTGGATCTGAGCCAATCAGCGGCTAATGTGACCATATATGGTCTAATGCCTCTGGACTGTAACTCAGAGGGCCATTCAGCCCCAGCCTATCAGCTTATGCCCCCTGAGGTTACTTCTTAGCCCGCCCAATCAAATAAGAAGACAGTACACCCTCCCCTAGTTCCCTATAGAAAGGCCTGTATGAATGATGTTGGCTCCTGCATGCAGATTGTTTCTGCAGAATAAATGCTCTTTGCTTTTACATACTGTTTGAGTCTGGGGTCTTCCTTCAGTGAGTGTTAGACCCTTACAGCAGCAGTGGGAGATGACAAATGGGCCAGAATAATAGCCTGAGAGTTTGTGTGGAGACTTTGATCTGTTGTATGCTGTTTGGATTATCATGGGCTAGGTGCTCTTTGCCCAAGGTAATTGACTACTGGGGACAAGAAAGGGAGGTAACGGCTTTCTTGACAAATAGAAACCTGCCTTATTCGATTCCTGAGGAATGCTGAGTTTAGGTTTTTGTTTACCGGGTAAAAATTCAGTCTTGGTTAGGCCAATGCAGCCATCTTAGGACACTGTCAGCGGCAAAGCAAAGTCATTTTGGGGACTCCTTGGACTCAAAGTCTGTCTTTCTGAGGGATGGTTCCTTGGCCAGGTGATTGACATACTCAAGTGGTTTAATTCTTTTATGTTTTGGGTACCTGCGATGTTAATTCTCTACCCAGGCAGACAATACTTTCTTGAGCAGAAGGAACTAAAGAGCCTTACTACTTCCCTTAAAGGGTCTTACTATTGCTGCATGACTGCTTTTAAAAGAAAAGAGAATTTCAGAAGGTCTGCTTTGTATCTGCTAGTTTTCAAGGGCCTTTAACAATATGTTCTTTTTCCCAGGGTAGCATATTGTGGGGTGGTGCATCCAGCCCCCTTCCAATGACCTGGTCAAAATACACATATTCAACCTTGTGTACTCAGGGCTGGTCCTGCTGCTTTCACAAGGGAGCGTGCAGAGGTTGCAGCATTCACTTTGGGGAACTGACTTTGCCCAGGGGTGTTTTAACCTTCATTCACATTAAAGATCTGCTGAAATGTCAACAAACTTTGAAAGAGGGCTATTAGCAATGCAAATGTGAATTCCTGCACTAAAGAGAAACACAATAAATAAAACTGGAAAGGCAATTGTTGTTGTTAAAAGACTTCCAGGTATATTAAACTATGGTGCAGAAGTTCTCAGTAGGCCCCGGGTAGTTCATCACACATATCTGTTATGCTAGTTAACTACATGATTCTATTAATCTTTAGGACACAGTCACAGCTGGAAACAGCCTTCAGTTTGAAGAGTTCTTTTCTGGAAAGCTATTGTACTTTCCTAACTATACTTGGTGGCCAGCAGCTTTCCAAACCCATTCTGAGCCCTTACCTATTAAAAAACAAAACAAAACAAAACAAAACACCACCACCAACAACACACTCAGAAGTTTGCACAGGTGTCCCAGAAATCAACATATTTTAACAGGCCCCCTATACCTCAAGCTTTGGGGATGAGGCAGGCTGCTTTGTCCAAGGCAAATGGTTGTTTAGGGCCTTGGTAATCATTGACATTCAAATCACACAAATCTCCTTTGCTGTGGGAAGTGATCAGGTCTACACTATTTAGATCTCAGCTCAGCTCTCGGAATTTCTTAAGAAGATGTTTATAGAATCTGACTTGCATTCTCTGGCTTGACCTAGAGCCAGTTATGGAGGAGCCTCCCCAGCTCTCTGATTTCCATCCCTCCTGGAGGTCTTGCTCAACAGCTAAATTGCTTATGGAGTATCTTTCTGGGAGAACCATCAGCCATCCCAGAGTATAATTCATCCAAGTCTTTGTTTCTGAGTTACAGCTGTGGGTGCTATTGTGACTCACACAGGATTACTTTTATATACTCCATGACTTTAAAGAGGAAGACATTTTTCCTGTAGCAGATAGATTGGTAGATAGACAGAAAATAGACAGTCAGAGATGAATAGTGGTAGTTAATCTCCACTGTTACTTGGATGGATTTGATTATCATGGAAATGTCCATGTAAAAAATCACAGCTCTCATCTTAAAGGGAGTAAGTGGCAGTTTATTCTGGAGCCATTGTGAGTGACCCTTGCCCAGGTGGTTACCTCTAATGCCATGTACCTGTTAGACTCAGATTGTCAGAGTCTATTCCTGTAAGCCCAATGGAGAGTCAGAGTCCAGAGTTGATGCTGTTGGACCCTGGAGTCCAATTTGGGAAGGGGGTCGACGCGAGAGACCATTCAAGTCACATAGGCTGGAGGTATAGGTAAAATTTATTACTGACACATCAGAAGTCCCAATTATCAATGTGTCAGGATCCCTCAGCACTCAGAAGGTGAAAGACCCCGAGCAGCTGGTACAGGCTAGTTTTAAAGGCAAAAACCACAAAGTAGGTGGGGTTGCTTATCAAGTTAGACCATATGGACATTAGGACATCTGGCATTGGGAAACCTTTTGTGGGGACGTGGGTGTGGGTCCCTAGAGGGGTTACTGGAAACTATATGGGGACATCTGATATTTGGAAACTTGCATGTAACTATTCTGGGAACTAGGGAAGAACTCTTTAGGTTAGTAGTTCTGAGAACTGGGAGAAACCTCTAGGGTCAGAAGTTTAGGTTCTAGGCAAGCAAGGTTGGGCAAGCAAACAAGCATCTTATATTTTATAATTTTACAGTTTCTCAATGCAAGAGCAAAAGAATTTTATTGAGCCAACGTGCTGGGGTCCACCAAGCTCAGAAGAGTTGGGGGCCCCGTCCTGAAAAAGCTGAGGGTTTAAATACCCTTTATAGAAGTAGAACTCAGCAATAGTGGTTATTTATCAACTGATCAGCTAACAAAGGTGACCTTTTGGGGGTTGGGCACAGTTCATTCTGGCAGATGTTTGAGGTAAGATATATGGACATGGCCTTTTTTCACAGGCGGGTAAATTCTAAGCAGGGTGAGGTAAAGGCAATACATTTTGAGCAGGAAGGGGGAGGTGGAGGGCTTTTGCTTGGCTAACAACGTTTTGTTTGTTCTTGCTATCAGCCTACAGTGCTATTTATTGCTCAAGTGGCTGAGCTCAGGCCACCTGGAATCTTACACTATCTCAGGCTAACTGATTCTGGGTAGGGTGGGGTAGAGGCTGTGGGGTATAGTAGTAGAAATTTTTCTTAACTTGACCTATTTGGCTACTTTCAGCAGCAAGCATATAAATAACATGGCTGAGCTATAGCTAGCTTTAAGCTAACTTGGATTCTTCATACCGATGTGGAAGCAGTTTCAAGCAGTTTTTATAGTTTACAGAACAGAGAAAGCCATAAATCAAGGCAAGTTTAAAAATACATTGGTGAGTGCAAGGGGATGGGTATTAACATATAGGCAGCGTCACAAGCCTGCCTCCAGGTTGCTTAGCAATCTCTGATTTCATCACCTGCCAATGCCAACAGGGGCCCAGGATAAAAAGGAGAAACCAGCCATCTGTTGCTCCCTTACTCTCTTACTCTCTTTATGTGTCTTTCTCTCTGTTCCCCTGGGGTGCCCCCTTCCTTCTCTCCCCATGCTTCTACAATAAATCTTATACCATGTATGTTGTGTGGTGCATACTTAACAACAGGGGCAGCTATTCTGTATCCTCAGATGCTATCTGGTGGCATTCTGAGCTTTGGAGTTGGTAGAAGCTAGTTACCTGCAAAGTTAGTAGATTCTAAAAGGTTTTTTATTGTCACACGATGTTCGTTCTGACAAGGGGGTGGGGTTTGGAGGTGGGGGAGGCAAGGAATGATTATTCCAGAGGGCCAGAATTTAGCCCAAGATAGTATATAATTAGCTATTAGCTTCTAGTTCTGAAACATTCCAATCTTTCTACAGTATTGAAATTCTAAACAGCCAGTCAGCCTCTGTAGACATAGAATCCTTTCAGGATTTTCATTCACTGCCAGATGCAGCTTCTTTTCAGAGGAAATTTCTGCATGTGTTAACTATATTTGGGAGACCCATCCCTAAATGTAAACAATACTTTCTGGGTTCCCCACAGGAAAGGAGATTAAGAGCTGATGCTAGAGCACCATCTCTCTGTCCCCCTGACACTGGACGTCATGTGACCAGAGGCTCCACACTTCTGCCACCATGCTTTCCTGTCATGATGATGTTAACCTTCAAGCTGAGAACCAGAACAAAACCCCCTTTCCTTAGTTGCTTGTCAAGTATTTTGCCACAGAAACAGGGAAAGATAGTAGCTATTACTAATACACACACACATACATGCGTACTTACATACATACATATAGAGGTGATCCAGCACAGATGATGAACATGAGCACATAAGACATCCATATCATTTGCAATGCATGGTACAATGAGAGCATCTTATTTTGCCAAATGTGCCTTTTTCTTTATGAAAGAGCGACACTGCATTTCTAAACTCATCTCTGAGCATAGTAAGAGTTAAAGGAACTCTATAAGTACATGGAGTAAACCATGACCACACGAGGGGAAAGCTTCTAAAAGATGTGTATTTTAAGGTAGGCTGTTCTCTCTTCCTTTCTACACTGTAAGGTAAATAAAAATTTTCATTAAAAAAATGGAATTTAACTTGTCTTACTTATCATTAAGTCAAGTAAGAACATGCTTGCTTTGAAACTTTAATCATCTCTAAGAACTTTCAAGACCAACAAACCCATTTATTTTAAACATAAGCCATTTAAAACATATATATATATGAAGCCTTCTCCAAGTTAGATTTGTTGGGCGTCTGCTGAACATCAAGCACCCACTCTTCCATCCATGATGGTTCAATATCTATGTTAGCTTGTGGCCCAGGAGGTATGAGAATACTTTGCTGTGGCCTTGGTTTGCCCTGGTTTTTCTTCTCTGCACATCCTTTATCAAGAATTTAGCTTCTATGTTCTCCAGAACACTCAAAATTTCTTATGACATACCTACAAAATAATTCCTCTTATTGTAGAATTTTCCTAAATGTCAACAGTTCCTGATTTTAGCTAGTGTATAGACTCTTTTGTCTAAAATTCTTTTTGCCAGGGTTTATATTAACTATTGATCAGCTAGAAACTCGAGTGAGTTTTGTGGACATATATTAAGCCTAAGAGGTTTATTTGACAGTCCACCCTCCCCCATATTACTGCCCTTTGTTTTTGCATTTACACATTTAAGTTTTTTAAACCATGTTTTAAATTGAAGTTAGAACTACTTTACTTTTTCCCCTTCAAACACCTTCAACAACACCTGCACTCTCAAGTTTGATAGCATCTTTTTCTTTGATTATTTTCCTTACTTACGTATGTCTGTGTGTACACATTTCTTACTTGCATATATAAAAATAAAACTTGCTGAGTCCATTTTTGTTGCTTGTGTGTATATTGTTCCAGGGCTGACCACTACACATTTCTATTTTTGCTAGTGACTCAAGGAGCAACAATGTAAGTGTGACAGCACAGTGTGATCTAACACCCTGCTCTCCCTTTTCCCAGCTCTGAAGCTAAAGCAGGAGCTAGGCTTGCCTATGTGATAGTACTCCGCTCTGCAGAAATAGAAAGAACTACAAGTGATGTCCTCAGACCTCAACAGCTGCGTCTGTGTGAAGTGTATTTCTCTGTGTGAGGTAGAAAAGACAAGAATGGAGAAAAGAGTTCCAGGGGTGTATTCAACGCACCCGTGAGGAAAGAGAAAAGAAAGCAACTTTCTAAAGCAGCTTTTGGAAAATGAGAATGTTTGTGCCTGAAGAAGAAAAAGACTTTTGTCTGTTATTCCTGATAACAGACGGTGCCTGGCTGCCTGGCTGCCCTTCCACGTGATCTAGGCCAGGTGAAAGAGTTATATAAACAATTGTTTCATTTTCTTGTTATTTTCATGTCGATCAACACATCCTTCTGCTAGCCCAGACAAAAATCCATTTGCATTTTCAAAAGGACACTTGACTCTCTAAAATAAACACAAATTTACTCTGCTTTAGAACTCTCCTCTTCTGTCACATAAATGATGGAAAATTCAAATACACAAAGGAGAAAAATATTTCAGTTTAGAGTGGAAAGGATTCAGAAAGCTTAATAAACCCTCCTCTTTCCTTAATTATACTAAATTGACTTCTAAAAATTACAACTTGCTGAATTTTCTAAAAATCTGAATTCTGTGTTAAAATGTTATATTTCTACTCATCACATTTTTGTAGATCTCAACCATTTTGGAAAAGAAGACCTCCAGTTTGTACATCTTGAAATTTTGGAAAATTGCCATTCGATGTTGAATAGTTACATAAACTTATCACATTGTTTCAGGAAGATGAGGTTTACTTCATATGGGTACATGTGATTTGTACTTGGGAAATAAACTTCTACACTACTTCATAAGAGTAAAATTGTTACGACATTTCATGTTCAGAATGGTAGGGACAAAAAACCAAAACCAAAACAAACAAACAAACAAAACAAATGAGAAGTCAGTATGTTAGGCTTTCTATGAAATAAAATATCCATTAGTATTTAGAAATGAAAGGTACGACTTCTAGAAGTTATTCTGCATGTAGGCAGACAGACAAGCAAAGTTTTCTAGCCATCACTGGAGAGGCTCACAAATAACCAAAGTGATGAAGTAAGTGATGGTTGAGTGCTCAGTTTTAAGAGAGATATCTCTATCACCTGTGATGTCACATGCTCCATGTTTTATCCACATCACCATGGGACACTAGCTTGCAAAGACAACCTTTAATCTAGCATGGCCCCCAAAGAAACTTATTAGCTAGATTCTTCTCATGATTAAAGACGCGCGCGCGCGCGCGCGCGCGCACACACACACACACACACACACACACACACACACACACACACACACACACACACACCCCAGGCTAAGGCTGGAGAGATAGCTTAGGGGTTAAGAGCACTGGCTACTCTTCCGGAGAACTCCAGTATAGTCCCCACCACACATGTGGAAACTCACAACCATCAACCATCTATAATTTTAGTTTCAGGGGGGATATAATGCCCTCTTCTGGCCTCTTCAGGGACTGTGTGCACACGATGCAGACATACCTGCAGGCAAAACACCCTTAAAATGATCAAGTTAATTGTCTCAATTGGTAAACCTGTGTGATAAACCATTATAATTTGTTAAACCTTAAAATTGTTGTGCATTTACTGAGGGAGATGTGGTTTGAAGGCCAGTAGATACTGTGCAGTGAATAGGATGGCCTTTAAGTGGTCCTTGTTTGTGGGGACATTCAATCACATCATTTTATAGTAATTACTGAATCTTAATATGTCATATTTGGAGTCATTGAAACACATTAATTTCATTTTAATACTGTAATCAAAATAGAAGCAAACCCAGCAATTGAGTGAAGTGAGAACTCTGGAGAGCTGACATGTTTGTGCGCCCAACTGTCATTCATAGAATTGTTGGTTTATAAAGACACACAGCTATTTTATTGTCTGCTGTGCTCTCTGCAAATGTTGAGTTCTTGTCCATGGCAACTACTTCTTTGAGTATTGACTAGATGTGTGTGTGTGTGTGTGTGTGTGTGTGTGTGTGTGTGTGTGTGTGTGTGTGTTAGCCACAGAATTCTAGGTCTAGCAAGAGAGAAACGTGAGGTAACCATTTCCAAAGGAACTACTGAGAATTCTAGTGTAGCCCCAGTTTACAAGGTTAGAATCCTTTGCTAAATGAACTACTCTCATCTACTGCCATTTTTCTGATCCTTAGCATTCTTCACATGCAATCCAGTGTATAAAGATGTCATGGCTTCTGTAAGCTGATAGTCTTTGCGGGTCTCAGTTCCACTCATGAGATGCCCCAGTACAATGTGTTGCTCAACTTCTCTCCTCAGTCTCTCAGGCACAGTATTACATTGGGGTATGCTTTGGGCTATGCTTCTGCTTCAGTCCCTCACATGCTAGCTTCTCTTGGTGCCATGCCAGGAAGTTCATGGACATGAACACACATCACAAAGTACACACGCAGCTCCTTTCCAGGGTACTATGGAGCTAATTTCAGCTAACACATTGTTTAAAACCCATGA
The DNA here is from genome assembly GCF_964271855.1 of Acomys minous. Taxonomy (NCBI): domain Eukaryota; kingdom Metazoa; phylum Chordata; class Mammalia; order Rodentia; family Muridae; genus Acomys; species Acomys minous. The sequence continues at coordinate 61,776,972 of NC_140487.1, forward strand.
CAACAATGATACATTGACTCTTTGAAGACAAAAATACATGATAATTTATGTCCTCTTATTATGCTGGTTGCTTCAAATACTATAACTGCAACCATTGTTGTACCTATAGCTCAATGCCATGAGAATTTGTTTGATAGCTTTTTCCAAAAGATTTTATTTTATGTTTAGAAACCAAAGCTTATCAGGTTGGAAAAATATATTACTCTGTGAGCATCAGCATGTATTTCCCCACCTGAGGGGATAATGTCTAACACACACACACACACACACACACACACACACACACACACACACTCACACATACACACACACACATACACACACATACACAGAAACTACAAACATATGCAATACATGTATGTTATTGATATCTTTGAGTGTTAAACTGCTTCTAGAGTACTTTTTAGACTCTGATCTTTTTCATATTGATGGAATTGAATTGAATAAAATTTACAGTGTTGAAGGACACTAAGAGCAACTCAATTGAAATTAAATAACTCTGAGATTCAAATAGAAAGAAAAGAAAACCTTTGGACAATGTACGTCCTCACTTCTCTCCACAAGTCCATTGATGACATCTGACTTTACTTTTATCAGAAACCAATGACCCTTAGCTCCTTTCCTTCCTAATCACAAAGCACTTATACTTTTCTTTTTCTTTTTTGAGCTTCAGTGATTAGACTGTAGACCTGTGACCATGGCTTCTATATGGACAGCTGCTAAGAGATTCAGCTAGATTTCCTGACTCTTTCTTTTCTTTTCTTTACTTTCTTTCTGAAGTTTTTTAAAACTTCATAGACAAAATATTTAGCCTCTTAGTGTATGCCACTCCCAGCTTTCTCTCTTTTCTTTTGGTCCCTCATACACTCATTACTTGATTACACTTTATGCTAATCTGTTTTATTTGATTGACAATGTCTTATGCTTCATGTGAGTCCATGTGCATAGAGAACGATCAGCTTCTGATTGGGTAGGATGTGGTGCCTACCAGGTCCTGCAGAAGACAGTTGGCATCCTTCAGTAGGAAACCACAGGAAGGTAACAGCTTCAGGCTATTAGTGCTTAGTGCAAAGTGAAGAGCCTGGGAATCAGGATTACACAAAATCCACTTCCTAAAGACAACGTTATAGAGAGGTTCAGGTGACTGCTCAGGCAGCAAACTGTCTCTGCCATCTTTTCATTTTGCACATCCGTTTTACTCAGGTATTTAATTTTTATTCCTTCTCAAGTCGCTGATGGAGTTGAAGATGACCTAGTACAGTTTTACAATTAAGCTTAGTTGTTTATGGACGAAGATGTTTTTAGGTCTAGATAGATGTTTTAAGTTGATAATGACGAGGCATGATAGATATTGATTTACATTCAGAATTTTAGAGATACCAAGATAGGAAAGATGTTTTCTTCAAGGCTGCCAAATACAAATAGCCAAAACACTAAGAATGTAACATTTATATAATTCCTGCTTGTGTCATGGTTCTTCTTGCTGTAGGTAGTTTATTGTATATATGTGTAATAATATAAATGGACATTCTCCACAGTTACGTGGAGAGCGTGGACTGACTTTGACATGAACTCTGGTGCTCCATATTTGACCACCTCCCCTTGGTGGGGAGGCCTGGTAGCACTCACAGAAAGAATAAGCAGGATACCAAGATAGGACTTGATAGCCTATGACCATATAGTGAGGGAGGAGGTCCCCCATGGTCATAGACCTAGGGGAGGGGAATAGGGTGAAAGCAGGAGAGAGGGAGGAATGGGAAGATATAAGTGATGGGATGGCAATTGAGTTGTAATCTGATTAAATTAATAACATTTAAAAAATATAAATGCAGATGTAAAAAAGAGGGAAATAATAATAAAAAAGAGAAAGAAGAAATACGCACCACCCTTTATAAATTGTATCAATTTAGCCTTATCTTGAAATCAAGACTCTGCTGTTACTACCCAGGGTTTCACTTTTGAATTACAAGAGCCTTACTCACAGTCTGACCTCTGGGTTGTTGACGTTACTACACCCTTCCTTTCTGGGGCTGTCCCTGTTTTGACAGGAAGCCTCCTCTACACATGTGTGCTTATCTCTGGTGCCCTAAACCTGATGGCTCCAAGAATGTAGGTTGTTTTCACACGAAGATGATATGAGTTAATCAACTCGCTTATCTCTAGGCACTTGTTCCCACAGGAACCCCAGGAAGACTAAAAACAGGAAGAAAATTCAGTAAAAACATTGTGATGGTAGGAGTGCAAATGTGGTGGCCAAGGAATGAAAATGTTACTCTAAGCATTTTAAACCTGGCCAAGGAATGAAAATATTACTGTAAGCATTTTAAACCTGGCCAAGGAATGAAAATATTACTGTAAGCATTTTAAACCTGGCCAAGGAATGGAAATGTTACTCTAAGCATTTTAAACCTGACCGTTCTGGCCAATTTCTAACTCATATTTTCAGTGTTACCCACTCTTGTGTTTGTCATCTGTGTTAGTTCGTTACAACGGCCTGGATAACAATTTATTGTTGTTTAGTTATCCTTTTCTAACCCCTTATTCATGCTTTAACTTTACCTGTTATGGTATGTGATTTGACATTTCCTCTTAAACTCATATATGGTCAAATTTATGAGTATTTCCCTGGTGGCTTGTCACTAAAGGATAGGCTCACGATAGCAAAATATAAGAGGCAAGATAGCTTATTCAAACTCTAGTCTCATCATAGGACTCCCACTGCTAGCCAACTTGGTCCGGAGTTCCCTGTGTCTCCTTTCCAAGGCTGGAACTACATGCCAGCCACAAATTCTATCAACACTTAAAGTATTCTAAGGGTCAGCACTCTAGTCCTCATGCCTGTTGGAGGAGAAGCTTTAACAGTTTCATCATCCCTAGAGCCCCTGTTTCTTTGGAAAAAAAAAATCATTAAAATCCAGTTAATACAACGTTACTTATTTTCCTTCCTGGGTTGATTTCTTACGTTTGCACCATAACACATCGATGCGTAGATAGGCTTCTATACTTTGTATACCATTTAGAAATGGACTTGTATAATTGATTCTAATACTGCACACTATGAATACTACAGGTATGGGTAGGGAAAGCCTTAGTATTTGGTGGGGATACTTGGCTCATGACCATGTTTTTGTGAGCAGTGACAGTTGATGCTAATTTCAGAAAATGACCTTTGATGCAGGAACATGAACCAAAAATGACAGCTCATACTTTCAAGTGTATCATCTGGTGTCAGATATGGGGATACAGCCCAGCTGCTAATTTAGAGCTGCAAGAGGACTAGATAAGGACTTGCTCCCCTGGGACACCTCTCCCTTGCTTGAGAAGTGTAAATGGTGTTACTCGGAGGAGTTCCTGTAAGATTAAGCACAATTAGGATTTAGGGTGCTGTACGTTAGCTGCTGCTGTTGTCATCACCATCCAGTGTGATCGTAAAGAGAAGTGAGACACTATAATCTAAATTCTTGTTTAGAGGTTCACGCATAAAATTTTAATCTCCAAATGCTGGGTACAGAAGCAGAACCTAGCAGGACCTCAAGGAGGTTTAGGGAATGAGTCTAAGGTAGTTTCTTAGTATTCAGAGAATCGGGGCACATCCATTCCAGAAGGGGGCACCGAGAGGTGGGACTAAGGAACCAAGAGGACAGTGAGAGGGTTCATAGGTCAATTTCCTTGGGAGCTATTGCCTCATTAGTCAGATGGTTTGTGCCACACATACATCTGGCCCAGTGCCTGGTATCTAAGGGCATATTGCCCAGTATTAGGCAAATCATGGGCAGACATTCTTTTCCTAGAATGTGTTATGACAGGTGTAAGTATATAAATGCAAAGTTGAGGGAGGCGGTTTAAAGATCATTGTGAGAAAGACTTAGTGGCACAGAGAATTACAGAACGAATGGGCCCTAAACATAGCTGATTCCAACATTCAGAAGCAGGTCAATCTCAGATCAATACCCTGACTTACCCTACTGCACAGAGACTGTTAAGAACCAGGTGTCAGGCCAAGGGCAAAGGAAGGTAAGGAGCCACTGCTGTGGTGCTTGTTTTGTGTCCCTCAATTGATGTGTGCCACGCATGCTTGACTTTAGAGATCCACGCTAGTTACCCGGGTGAGTGGGAATGTAACATTGTTTCTATTTATTTCCTTTCAAGGAGACAGAATTGAATAAAGGAGAAGAAAAAGAGGAACACATATGTTTATTATACCCTCCAAATGAGGAAAGGGAAAGATAAATGAATGCGTGTAATCATTTCACAGTTGAATGAAGCAAAACCAACTCCTGAGCCTGTCTCAACAGCATCCTTTATCATCCCACACTGAAATGGTTGCTTCTCTTTTGCATTCCTATCCCAAGGTACCGAATGCAAAGGGTCTCCCCTTACTAGTATTTGACCCTGTCTATAGTCTGTCTTTTCATCTTCAGATGAAGACCAACCTCTTAGTATTATCCGTTCAACTTGGATAACAAATAAAGAGCCACTGGTCTCTAATAAGCTTGGGAAAATACTGTCACATCCATACACAACCACAAAAAGGAAAATGGACTTGTGCACACAGATCAGTGATATAAAAAAAGAAGGGAAAACAGGAAGGCTTTCCCTACTATGCTGATATATGAGTACTTACGTTTGGTGATGCTACTGCAACTATATTTTTAATATTATAAAGAATATAAGGAAAGTCTGGTTATTAATTTTCCTTAGAATTTTGTTTTATCCTCCAAACGACCACACTTTGAATTTAGCTTTCCATGAAAGCAGGAAGTTAAAAGATGAATTTTATGACGCTAAGTGAAGACTGAGAATAAGGGCTTCTAGTGAGGGGCATTCTACATCACCTGAGATAGCCTGGCAGTCTGCATGCCAGTGTGTGTATGATTTCTAGATGTTTCCATACTGAGAAGAAAAAAAAAACAGGGTGAAGAGGGAAAACATGTGCTACATAGATGGTATTTGGACAGTTTGGAACAAAAATAATGTATGTAATATTTTTATTGGATTAAATAAAAGGCAATATTATTGTAAAACACAGCTCAGATTTTACTTTTAAATGATATGACCAGAATGAAAGGGGGAAAACATTATATAGAAGTCACTGTGTATTTATTATAGTTCAAAAAGTAGTTAAAAACAGGAAGCATGATTCAATCTGAAACCTTGACTCCTATTGCAGAATACATACCCGCCCCAAGATTTTAACATAATCTTGTAAACAATTTCAGGTACACAATTTTGACTCACAGTTGACCAAGAGGTGGCAGAAAATTCAATTTTGAGCTGATGCGAATGAATGCAGGGCATTAAACTCAGCTTTGGTGTCTTTAAAGGAAGATTTAGGGGAGGCTTTTAGATGAAATGAACAGCTTTCCATTCGATCACACATCAGTCTCATTTCTGAACTATATGGTCAAGAAAATACATACAACTTTTACTCAAGTCAGTTCTGAAATACACTAGCTAAGCAATAAGAGAAAGTCCAGGACTTGCACATTTGAACAGAGCACAAGACACAGGAGGCTTTGGAAGATAAACTGAAGATCTGTAAGATCTGCAGTAGACACGTGTGGCTATCATCAGAGGACTCCTTGGGACTCCTGAGAGTATCTGAATCTGTGGATGCTCAGATTGTTGGCTGTAGTGGCACAAGCCTAATGGGCAAGTGACAAGGAGGTGTCACTGGCTGTCTTCCTACTTGAGATCTGAATGTTTACTTGGGGGTCTGAGTTTTATTCTTAGAGCGAAGGCTTATCCTTTTGTTGTTGTTGTTCAGAAAACAAATTTTTCTTCTCTTCCATTCTATTTCTGTTCCTATTTTACAGTTGCCTTATTTGACCTTTATTATTTCCTTTTGCTTGGTAAACTTAGGCTTTGTTTTCCTGTGTCCAATTTCTTGAGGTTTAATACTGATTTGAGATTCATGCTTGACATTGCATGGGTAGTGAGGAGCCAGTGGCAGGACAACGCAGAGACTCAGAATGGAATCAAACACAACTGGGGCGTCTCTGAATCTTTTTCTTGCCCTTGAGACCCCGTTTCTCCTTCCTGGTTGCCTCTTCTAGCCTTGATGCGAGGATTTGTGCCTAGTCTTACTGTAACTTGCTCGGCCATGTTGAGTGGACATCCCTAGAAGTCCTCCTCCTCCTCCTCCTCCTCCTCCTCCTCCTCCCCCTCCTCCTCCTCCTCCCCCTCCTCCTCCTCCTCCCCTTCCTCCTCCTCCTCCTCCTCCTCCCCTTCCTCCTCCTCCTCCTCACCCTCCTTCTTCGGGAAATGGAGAGGAGTGGTTCTGGGGGGAGAGGGGGGAGGAGGGAGGAGAGACTAGGAAGAGTGGAGGGAGGACAAACTGTGGTCGGTTTGTAATGTATGATAGAAGAGTAAAAGAAAAAAAAATGTAGGTTTTATTACTGTAATTTCCCTTCTGTGTCCTGCTTTTACATAGTCCCTTTCATTTATCTCAAAAGATCCTACGGTTTCCCCTTCTGTTTTCTTTCTTGACACAATCACTGTTGAAGAATGTATCATTTAGTTTTACATGTCTGTGCATCACTCCACTATCCATATTCATTCACCTGTGATCAGAGGAGAGGCTGGTTCAAACTTTAATCTTAAGTTTGTCAAGGCTCGTCACGTGACCCGACGTGTTCCCTCTTGTGGGATGCACCGCGTGTGTTTGAGAAGGATGTATGTTCTGCTGCTGAGGAGTCAGAAATTCTGATTGAGGTGTCGGGTCCTTTCAGTTTATATTTGTTTCCTTATTGAATTTTGCTATTTTCCTATTTGTATTGTGTATCTAGTATTGGAAGCAAATATTGAAACCTTATGCTGCTTTTAAAGTCTTTCCTCATTTTCATAGAATCTAGTTTTTTAACACTGTCATTTTCAGCTGTATATTATTGCCTTATCTCTAAAGCAAGTCTCCATTATATAATTAGTATATAATTAGGCCTTACTTTTGCTGCAGACGTTTGATTTTTAAATCTATCCAGTCATCCTATGTCTTTGGATTGAGGAACTTTTGATTGCTGTGTTCTGCCTTTCGGTTCTTTTGGACTCCTTTTTCCTTTTCTGTCATTTTCACTTGTGTTTCGCTGATTGCTTTGTAGTAATCAACTTTAATTTTTTAAAAATCTTATTCTTTTATATATTTCTATAGTTATTTTATGACTGCTCAGATTAAAAGTTTGTTCATGTTGCCCCAAGAATAGTGTCACACAACACACAGGAACCTCCGAAACCTAATATACAGCCAAGTGGATCACTCAGAAGTACGAGGATCATGGGATGCTGCTTATAAAGCTCTTCGCATCAATGCCAAAACAATACAAAATTGTACAAGGCCCCAAAATCTACAACTCTCCTTGCCAGGAGAGACCTTTCCTACTCTTTTAACTGCAGTCAAGGCTCTACTAATATTTTTCATAAGTGCAGAGTTTCATAAGTTCAGAGTTTCTCCCTAATGAAGAGACAAAATGAATAAGTTGCCCGCATCCGTTTGCTTACCATTGCCACAAACAGGCTGTGCAGGCTGAATAGCTCACTCAGAGATGTATTTAGCTTAAAGCTCTGAAGTCTTGTGCTGGCATCTGGTCATGATCTAGTTAGGGCCAACTTGTTAAGTCAGGGCACGTGGAGGATGCCACATGGAAAGACAGGATGAACGCTCTGTGCTGGCTCTTGTCTCTCCTCTTCGCCCTCCTCTGTCTTTCTGCACCTTCTTAGCTTCTTCTACAGCACCTAACACCAACTTGGCATCACCATCCTAACGACCTCATCTAATACTAATTATTTCTCAAAGGCCCTAACTCTAAACACTATTAACACGTGACTTTCAGGATCATTTTTCTAACACTTGAATTCTGTGGTCCAGGTCTACTGGCCCTATAGTACTACCCATGAATATAAGCAAAATCTAATACTGTTTATCAATTTACATGTCATTTCCACATTATTTAGTTTCTTTTCTGAGATAGGGTCTCATGTAGCCCAGGCTAGCATCAAAATCTCTGTGTAGCTGAGGATGAAATTGAACTCTGGATTTTCCTGTCTCCACCTCCAGAGTGCAGGTGATGATAGGCGTTCACCACTATAATTGACCTAAAATTATTTAATTTACCCATAGTCTCTAGCTCCTTAGAGGAGGCACAGTTACTGTCATAAATCCCTTCTTTCTGGTCATTGCTCTGCCCTTTTCCATTCCTAACACCAAAAACCTGAGGCTACTTAGTTTCCCTTATACCCCACATTTTGACCTGTAGCTGGAGCTTGGGCTCCAGGTGAAGCCCTGACCACTACACTGCTTTCATCTGAAGGAATTCACCGCCTCAGTCATCCTAGTTGCACCAGGAGTTGCTTCTGAACTGGGGAAGAACTACTTTTTTGGGACTTATTTTAAATATTCAACTTTTATTATTTTATGATTAAAGGTAGCTTAATTTGTTACATGAGGTTCTGATAATATTTCTTGTGCGAAAAGCAGTGGCTTAGGTTTAGAATTTAAGCGACTGAAAGTCCACTTATGTTAAGCCCTTGCCTGATTCTTCTTCTGAAGCACAACACATTTGACTTATTCTACAGTCATTCCTTCTGTCCGAGGCTTAGAGTAAGTCCGACCTCTTTTGTTAACCCACTAAGCTATTAGCATCCACGGTATCTCAACCATTCTACCCGTGATTTTAGTGGCTCTCAGGTTGACATAAGAAAGGATGGGTGTGACTGCCACACTACTCATGGGTTTTAGGTCTAGATAGATGTTTTTAGCTTGACAGTGTTGGCTCTGTTTCTTAACAATTAAACTTTATTGTACAACCCAACTAGCTTACACAAAAGAGAAAAAAGGTTAAAGGGAGACAAGAGTGAACCTTCCGGTATCCGTTCCATGGGACGGGTCCCTAGGTGTCTCTGGCCTGCATGTTGGTCCGGCCTGTTCACTGATCCTCTTCCCCGATCCTCGTGGGCTCAAGCCTGGTCTGAACTTGCTGCTCCTCTCCATCCTCTCTGCCTGCCTGTCTCTTGCGTGCAAGGGGTGGTCTTCCTCTCCCATTGAGGGTCGATTAGAAACACAATAGTCCAGGAGGAATCCCTTGGACCCCTTCCTGAATTCCAGGCCCAGGATGGCTCCACCCAGTCTATCCCAAGGTTAATCTCAGGGAGTATCCATGGTGTGTCCAAGGACAAAGCCCGCCAAGACTGCTTTCACCTGTGACAAAGTTTATAATCCTTTCCACAATGGAGTATGCCATTTTCCTTTTTTTTTTTTTTTTTGCTTAGAAATATTCTCTCAAGGAAGTGAAGATATTTAAAACTTTTCTTCATCTGTTTCAAACAGAATAATAAGTGCACATCCCAGTTGTTTTTGGAGTCTCTGCTCTTTCGAGTATGTGTCACCGCTTTATTATCTTATTGTGGTAAATATTAAAGCTAGAAAAAAATCTTGTGATGATTATGTAGCAGCTGACTTTGGAAATGAATGTCAATTTAAATTGGCTTCTCTGGCATTTATTAGTAATTCAGTTTTATTCTGTATAATTATGAGATTATAAATAATTCAAATTAGAGTAGAAATATAGTCATCAGGCATCTCCAGATCATCTCCCATACTTTCAGATATGTCAACCTGTCTTAAAAGCCAAAACTTCATTGTCTTGTTACATAAATTCTAATCAATAAAGTATTTTAAAAACACTTCTTGTTTTCTTCACTTGTACCACCAAGTTTCCAGTTTGCTCTCATAAAATCTATTTTCCTTTTTTGTTGTTGACATTTATCTCTAGTTAGTAAGATGATCTTTGGAATAAGGATTATAATGACTTCTCATGGAGTATAATCCATATACCAGTCAATCAAACTTTAATGCTTATTTTAATTTGGAGAAGGTGGCTTTTCATGTAGATCAAAGTGGTTTGCAGTGTTTCTCATGTGAAAAGATCCTGACTTTCATCTTTCTTGTGCTCTGACTATTAGTAATACCTAAGTATTAGTAATATTTTTGGTCTATGAATATCACAGCATGAACGAACTCAAGAAACTATATGTCAAGGTATTTACTAACTGGCAGAAACCAAATGTTTTAGATGAACACTGGCAATTTCCTGGGATCCTTTTTACATTTATTGTGGAAGAAAAGGGCGTTTCCGTCATAAGCCTATTATGAGCTCACTGACTCTTTTAAAGCCTAATCTCAGATCTGTGGTGTGGAGGGTTTGAGGCCTTCACAGAGCCTCCCTAGTGCCTTGGCAGTGGGGGAGAGTGTGCAGTTCACAGAGGTGGCAAAGCTGCTGCAGTCTTTCCCCTTCAACTCCTAATGCTCCATTTAAATCTTTTCAGATTAGATTTTTCAACCAAAATCCCATTTGAGGAGAATATATCCAGTTCAAAGAACAGTGGCACCTGACAAAAAATTTTAAGTAAAGAATAAATATGTATTTTCCACAATGTTATTATCAGTAATATCGACCCAGTGCACGTTAACATTTTTTTACCACTAAAATAAAATATTTGCGATCTGAAAAGGCTGTGTACCTTGATTCCTACTGAATGCCATTCTCTAAAAGATAGAAATGTGGAGACAGTAAAATATAAATGGTTGCCAGGTAAGAAACATAGGCAGTTGTGGTAAAGGATTTACGGGGCATTGAAACTATTCATTATAATAGAACACACACACACACACACACACACACACACACACACACACACACAGTTCTTTTTTTTTTTCAAAATGAAGTCTCACTACGCATCCTAGGTTGGATTTGAATGTGTGATGTGCTCCCCATCTTAGCATCCAGAGGGCTACCACTGCAAGGGATATGAGCCACCTTGCCTGGTCTCACATCACAATGCTTAGCAAAGCCTATAAAAATATAATAATAAGCTGAGCATGGTGGCTCACGCCTTTAATCCCAGCCAATGTGAGTTCGAGGCCAGCCTGATTTACAAAGTGATCCCAGGACAGCCAAGGCTATACAGAGAAATCCCGTCTCAAAAAAACCAAAATAACAACAACAACAAAACATATAACAAAAAGCATGAAACCTAAAGTAAGCTACGGACTTTGAGTGATAAACATATCCCAATTTAATTTTTTCATTTGTAGCCAACACTTCCCTGGTGGTGGATGTTGACGGTGGTAGAGGCAGGGTTTGGATGCGTGGATCAGGGTGGGGTTGGATCTTTGCATCATCTACTTGATTTTGCTATGAACCCACAACTATGCTAAAAATTAAAGCCAATTAAAAAACAGAACTCCGCTGTTCTATTAGATGAACAGCAATTAACTCCTTAGAATGTATTACATGTCCAAAAGTTTGCTGCGGAATGACGTCACCTATCTTGTAGTGTAATTGTTTCCTCTGTTGTACATGATCACTGTGGTCTTGAGTCAGAGTAGCTTTGCTCACCCTCAGGAGATCTTCGCAAGAAAGAATTCATTCCCATTGTCCCTCTAGGGAGTGGGTGTGGCGGGTGGTGGTGGGGAGCCTAAGAAGCTTAGGAAGCTCTGCTTCTTCTCAGGGGTCTATAGGTGGATAGAGGTTGCTGGGAGAAGACTCTCAGTAGCATAGCTACCTTTAAGCTTCCTATAACTAACCCGAATTATTTCCCTGGTTCTTCCAGCTAGGTGTTGATGGCACTGATTCTTTGGTTGGTGACTCGATCTTTATCTGAGTGAATAGCACGAGACTCCCAAGGGAAAAAATCATGAAACACACTTTAAAAAGAAACAAGCTATGACTCCATGGTGGAGTAGGATTCTGTAGGATTGTCCAGTTACCAGGAGCCTATATCCCTTGGCGTGTATACCACATGCAACAACTGATGAAGGAGGCCAGCTGTAGATCACGTGGAGTATTTGATGTAGGAGGACAGCTGAGAGATCTGAAGTTTGGGTTTCAGAAACTCTTCAGCAATCATGTCTTTAATTAGGAAGTCAAGGTTCTGGACATGGAGTGTATTCTCCATGGTGATAGGGAACAGGTTGGACAAGATCATGAAATACTAGTTAGTGGGAGAAAATAACTCATCAATAGGAAAACCGCCACCACAAACAACAAAAGAACCAGCATGGGCCATCTGGAAAATGAATACAGTCCACGGAAGTCACTGCTGTGCTTTGAATACAAAATGTCCATTACAATATTTGAACAACTAGGTCCATTCGGAAAGGTTATGGAACCTTCAGGAAGCGAACACTTCCTGGGAAAGTATGTCACCTGGCAGGGGTGGGCTTTAAAGGTTATAGACTGGCCCCACTTTTTGTCTTCTCTCTGTTCCCTGAATACGGATAAAAGGTGACGAGACAGCTTCCTGTTCCGGCTGCCGCGCCCTCACTGACTTTTGCCACACCTTCCCCACTGTGATGAACTCTATCTTTCTGGAACTGTAAGACAAGCAAAGCTTTTCTCCACGTCAGGGTATTTTATCAAAGCATCATAAAAATGCAGTGCTCTGGGCCCTTCACGAGGAGGGTGTGAAGCCTAGGCACCTGCCAGAGGGCTTGGCCTGACACGTCAAAGGCTGCTATGATACTGTCAATGGTGGATTTTTCCTACTGACTTTAAATAGTGAGTAGGGTTCGGGTGTAGTGAGCAGGAGACCAACTGACACATTCCCAGATGAAGAGGCCTCTCTTAACAAAGTTAGATTGGTTCCCTTCTCATTGTTTTCTTTTCCTGAAGAGAGTGTTTCATTTGTTTTCCTCCTGTCTTCATTTTTCCTTCAGTATTTGTAATTTACACGAGCAGGCATAAATTCAGTGTGATCCTGGTGTGTTTGCTTTCTATACTAGAAATATGTATTGCGGATGGCCCACAGTGGAGATAATTTGTATGCTGCTAATTAGAATTTGACAGAATCATTCTTGACAATTTTCAGGGGGAGGGGGGTCCTTAGAATTTGTTTACAAGCTTGACTTCATTTGCAAAATACGCACCTGAAAAATCTGGCCACAGGTCTCCCTGTGACTCTGTGCTCTTGTCATGGAGTCTCCCTGTTCACAGTGGTACTCAGCTTTTGTGCACGGTAAGCGTGCTTGTTGAATGGATCTGTCTGCTTCTTGTCTAGTCAACCTACTGCTCCACTCATTACTTATAGACTCCAGAAATATGGGTCTAAGAAAACAATTTAGATATGGTATAACCATATGAAACTCCACGAAATCCCAAGGGCAGACTTAGTAGTCTTAGACTAAAGCTATATAAATGAAGGGAAGAAAAGTTAAATGATTTCTCAAACCTGCAGTGATAGTTACTGTTAATTGTCAGTCTGACGGGATGCAGAGTTATGTGGGAGGTGGGCCTCAGGCATAGCTCCCATGGAATATAGGAAGCTGGCCAAATATTCCCTAAATAGAAAAGGTACATGTTTGCAACCTTCCAGACACTGTCCTTGCTATGAGGGCCACGAGGTGGTAGAGTCAGCGCTGTATGGCTCATAAGACATATGACAGCTATAGTTACAGACTGAGACCAAGAAAGGTTGGGATGCAGGCTGATGGCATTCTCCATGAAGCAAGGCTATGTCGCTAAAACTCCCACCATGTTCCTATCAGATGGTATGGGCCTAAGAAAATGCACAGAACCTCATTAGGCAACCATTCCTCTGCCTACACATTAGAATAAAAGATGAACGGCAGGCTAGGTACATGAAATCGTAACGATGAAGCCAAGAAGACTGATGCTCCCGAGTCTGATGATAGGCAGACAACAACACAGGGAGACTTCATCCATCCACACTGAGCCTCTGTGCACCTCCTTGGCGCATCTGCTGCTCTAGCTGTTGCTGGGCTCATATGGGCTGCACTATTGAATAAATGATGAACAGTTATGCCAACATCACCCACATGAAAGAAATCTGATGACAGATCAGATGAAGTCCCCATTCAGGGGGTCAGCAGACCAGCACAAAGAAAGTCCCACTCCTCCCCATCAGGTCTAGTGCTCTTAGAATAAACAAGCAATGGAAGGGTCTGGAAACATGATCCCCGTCACTTTACGGGCACGCTTTTCAAGTTATCTGCCAGGCCGTACATCTGACACCAACATGAGAGAAAAATAAGGTTTCTTAGAGTCTTTTCAGTGCACAAAGGAAAACTGTGGGTTTTCTATTGCTGCCACAACAAACTAACACACATGGAACAATAAAAATGTATCATGTGAAAGGTCCACAAGTCACAACTTTGCGTGAGTTTGGCTAGAGTAAAGTTAGTGTCAGGGCTCTGTCCCTTCTACAGCCTCTCAGGGAGAGTGTGCTTCCCTGCCTTTTCCAGCTACTGTACGCTGCTTGTGTTCCTTGACTTGTGGCCTCTTCCTTCACTTTCAAAACCACCAAGGAAACATGTCACAGACCATTTGGCCATCACACTGCTTTCTGACCACAGTTGGAAAGGGTTCCATTTTCTAGCAGTTTTACAACTCAACTGGTCTAGCTAAACATCCTCAAGCAACCTCTGCAGTGCTAGGTTTGTGCGTGGAGTGACATTGGCCGACTTCTCCTTCAGAATTAGTGACCAGTTTGTAAGCTCTAGGGATCAGAGGATGAACAACTGGGACCATTATTCTCCTTTAAATACTGGTCCAAAGAGAAGGTGTGCCTTTCTTAGTGCTGATGGGGACCGGTAGGGAAGCATCCTCAAAGATACCCATTACTGCAAGCTTTCCACCGTGACTACATAAAAGACATCAATATATCATTCCCTAACAAAAAGCATGCAATAGTCTAAGAAAACTATTGAGCTTCTAGCAAAAGCACAAGATAATTATATATCTTATACAATATATACACACACACATCATCATCATCATCATCATCAACCTGGTCATGTTTATCCAGCTAATGATAACTGTAGGTCCAGACAGAGGAATGCTATGAGGAACTATCAAGGTGGATGCAGTACCCTCACTCAGAACTGAAGAGAAGGCAGAGGTGGTGTCTGCGAAGGACCAGTGGGAGGAGAGGGCATGGAAAGGAAGTGGTGACAGTTTGGGTCTGTGTCAGGCAACAGTGGGCTTGGCAAACAGCATCAATGGGAACGTACTCAGGAACAGTGGAGGAGGTGAGGGACCTGGTGGGGAAGGCGGGATGATGAGTTTCAGCTACATGGAGTTCCAACTGTCAGGGAACTAATACTACACAAACAAGTAGGCTGCATCCATACCACCCACAATGATGACATGCTTCAAAGCTTCCTCCTGACACTTCTCTTTAGCTCAATGACATGCTGTGTGTGTGTGTGTGTGTGTGTGTGTGTGTGTGCGCGCGCGCGCGCGCGCGCTAATGTATGCATAGTGTCTGTGCACATGTGCATGAATGTCTGTGGAAGCCAGAACACAATCTTGTGTGTCATTCTCCGAGAGCTGACTACCTTATTTTTTTGTAGGGAGGGACAGGGTCTCTTACTGACTTGGGTCTGGCCATGTAGGCTAGGCTGGGTGGCCAGAAAGGCTCTGGGGAGCCTGTTTCTACCTTCTTAGCTCTAGGATTACAAGCACCACCACACCCAGCTGCTGTCTTCTCCTCCTGCTGCTCCTCCTCTGCTGCCGCCTCCTTCCCCCCTTCCCCCTCCCCCTCCTTCCCCCTCCCTGTCACTCCCCCTCCCCCTCCTTCCCTTCTCCTCCTCCTCCCTTCTTCCCTCCTTCCTCCTTCTCCTTCTTCACTTCACAGGTTCTATGGCTTGAACTCAGGCCCCTAAGCTTGCAAAGGAAGCACGTTACCAAGACCTACTATTGTTCCAGATTCAACATTCTTTTTAATTTTATCCTGTGGCATGACTGATTGGGGTGTGTGTGAAAATGCATTTTGTTTCTTGGACCATACAACAGATGGAGCAGGCTAGGAGTGGAAGATAAAGTTTGTCTTCTGAATGTTTTCTTGGATCATCCTTCTGGTTTTCTCACGATGACCACATCATTTATTTTGCTCAAGTGGAACAGGTTAGTAGGTAACATTAGCAGAACCAGTGGCTTTCTGAGCAGCTGACAGATGCATGCCTGATTTCACCCCCTCATCTCCTCTCTCCTCTCTCTTTTGTCATCAATATTACTTTGGGCTGTGGTCAAACCGTATTGACACTTCACTGACATCTTTCCGGGGTCCAATTACCTTCCTGTCATGGTCAATCCATGAGGTGCCAGGAGGGTTCTATGCTGTGCAAGGAGTTTGGCTCATGAATATGCCCATGACAGTATATTATATATCATCTTTCTGCTTCTTCTAGAAATCGAGGGAGACATTTCCCATCTCTGTAGCCAAGTGATGTTTTACCTCAGTACTGAGGGAAGCTCAGAGGCTTGAGGGAAATACTGAGCTGTAGCATCCCACTCTTGCCTGGGTGAGCCCGGCTGGCATTTCTTCTTCCACGTCCCAGTGTGAATCCCTAATGAGAGTGTAAAAGCTTTGATCTGGGGCTCCTAACCCAGACACACACACACTGAAAAGCTTGTGCCCTTCTAAAAAGGGGCTTTAGACTTTGCATGCTGCAAGGCAGTATTGCAGAGTTGCAGTTTGTCATCCTTTGGATGTATAAGTTATCCTGGGGCCCTGTATTTGAATGTGTGGCTCCTAGTTCCTGGTGGTGTTCTGGGAGATGATGCATTTCTAGAACAATCTTCCCCTTGTCCAAAAGATTGTTTCTTTTGTAACATTCCTATGGTTCTGTTCATTTTACTCTGCGTAAGGGGAGACCCTCTGTGCACATCTGCTGTCTGGATTTTTTCCCCCTTCCTTTCTCCACTGAATGGACTGTTGGACCTGAATCCCCAAGCACATTAGTGCTGCACTTGTTGCTTCAGGGAGCAATGGGTCAGGCTGGCGGTTCTAAGAGCGTTTAACTACTATCAATGTGTAGCGCCTCTAGACTATGGGAAATGGCTTCTGTGGCTTTATGGTTCTATACTTATCAGGCAGATGTGTCCAGACTGCTCTTAGATTTGGGGTCAAAAAGTAAAGCTTCACCTGCCCTGTGAAGTGTGTGAAGCTGTAATGATGTGAATAATGAGAGCCTTGGCCGAGCGATATTAGAGGACACTCCTTTTCTCCACTAATAGTATTTAAACTGCCCTGTCTCTGAGAAGTCATCATCATCCGTAGAGATGAGGCTCCATTTTACCCAGGGTTTCCCCTAAACTACTAGCAGGAGAAGTTTGTGGACTTTCCCCTTTCCTCCCTTACTAAGGAGAGACCATGAAGGAAAAGCAGACTCATTTTAGCACTGCACACATTGGGCAATGCTAGTGCTACAGAGAAGGTACCCAAGGCTGACACTTTGACACGAGGTAGGCACTCACAGACCAGGTAATAGTCCAGTGATGGCCTATTGTGGGTCAGAAGAAAGGGACAGTTCTCTGTGGCTGAGGCTTAGGATTTCTTCCTCAAGTAAACCAATGCTGGTAATATCAATTAGACAAGACATAGTTTTTCTTTCTGTAGCAGTCAGAGATACATTTTGTCATTGGTCTATGGGACTGTCTACAGATGTATAGAGATCCCACAGTGAGACTCATGGCTGCAGAAAGCATCACTAAAGCCTGGCATGACCTCTGGATTTGCTTTCTTGTGTGATCCCCAAGCACGCCCATCTCAGGAAATAGTTACTTACTAATCTCAGTATGATGATGCTATTACCCTCCAGTTTTCAATCTTGCTGACGGCATGGTCTGGTTTCCACTGCAGAGTGGCTGAGTAAGGAACCTGCTCTGATCCATAAGAGCATCTGTGATGGCCGTAGACTGAAAGGTCAGGAGATGGGCAGCAGAACAGGGTATTGCAAAGCACTATCAGCAGCTGAATCAACAGGGCTGGGTACCTGAGGCCAGTGCAGAAGAGGTTGGGCAAGTTGCTCCTGAAGACCCCAAAGGTAATGGCTGTGTGTGTGCATACACACACACACACACACACACACACACACACACACAAACACGCACGCGTGTGTGACTGTTGTATGAATGCCTCTTGACAGGAGCTTCTTGTAGTGAGCAATCTCCATCACAGTAGATGTGTAACAGGAATTTTCTAATAACATGTAGAAGGGACTTCATGTTGACAGCTATCTTCTCCTCGAAATCACTTTTCTACTCTGTTGTATTGGTCATTTTTTTTTATTGCTAGAATAAAATGTCTGTCAAAAGCAACCTAAGGTCAGCCAGAAAGGTGGCTGAGTAGTTAAAAGCCCTTATTGCTCTTCCAGAGGACATAGGTTCAATTTCAACATTACCCATGGTGATCCAACACCCTCATCTGACCTCTATGGGCATCAGGCATGCATGTGGTGCACATACATGCATGTAAGCAAAACATGGATGTAAGTAAAACATCCATACATATTTTTTTAAAAAGGTAACTTATGGAAGGAAGGGTTAACATTGGTTCAGTTTGAGGGTGCAACCACGGCAAGGAAAGAGCAGCAGGAATGTGAGGCTACTTACATCTACAGTCAGGAAGCAGAGAATTTTAATGGTGAGTCTCAGACCACTTTGCCTTTTTTATTCTGTCCAGGAGCCAAGCCCATGGAGCAGTGACAACAACAGCTGTCAATTACTTCAATTAACCCAAGCGGGAAGCTCCCTCACAGACATGCCCACAGGTTTGTCTTCTACGTGATTTTAGATCCTCTCAAATTAACAATCCATATTCAACATTACATCTGCCATGTGGTACCTACTTCAACTCTATGGCTAAGAAAGTACAACTGTGAGTTCTTACAACTGCCTGAAGGCCACAGAACCAGTAAGCTACTTGGTCAGGTTTCAACCCCTATAAATCATTCAAACCAATTAATCCCAAAGACTTTCTTTTATAAGATTAAAACAGCTGGACACACAAACATCAAGAGCATCATATAGGTGTATGAAAAATACATAGCCAAAAAAGAGTTATATACTCGTGCTTACTGTGGAACTACTTGCTGTCCCTCAAATGTAGAAATAAATGCTAACAGCTTGGTAAATGAATAAGCCAGCACAGTGTCTACACTGTAGAGACTTAGACACAGCTATGAAAAGAAACAAAGTTCTGCTATCTATTACAAGATCTATGTGCCTCCATGCCACTATGCTAAGTGAAAGAAGCCAGTCACAGAGGACAAATCTTTGTTAATTTCTCTTATGAGACGTAGTTAGGGTAGTTGAAGTCACAGAGACAGCATCTAAGAATGGTGGATACCAGGGGCATTGGGGTTTTACTGTTTAACAGGTGTGGAGCTTCAGCTTTATCAGATGTGAGGATCTTTAAAGATGAATGAGAGGTGATGATTGTACAACAAAATTAATATATTTAATATTACATAATTAACAATTAAAATGGATTAATATATTTTTTATTTTTATCACAATTAAGAATGCAAAAATCCTGACATCTCTTCTTCATTCTCTCTGTCTCTCCCTAACTCCCTCCTAGCGTGTGTGTGTGTGTGTGTGTGTGTGTGTGTGTGTGTGTGTGTGTTGTATTTAAGTATGATTTTGAAGTTGTCTGTTCTGAGTTTGAATCTCTTCCCACCAGCTCTTAGCTGTGTGTCCTGGTGAATTGTCCTCTCTGGGACATAATTTCCTCATCTGTACAGTAACATGATTGTCCTCTATCCTAGGACAAATGTGAAGTTTCAATGACATGATATATTTCAGTCATTGGGATCGTGCCTGACAAGCAATGGATGATTTTGGTGGCATTATCTGATCAATGAGATAGATGAAACTGAACTCATAAATATTTCATTTCACGTAAAAGGCATCTGAAAACTTTGTAGGAAAATGTCAGCAAAAAGGACTAGATGAAGTCATTTACAAACAATGAAAATGTATAATGAATACTTTTTGAAATATTCAAGATCCTTAGTAATTAGTTGGTGGTTAGGAAGCTGGGCCAATAGAAAGAAGCAATTTGCTGGCTTTGAACCATAGGACAGACCCTTGGATAAACTCCTGTCTGGGTAAGGCTGGGCATGAATTATTTCCAGCAAGCAAAAACTTGATAGACAGCAGATCCCTTCAGAAAGGATAGGACAGGATCCAACTGGTTAGCATCTGATCAGCCTCCCTAATGCCGGGGTGGGAACTGCCTGCTCATTGTAGCACAAAGACAGAGCTAATGGCTTTTCACTTCACTTCCATCCCACCATGGCTGGGTTGTCCTGGCCAGGATGCAATTCTGTAGAAAGTCTACAACAAGCTCCACAAGATGAGAGAAGGGTGCTCGAGCAGTGCACAGTGCGCCTTCACCCATAATTCTATTCCAGAATGGTTAATTTCAGAGGCGACGATCTTGCTCATTGTGTCAGGCTGCACGCACGAGACCAGAAATTACCCAGCGGTGGCTACTTAGCTGAGACCCGTGCTTGCTTAATTAGGATTCTGGCATGGTAGGTGGGAATATTGACTATCGCTGTGAATAGTAAATCATAAATGTTAAATCACATTCAGTCCCAGAAATAACTGTGCAAACCTTCTCACAGCATAGATAATCAGGTCTTTATGGGGATGATTATGGGACTCCCAGGCCATGGTGGCTTTGTTGTGAGACCTGTCCTGCTCTGAGCTACAATTTCACTTATCTTAGCTCCATTTGGAGGTATTTAACTCTACTGGATAAGAGTAAATGTCCAATCTTAGTTTTAGTGTTAGACATTTAACATGCGGTCTATGGTTTAAGCTTAGAATTTAAACTTTCAAATCACTGTCTAAAAACCACAGCACTTATAAATTGTCTGAAAGATAAAAACAATGAAACTATCTTCATGCTATTGTATCAAAGCTCTAGCCTGGGAACATGAGATGAGGGTTTTAGCCTTTTCTCTACTCATTATAGTCTGTGGGGATCTCTTGTTCGTTTGTTTGTTTTGAGTCCTAAATTATGCATCTGTAATTTCAGAAATCTGTAATGATTTTAGCTGGGGGCCAGTCTTGTACTTAAATAATAATAAAAATAACACGGCACTATAATTTTAAGTATGGCTACATAAATACACTAATGACCTTCATGTGGCTTGGGACATATTCTCTGATTCAATTTTGCTGATAATAACCTTAAGTCAGTGTCCAGTGTGATGGCTCAGGTGCTTGCCACACATGTGTGAGGATCTGACTGTGATCCTCGGAATCCAAATAAAGGTAGGAGCGAGAACTGACTCCATAATGTGTTTTCCACATATGTGCCTTGGTGTGCCCCTCTGCCCATCATTACACACAAATCATGTACACATACACACACATGCATACACGCATGTACACATGCACACATGAACATGCACCCCACACACATGTGCACATGCACACACATGTGTATATATACATACACACACAAACACACACACTCACACCCTTTGCCACTCCCACCACTCCCAGCAGCAGCAGCAGCAGCAGCTTTAAACAGCAAATATCCTAAGCTGGGCCTCAGAGTGTGGAATGGTATAGGAGTACTTTGCACTCATTTGAGTTTCCTCCGTCTTTGTTATTGAAGTAAGCCCGTGGGAGGAAGTAACTTTCTTTTGGGACTGAAAGCAGTCTGAGATGAAGGCCAACAGGGCATTGCTCTTACCTTACAGCACATTCAGAGTGATTTCCTGTGTGAGCTGTACTTGTCGGAATGCACTTGTTTTCCCTCTCCCTGAATTTCACAGCAAAGGAAGCATCAGCAGTAATCACTCAGAGCCACCAGGTCACCTGGATCCTGTCCCTCACTCACATCTAGTCGGGGGTGGGGCAATGGCACCCAAAGTCAACTTTCCTGACTGTTTTGGGAGGGGACAGGCTCCCTCCCAATGTCACAGAGCAATCTTACACCCACGCTTATGAGCCATGGATGGCAATGCTTCACCCCAGGGAAAAATCCTTTCCTGCTTATGCCCAGTGGAGAGGGAGGGCAGCAAGGGCTGGGTGCATTCTGCAGAATAGCTGCCTCTCGTGCCATTTCTGTGGGTACCAGGCTGGAGACTGAAACAAAATAGCCCTCAATAATTCCTGATTTTTGAGCTTGTCCATTGTACCTGGGGGGCGATGAGGTGGAATCTGACTGGAGGCCTGCTGCAGAGCCGGGAGAGAGCAAGAAGGGACCACTCCCCAGGAAGGTTCATTTCTGAGTCTTCACTTGGAATCGCTGGGAAATGCAACATAAACCACATAGAAGAATTTCATATTGGCCGGGGAGGTGGAACAGTTAGCAAAGTGATTACAGCACTTACTTTGCAAGTGTTGTAGGGGCAAAATTAATGCCACATCCTATATGCAGTTTATATTCTACAATTAAGGATGGTCTGTATGAGAACTTGTCCTCTAGGTGCCCTTCCCCCTGCGTTCTGGGAATGACACCTGCCAGCACTCTCCAGAAACTTCACCGGAACAATTAGATACAATTAACGCCCAATGATCCTCCGAGATAAAACAACTTCCTTGGAGATTCGGCCTCCTGGACCCAACCTGCTTGAAGGTCCACATTCCTGAGACTTACAACTTTCCCTAAAGATCTCATGCCTCCTCTTATGGTTTTTTCCTTACTTTCTTGTGACCTCCACTCCTAATGACAGTTTTTCCTTATAAACCCATTACCCTTGAAGCTCCGGTATCATTCTCCTATCCTGCTGCGTCAGGAAGGATTGTGATCCGAAGCTCTGAGCCCCTAATACAGGACCCTGTGTACATTGCATCGGTATCGAGTCCTGGTGGTCTTTTTTTTTTGGATTCTCTCGATCTGGGTAATCTCGGCATAACAGTGTAAAGACCTGAGTTTGATACCCAGAACTCATGCAGAAGGGCCAGAGCTGGGAGTGGGGAAGCACGATTATAATCTTAACATTGATGAGGCCTGGGGTGGCCCTGGACAATCAGCCTCGCTTCATTGATAAACTCCAGGCCAATGGGAGACCCTATCTTAACATAAGGTGGATAGCCATGCTGCGGAACATGACACCCAAGATTGTCCTCTGCCCTCCACATGGACACACACACACACACACACATGCACACACACACCCCCCCCCACACACACACAGACTTGCACACATGTGTACTCGTACACATATCCCATACACATCACACATGCATATGTACACACCTGAACACAGCTGTGCACCTTCACATCTCCCCACAGACATCCATAGAATGCCAAATGATTGTCCAAAATACAGTACCTGTGTCATGTGTCATTAGACAAACTCTACAGAAGCAAAGTGGTGGTAAGGACATCCTAGTTGCTATTTGGGCATGAGGGAACACGCTACCAGCAGCAACAATATCTAGTTCATCCAAAGCTTGGGCGAGGAGGCTGGAACAAGCCTAGCCACACTCAGCTTTCTGTTCTAGGTTCTGGATTCAGTTATGTTCCTTGGAAGGTTCCAGAGGCAAATGCATTTGTCTGAAGTCCCTATTTCTTCCCTGAAATCCCACTAATGGTGGTTCTGGGTTTGATCACAGATGTTCGGTTAGTGTCTCTCGGCTAAACTCAGCATCTGCCTCCTCCACCTAAGACTACTTGGTCTCATATGGATTGCTGCCACTCCATTTCAAGGGGGCACAAACAGCAAGCCTGTGTGCTCTTCTCTTTCTTCTCTCCAGGTTATAAACTACTAACTCGCAAGACTCCCATACACACGCAGTCACTCACAATGGTCCTTCCAATCTATGCCTCAAGGGCTTGATGGTGTTTCAAGGACTGTGGTGGTTTGAATGAGAGTGCGCCCCCATTATCTCTGTTGTTTCAACCCCAGTTGCTGTGGTTGTTTGAGGCAGCTCAGGGAGTGGGGCCTTGTTGGAGGAAGTACCCCACTGTGGGCAAACTTTGAGGTTTAACGCTCTGTGTCGCCTGCTGTGTTTGCTTGGTGCTCAAGATTAAACTCTCAGCCTGCCATTCCAGCTGCCACGCTTGCCTGCTGCTGGGGTGGTGATGGACTCTTGTCCCTCAGGAACAAGAGTCAACCCTTCCTTCTGTTAGTTTCCTTGGCCATGGTATTTTATCATATCAACGGAAAGGGAACTAACAAAGAGACTTTTGTGACATCATTTTGCTGATCCCTTCTTTCCTTTGGCACTCTCCACATGACAGTCTGCACAGGACCTCATGGCTAGCCTCATGCCGCATCACGGTACCATGGCATTGACAGTTCCTGCACAGGCTCTGCTCATTCAAGAGCCTCAACCCAGGTTAACTGTATTTCTCATTTGAGCATGATACTTTGTCTGAGGACATTCTTGACTCCTCCCCCACCCTCCCTCAGTTAGTGTTAACATTTCTCCCACTAGCTAGTTGTGTCCTACACATTTTCCTCAGAGCAGTGACTGTGTCTTGGTGATGGCATGGATATGCCTCTTCCTATAACTGGTTTGTGAGATGCCTGTGGATGAAGGACATAGCCTACTGTCCAACAGTCCCTTTGCACCCAGCATGATATCTAGAAACGAAGAGGTTGACTTGGAGGCGTGCCCTAGATTTTCCTCTCCCTGCCTTTCTCAGCACTCCTATGAGCTAGGGCAAGAAAAACTGAACAGTGCTGATGGTAACGACCTTCTGGCTGTGCCAAGTCAGCCTCATGAAGGGCCACGGAATCAGAGCAGAAGAGAAGAGTGGATCAAAGAGTCTGCTAGCCCTGCTGACTGACACACACATAACCAGGGAAAAGTGAAAACGAGCCAGGGCAGAGCTTCCTGTTGGTGCTGTTGGCTGTTTTATCCCTGTCGTGTAAGTGTTCAACTGATATTTGCTGAAAACATGACAGATGGGTGGACTGATGGAACCAAGAAAAGGTTAGCCTAAGTGCCCATGCCCTTCCTGATTTTAACTTCATTCTTTGGGCAGCGTGTCTGTGTGTGCGTGTGCGTGTGCGTGTGCGTGTGAGTGTGCGTGTGCGTGTGTGTGTGTGTGTGTGTGTATGTGTGTTCTTCAAAAACAAAATGGAAAATTAGCTATTAGAATTTTCCTTTCACAACAAACCACAGGTGGAACATAATGAGGAACTGGAGAGACTGTTCAGTGGTTTGGGGCACAGAGGACTCAGGTTCAAATGCCAGCACTGCCACTGGGTAGCTTATAGCTGCCTGGAACTCCAGCTCTAGAGGATCTGATGCCCTCTTCTGGCCTCTGAGGGCTCCACACACAACTGTCAGACATTCACAGTTTTTTAATATTTAAAAAATTAATCTAAAAATGATGATAGCTACTTATGTTTTGCACAAGTAGCACCCATGGATTCTAAGTCATAAGTCACTAACGTAAACAGGAAACATATATACATAAATACACACAAACATACTTACATACATACATCCAAAAGTAATACACATACACAGATTTTTTTCATTTACTAAAAGAAACCAAACTCTTTGGAAGTCTGTAGATCTTCCTTTTGATAATCCTATTATTTTTGTGTTCTCAGAATTAGTTACTGAGTAACAGGTAGAATGCATTTAGCTTGTACAACCTTCTTGCAAACAGTGATTCCAGGTGCACTTGGGGAACCCAGGTTTGGTTACCCAAGAGACCTGCAGCCATGCAGAGCAGGAATAGACAGGAGGCTGTGACACTGTCTGACCTGTAGGAGGTGGGCTAGGCATTTTCTTCTGCTTTCTAGTCTTCCAGCTAAACCTCTAGACCCTCTCTTCTTTTCCCAGAGAAGGACAGCTGATTTTATCTTTATCTGTGACTGACACGGCGGCCTTAGTCACTCACTGTGAAGCAGGGCAAAAGCCAGCAGAGGGATGAAAACAACCCAAAATAGATCTTTCTTGAACTGATTTGTATCAGGGCTATAAACAATTCAGAGTCTGATGGCAAAGGAGACAGGCAAGCAGTTGTGGGCGAGAACAAAGGATCCTTTCCCTTTCCTTCCCTTTCTTTCCTTTTTAGTTTCCGGGGCTATGCACTAAAGTAAGCATCCTGGGAGCTGAAAGCCTTTGCCAGAGGGAGTGGTCTTTTCTCCTTTTCCCTCTGCACCCAGCATTCTGCCCTAACTGTTCCCTCTGTTCTGGCAGAGCACAGAGCGAGAAAGCAAAGCAGCGCTGTCAACATGACCCATTGTTTTCCTCTCAGAATGGAATATGAACACATCAATTATGTGTCAGTCAGCGTCTAAATTTAGACCCCTGTCACACTGACCTCGGTCTGCGTTTGCAGTGTTAGGGCACTTCCGACATTTGCCTAACCGAGTTAGGGACGCCCCACATTTCTCACCTATTACCCTCTGACTTTAGCACTTCCCGAGAGACTTCCCTTTTATTCGCCCATGTGACCTGCAGACTTGGGCCACTCACCACTGCTTGTAATCCGCGTCACAGTTGCAGTAGTACTTGGGGTCTGTGCAGTTGCGCTCGATGCCACAGGCACACTTCTGGATGCCAGGCTCCGAGCCTCCCCAGTAGTAGTGCTTCTCGTTGGCTTTGCCAACCCACCAAGTGTAAGGACTTCCATCTGCAAGAAAGGGGAAAGACACGTTTAGGGAGGGCCCTGAATTGCACCAGTATAACCCTTGTCCCATCTTCCTAGGAGCTGTTGCAGTCTCTGATCGACTGAAAGGCACAAACCGTATTTAAAGTAAGATTAGTTCAATAATAGGAAAATGCTATTAAAAATCAGACAGAATGTCAAAGTTCAACATCCTTTGGTGTCCATATTTCTCCTTGGATGAAGCTTTGACACTCAAGCATCCATAACTTATGTATTAACTCAGTGAACTGAGATCCTACAGGGAGTCTGCCAGTCTGCATTGGAGGCATGTGGACCATTCTGCAATCTGCAATGAACTTCATAGCTACTTTTGTTTTTCTGTGAACTGATATAAGTACGGGGATAAAAGATGACTGGAGCGAAGTGTGGCTTTGTCATGTCGTGTCGTGAATTTTATTCACAGAAGACTTAGTTCTAGAAAGGCTAAGCCCTTCTTTTGCCACCCAGGAGATTAATGCCCCCACACCAAAGGTCAGAGATCACATCACACAACACTCATTATCTGCTATGTAGTCAGCTATCTGTGTCCACAGCGTCTGTATTCATGCAGCCAAGAAGCTGTGAATCAAAGAGGTGTGGGGAAAACCAAACAGACAAACAAACAAACCTGTGTCTGCGCCAAAAAATACAAAGACCTCTTGGAGCAATTCCCTCAGCAACAACCCTTTACACAGCTATTAGAATCGATCTAGAGATGATGCAATGTATTAGAGAAGACACTGGCACGTAGGTCATACAAGTGTTACTCATGTGATAGAAGAGACCTGAGTATCTTGTCTACAGATGCTGGCATCTGCAGGAGCTCCTGGATCCGAATCCTCTATCTCTTCCATTCATTTATTCACCCTTGTGCCTGATTATCAAAACCCCTGATGTGCTTCTGTTATGTGCCAAGCATTATAAGACACCCTTTAGAACAAGGGGGGAGATGTGCAGGTCGGGGGGGGGGGGCGGGGATACAGATGGATGAATACTATGAACATGGAGAGGGTGTGAGGAAGAGGAGGTGATGAGGCATGTTTTCTTGGAGCTGTGTCTTACAGGTTGTGTGGGCAAGATCTAAGGGAGCCAAAATGTAAGAGAGGGAAGTAGTCCTATAAACAAAGGGACCAGGAAGTTAAAATTCCCAGGAAGAGTTTTACATGCAAAATGTATGCGGACGCATGCATGCGGTGCAGAGCAGGGCAGGGGAGATTCCTTTGGGAGTGCAGCAGCAGCAGCAGCAGCACCATCACAAGACAGCACTAGAGAGCAAATGAGGGCTGAGCCATAGAAGTCTTTGTCCAAATGAGAAATTGTTTCACACTGACTAGTTCTTGCTTCTCAAGGCTTCTTTCCTGCATCTTAAGAAGACTAAACTTTCTCCTGAAATAATAGGAGGCCACTGAAAGATTTGGAGCTGGGAGCCATTACTGTTAAATTTGGGCTTTAAAAATCTAGAGAGAGATAAAAAGATGAGTGACCCTGTGATAAAATCAGGGAGGGCAGATGTGAAGTTCTCTTAATGATGGTGAAGATAACCAATAACGTGGTACTAGGAGAGGATAAAGGGAAAACTTTAAACTCTGGGATAGCCAGAGTAGGTGGGATGTGGGTGAGTTGGGGAGCAGAAGGCACCATGAAGTCACTCTGGGCCTCTGGTCCAGGTAACCAGGGGAGTGTTGGTATGCTTCATCTGGGCAGGAAGAAAGGAAAACATTTTGAAGTTGAAGAAATGTTGAAAAAAGATGAAGAGTCTGACACAGACTACAGGCAATCAGATGCAGACTTCAAATCTCAGGAGCATTTTCCTGAGCTGGAAATCTTGTTTTGGGAACCATCAGGGCAAGGCAGAAAATATTGGGAGAGGCAGAGATGCAGGTGGGACCCGTAAGCATACGGCAACATTTCAAACCGCACTGGAATTCCACAGAAGGAGGCCAGAGGAAGTGCAAGGAAAATGCATCCATTTCCAGAGAATGGTAGGAAGAAAAGCCTGGAGACAGAAAGAATGAGAGGGAGGTTGAGAAGATGTTAACCATGGCATCTTTTTCTTTCATCTTACTGTGCTGAGAGCACTCGGCGTGAAATCTCCCTTCTTAAAAAAATAGTCTACGTACTTGATAGACCTTGTTAATCATCTCGACGGTCCCATCCAGAAATGCTCTAGAACCCATTCACCTTGTTTAACTGAACCCTTTATTGATTAGCAATGGCTCCGCTTCCTCTATTCTTGGCTCCATTGACATCCACTCTCTTTGATTCTGTGGTTTTACTGTTTTAGAATCCTGCCACAATTGCGATGATGCATGCAGTATGTGTGTCTGTACACAATACAATTTCCTTTCTGCTTTCTCCTTCTGTGAGCCTTTATTCCTATTTTATTGTTTCTATACTGAAATAACACTATTTTTGATAAAGAAGAAAATATGCAATAGGTAAGAATGTGGATGAATCTTAGGGATATATACTGAGAGAACAGATGCACCTTGGAGGAAACTAAGAATGATGGAATTAATGGAGGTTGTGCCAGCCAGCAAGCCAAAGACGAAATCTCTATGTCTGTGGATGAAATTCCATCACACAAATCTGCCTCCATCCATCCCTTCAGAATGCTAAGTACACATTTGTGTCTGCTGGTGCTCCTAAGAAAGATGTCGGGAAGCCTGGCATTGTCCGACCACCAACTGGACAATCACAACCTCCAAGCAAATAATATCATAAAGTACCATGGCGGAATAATGCACACACATCTGTGATATCAAGTGAGGTACTACATTAGTTTTCCTCAAGAGCAGTTTTGTTAAAATGTAGGTGGTTTAAAGCCACTGTAAATGTTTTGGAACTCAGGATCATGCTTCCCTGTAATGAAGGAGCCAACACTCTAACTTCAGAAGGAACCAGTCAGGTATTCTATCCCATATAAGTACCCAGATTTCACTTAATTTTGAGTTTACAGTTTTCCATGCTATGATCATCATGGGAAACCTAAACTAGACTTGATTAGGGAGGTAGAGAGAACTACTGGCTGGTTTTGCGTTAACTTGACACAAATTAGAGCCATCAGAGAGGAAGGAGCCTCAGATGAGAAAATGCTTCCCTGGGGTACAGCTGTAAGGCATTTGTTTCAATTAGTGATCAATGATGGAGAGAGCCTGGCCCAGGCCCTGGTGGGTGGTGCCATGCCTGGGCTGGTGGTCCTGGGTCCTATAAGAAGGCAGGTTGAGCAAAGCCATGGGTAGCAATTCAGTAAGCGGCACCCTCCATGGCCTCTGCCTCAGTTTCTGCCTCCAGGTTCCTGCCCTGCTTGAGCTCCTGACCTGACTTCCTCCAGTGATGAGCTATGGTCTGGAGGCATAAGCCACTGAATAAACCCTTTCTGCTCCGACTTGCTTTTTTGTCATGGTGCTTTGACGCAGACATAGAAACTCTGACTAAGACAAGAGGGATTTTAACTCTATTTGAAAGAGGTAGGGGAACCAGCTTGCTGAGATGAGGGGCCGTTCTGCATCTGTGTTCTCTCCAGCTAGGCCCAATGCAGCAGAGGAGTCACCGGAATTTGAACTCTGCATTTGAATTATTTTGCTTCAAGTTCTCATCTCTTTCTGTTGGGGTCAGGGATTAAGTACCTGACTTTTGATGCTTCCCAATGTCAAAGCCATGACCCCAAAGTATGATATTGGCTTCTTTTCGTAACATCCACAGTTTTAAAAAAAGGCTAGCAAAGTCTTGTTTTATGGGAACTATATAGTCTTTGTCATCCTAAGAAATGTTGAGGTCCTTGGCCTTTGAGCTGCACTTCCTGTGGTGACTCTGTCGCTGGCCAGTGTTACAGAGGAAAAGGAAGTTCTGGAAAGAATCCGCATCTGGCTATGCCTGGGAACTCCCAAAGGACTCTGTCTGCAGAGACTGATTGGCTGATGAGAATTTCAGTAGCAGTGTTGCAGGTCCATAGGCTAAATACCTTATCTTGGGCTAAGATCTGGCCTTCTGGAATAGGCATTACTTGATCACCTCTGTACTAGAACTAAAAATCTTGTGACAATAGATAAAAACCTCACAGAATCTATTGACTTAAAAGCAACTAGATTCTACCAATCCAGAAGATAAGAATGCCCTGAGAACATCTTAGGCCTATAGGAAAGCTTCCCCCATCTCGACGCACCTGCCTCACTGATGTACCCACCAATGCACACCTCTGATGTACCACCATTTTAAACTTGCTTTGGTCCTGTAAAAACTATAAAAGCTTCACAAAACCCGCTTCTGCATTAGAGCATGGAATTTGGGGTAACCTATGCTTTCATTCCCAAGCCAGGGTCCCTACAATGGCTCCATAACAAGCTATCTTTTCCTCCCCTTTTTGATGAGAGCTGTGGTTTTGTGTCAAGGGCAAAACAAAACAAAACAAAACAAAACAAAACAAAACAAAAAAAACATGCAAAGACAGACGCTATGGGGCTGACCTGGCAAAAGGCACACAGGCCAAACCTAACCCTAGGAATATAGACACACTTCCTCCTTAGCTACCAAATCCAGTTTTAGCATTTCACTTTTTAGCTGAGTAATGCTAAATGGCTTCTCCCCTTAGTAAATGTCTGTTAGTGTCAATGTTTTAGGAAATTAGGAGATGCTATACTTTCTGAATGGGAACAGGGATAAACCAGACACAAACAGAGCTGGATGTAATGGACCAATGGACAGGAATTGTCCTATTTAGTCCATGCTTTAAAAAAAAGGCTCAGCAAAAGGATCTGTATCTCAGGCCCTGAATCTCGTGCCTTTTCTTTGCAGTGGCCAATAGCAACAGTTTCTCATCATCTTCTAATGATTTCAGGTGGGAGCTAACGTGACCCCAGAGCTGTCTATGGCTCAATATACTTTGTGAAAATCAGAATGATGTCAACAAAAGGAGTAAGACAGCATCCAGCCTCATCTTTGGAAGGGGACTGTGAAGATGGAAGAAGAGAGCCAGCTGGTCCCCAGCAGCCCCTTCAGGGGATGCCTAGATGCCCTGGGAAGGAAGTTTTATTGTCAAGTTTGTTTAGATGCACAGCAAGAACTCTCAGATCCGCAGGATAGCCAGGCTGTGTAGTGTGTGTGTGTGTGTGCGTGCGCGCACATGTGCATGTGAGTGTTTCTGTAGGTAGATGTGGATTTTATGTGCCTGGATGTGTGCCTATATGTGCATATGTATCCACAGGCCAAGGTCAACCCTGTGAGTTATCCCTTAGGTCACCACATCTGGTTTTGAGTAAAGGTCTCTCACTGGCCTTGAACTCATCATGGAGGAGGCTACGCTGACTGGCTAGCAAACACCCCCAGGTCCCCACCTTCCTAGCTAACTCATTTTAAGTGAAATTTGATCTGGAGATCAAATTCATATTTGCACTTTTCCGATGGAACACCCTCACCCTGACTGTCCAGTTTTACAAGGAAGAAGATCCTCATTTTAGTGCAGGGAAAGACACTTTGTAGGTACCACAATGCACAGAGGCGGTCTACAGTGGCATTTCCTTTGTTCAGTCTGAGGCGGTGACATGCCAGGGACCAGGGAGAGCATGAGTGGACTAGGATATGAAGCCTCCTCCCCTGTCTGCACCTCTGCTCAGACCACAATGCCACTGTTGGTAGAACCAAAGCTTCAGGTTAGGGAGATGCAAATCTGATGTTACCAGGTTCTCTTTCCTGGCAGATAAATCAAGTCCAGTATGAAGCATATGACTTAGCTGCTTTGCTTTTGTCACAAGCAAACAAATGAAATGCCAATAAGACAAACATTTGCCTACACACACACACACACATACACACACACACAAAGGAAATTGTATACTTTGTTATTCATACTGGATAATTTGGTAAAATCACTATAACAGAAATAAATTATTAACTTTTTATATGTTTTCTATTCACCAAGAGAAGAGTGGCGCAATTTTGTTTGAGCAAAGAACTGCCTTATTTCAATGCTGTGTTAATGAAATGCTATTCTTTTTCTTTACAAGCCATTATTTACATGTTAACTGGCTTTGGGGGAAAACAGTTAAAAGCAACCGAAATGGAAAGACAAGAATATGAAACGGTAAGAGAAGAAACTAATGATCCAAGAGCTTAGAAACTTTTCTTTAGCCTTTGACCGTGAAGACTCTAGTTAACCGTGGCGTGGAGGTGAGCCACTGTGGCTGACCAGTGCGGGCCACATTGACCACATTCTAGATTAGCCAGAGACCAGGTTGCTGTGGCGAGGCGTAAGCCAGACAAGGATGGAATGGACTCGCATCAACCTGCTGTTTAGATCTACTTCAGATCAAATTGCATCACGGCGAAGGGTTTCACATAAGCTGGGTGAGGCTAGAAAAGTGAGAACCAAGGGCCCTGCATTTTAAGATGTAAGGGAACTAGTGGTCTTGTTAATAATGAATAGTTTCAGAAGTGCCAGACCAAATGCATGGCGACCCCAGAAAATGCAGCCCACACATGGGTCTTCCAGAATGTGTTCTTTAGAGTGGAGAACAGGGCTACACTGTAGCTTAACAGGCTGCTTAGCTAGTATGCAGACGCGCCTCAAACAAGACTCAGCTTTGTGACTGGGACCTCTAATGAGTTCCATTGGTTTACTTCTGGAAGACACTGAAAACACTGCTCTAAATGAAAACATTTAACTATCACCACTTATCTTTGAGGGATTCACTGGAGACTTTTTAGCAAGAGAAAAAGAACACCCTTGGCTAGCCCCAAACCATCTCAGCATTTAGTGCCCCCCTGCTGGCAGCTCCTTTACAGCCACTGTTTTGGAAGGCTGGGAATGGTCAAGGCAGTCGACTTACATGGCAGGATTCAACCCCTAGCACGCCCATGTTAAAGTAAACCTACGCCGCCGGGCCAACACCTTTCATCCCAGTACTCGGGAGACAAAGGCAGGTGGATGGATCTCTGTGCGTTCGAGGCCAGCCTGGTCTACAAAGCGATTCCAGGACAGCCAGGCCTACAATAGAAACCTTGTCTCAAACAAAACAAAACAAAACGAAACAAAGTATTTTTTTAAAATCACATATTCAAATTTCACATGCTGTCGTGGAATTGACGCATATAAACAGTACAGTGGTCACGCCTGGGGAGGAAAGTGCATGAACTAACCAGTCTTAGGCAGGCCCTTCCTAAGTTCAGGTTTCGACCTCTCTCTCACACCCTCCCGCGTCCTCAATGGATACCCCTGGCTACTGCATGGCAGTTACAAATGATACGCTGGTTAATTAAAGACACCTGGACTGATACACTGTGT
The DNA here is from genome assembly GCF_964271855.1 of Acomys minous. Taxonomy (NCBI): domain Eukaryota; kingdom Metazoa; phylum Chordata; class Mammalia; order Rodentia; family Muridae; genus Acomys; species Acomys minous. The sequence continues at coordinate 61,810,633 of NC_140487.1, forward strand.
ATGCAGAACACGCCCACACCAGAGAGAGCCTTTGTTTTAACGCTAGTGATGTAGAGAAGAAGAAAGATGCAAGACCTGGAGGACCAGCCCCCTCCCCCGCATCCCCCTCCCTGCGCCCCACTAGTGGAGCAGGGTGAAAGTTTTGAGGCAAGTCAGCAGCAGATTCTTCTTCTTCTTCAGATAATCTGACAGCTATAGTGTCCGAGAATGGCCGGGAGTTCCCTTCTTCTTCAGTTTGGAATGTGCCTGGTCAAAGGAACTTAGCGCGCCAAGCTAACGGGGACAAGGACTGCTGGCATCAGGAGTGGGAAGTGGGGATTGATCACCAGTTGTAGAGTTTTCTGGCTTAGAGTCAGCCAGCCTTCTTAGACTTGTGGTGTTTATTTTTCTCAACATACTCACTTTCAAAAACCGGACCATGCAGCCCAAGAGAATGCAAGGAGTGAGCACTTCCGGTTCTCTCTCCCAACACTGGTGGAAGGTAACACAGAAATGCAGAAGAGGGTTTCCAGTTTGCCTGGTTACCACCCCACCTCCCCGCGAGGAGATTCCAGTAAACACTGTAGATTCCTCAGCATACGGAGAAGGCTATGAAAAGAAGCTCAAAGGAAAATATTGAGACTGTCCCTAATTATCTATGGGAATTTCTCACCAGACAAGTCTACCATATGTTGACCTGGAGGAAAGATTTTAGGTTCTGGACACTTGGGGTAGTATGTAAAGAAAAAACTGTCCCAAATACCTTCACTACCCATACTCTTAACTCTTAACCAGTTAGGATGTTATATCCGTCAGCTTATCTTCGCTAAATATCTGAGAAAGGTTTATGTTAGCTCATGCATTTACAGGTTATAGCCAATGGTTGGTTGCCTCCAATACTTTTAGTAGTGCTCTCTCAAAAAACAAAAACAAAAACAAAAATTGTAATGGCAGAGGAAAACTGGATCACAGATACGAAGGAGCGTTTGTGATATTTATTACAGCAGCACCTTCACTTAATTCATATATTTCAGCACAGCGTAGTTATTACCTTTTATTTTCCATTTCATAATAACAATTCTGCATTACAATGGCTGTATTTTACTGGTTAAACTAATGACTTCATGAAAGTAAAATGAAAAGAATACCACACATCTTGGTATTATCACTGATGCAGCAGCTTATCATTTCAAGGCCCCTATAATTTTTTTTTTCAAAATCAGTGTATGAAGCTGTATAATATTCTCTTTTGTTTCCCAATCATCTAATTCTATGCCATTCTATGTTCAGGTAAAGACCAAACAAAAGAATGGATCTAGCACCCTTCTGCAGAGGGGAAAATGCATCATTTTAAAGTTCTGATATAAACATTCAGTTAGATCATTAAAGGTGAACATTTTATCTCTCTGTGATTGAATGTCACTAAACTCATCTGATTAGGGATGACTAGAAATGAATGAAGTTGATTAGCTCAAGGTTGTATCTTTCAGAATCACATTGGATTTTGCTTTATCTTATTGATTTGAATCAGGGCCAAATTTAGAAATGCAGAGGGGAAGTTCAGATTGGACCTGAACTGAAATGTTAATTAATTAAGAATTAATTTTACTGCATAATATTTAAATTTATTTTATTGAATTGAACTTAATAGATTTCAATCAAAGGACCAATTTCACTGAGCAAAATTTGATGCAGTTGAATTCAATCATTTGAGTCCTATTCAAATGAATTAGATTAATTGGAATGGAATCAAGTGACAGATTTGATGGGAGTTCATAATTCTGAGCAGGCTTAAAGAGAGCGGAATGGGCCAGTCTCTCCAAGAGAACTTTGCTCTGGTTTAAACTAAGGTCACTGGCACCATGGTCCCTCAAGAGCCTGGTTTGTTTCTTTACATCCACAGTCCCGGGAGCAAACTGTGTGAATAGAGATGGAAGGGACTGCAGCCTGTTAGTTCTTAGATTCTTTTTGTTTCTCTTAATTCTTCTCTCTTTTTAAGCACTGGTGTGCTATTATATTTTGTATTGAGAATATTAGAAGATGGATCATTTTGGAAAAGTTATTAGTAGCTTTTACATTTTTAATTAAAATATAATTACATCATTTCTTCCCTCCCCTTTCTTCCTCCTAACCCTTCCCGTGTCTCCCCACTCCCCAAATCCCTTTCAAATCGACTCCTTTTTCTTTATTATTGTTATGTGTGTGTGCGTGTGTGTGTGTGTGTGTGTGTGTGTGTGTGTGCAATTAAGTATATAGAATCAACCTGTTGTTTTCATTTAGTTGTTAATAGAATCAACCTGCTGTATCTGTTTAGTTGCTAATGCTAGTCTGTTTCCTTGTTGCCAGCTTCTGTCTCTTCACACTCCACATGTCCTAATGCAGCAGCTACTGTCCGGTGCTAATCTAACTGTCCTTGAGGGTTCCTGTGCTTCCAAAGATTCAGGAAAGTCCTGTAAATGTTTAGGTTATAGCGTTGATTACACTTAATCTAGCTCATGTGTCTAAGGCAACTTAGGGTCTACTTAGCATGTTAAGATTTTTGAAAAATATGAACTGTTGGTGATTTTGTTCAATGGTTTGTCAGCTTTTGTTAACTTTTTTTTTTTTTACCTTGGAGCATTGATATATTTTGGATAATATCAGAAATTATGTCATTATATGACACACACACGTACACACAAACATATACACACACAATATATATACACACACACATACACATACACAAATATGTATATATATATACTTTACGACTTGGACTAGGAATTTTATGTCTACTTTCATAATCAAGTTGATACTGGCCTAAGAGAATGGGTGATAAGTTGTGTAATTTGGCTTTAAAATGATTTTAACTTTCAAGATACAAGTAGAAATTTTATACTTCTGCCACATGCAACACAAAGCTTTAGAATGTGTACTCATTGCGGTGTAGGTAAATTGACCTAATTGACATGTGTGTTACTCCACATTCTTACTATATTTACACTTTCTCAGTGATTTTTCTAACTATAACACCCTGTTATTTACTGAACTCTACACTAGGATGCTCTCCTCCTATCTAACTTTGTGTATCCTTTGGCAACATCCCCCTGCCCCGCCCTCAACTCTCCTGTCTCAACCACTCCATGCTGTGGTCATCCATCAACTCTCTACTTCCATGAGTGCAACATTTGAAATGTCTTATGTAAGTTTGATTGTGTGATATTTGTCTTTCAATGTCTGGCTTGTTTGACTAAATACAATGCCCTCAGGTCCATGCATATATTTAAAAATATATAACAGCCTTATTTTTAAAGATTGCATAGTGTTCTGCAGCATCTACATAGCACATTTTCTCTACCCATTCCCATTTGTAATAAAAACACTTTATTTGATTTCATATCTTGGCTGTTGTGAATAGTGTTTCTGAAAATACCTTATTTTCTAAAAACACCTTTAGATCGTATTTATAATCTATCTATCTATCTATCTATCTATCTATCTATCTATCTACCTATCTATCTATCATCTATCTATGTATCTATATCTATCTGTGCTTTCTAGGTAATATATTTTATGGTTATTTTCTTACAACACTTTTTCAAATATTAGGGGAGTGATTTTAGGAGTCCATGATCAAGAAGACAATGGGCAAATTATTTTCTGTCTTTTATAGGGGATCTGTATTTTCTATCTGATGGAGGTGTTCTCTCACTGTTGTGGTCATTGTGCTTCCATCACTCACATCTGAATATCTATTTTTTTTTCAGTTCTTTTGAGTTTCATCTACGGGTCCTAACACCAAGCTACACCCCTGTCATCTATTTTCATCTAGAATGCCAATGAGAGATGTGCCAGACGGTACCAGTCTCATCTGCTTGTTACTTACTGCTCTTTCGTATTTGATGCCTGGTCTCACTGGCTGGTTGCTGGGACATCTCTAATTGCCTGCTCTCTTTCACTATTCCTCCTTTGGCTAGGTGACAACTGCTATTTATCTCTACTGAAGACTTTCAGTTTCAACCATATTTATAACTTTAACTTCACTTTTTTCCCCCTAAATGCTACTTACAACTTCCAAGAGCATCTCCCTTAACTATATTCAGTTTCCTCTTCCTAAAAGGAAGACATTCTGATGCAATAATTTTAATATCTGAAATATTTGCAGGGCTAAAATTGCTATTAGCTCTTTCTGTTGATTCAGAATTATGGTATTTTGCTTCCCCAAACATCTCATGATTAGTGTCTCTCTGAGGTTGTGTTCCTTGGAGATGCATCTGTGGGATTCTTTGAGGTCCTGTTGCAGGGATTAGCCTCAGGGACATTTTGCTTTTATCAAATGCCTGAGGATATTTCCAGCCTATGGCCTCTTTAAATCATATTTTCAGTTTTAATTTACTCAGCATCCAAATGGCGTAACATTAGGTTATAAACATGCATCAGATCCTGCTTTTATTACTATTTTGGTTTGTGACAATTTCATACATGTATAAAATTTGTTGTGGCCATATCTAACCCTCCTCTCACTCCTACTCGCTCATATGTCCCCGCAAATACTCCTTTTTCCACTTCCATGTCTTTTATTGAAGTGTAGGCAGGACTTGTGCATGTAGCCAGGACTATTCTCCTCTATTCAAGTTGAAACCTCGAAGGTACAGGTGATGAGGGTGGGGTGGGGGGTGGGGGGTGGGGGCTGGGGGGTGGGGGGTGGGGGGTGGGGGGGTGGCGCAACAGTAGCACTGGGCTATAGCCCTTGCTTTTGTTCCTGTTTTAGTTTTGTTTTAAAGACCTTTCTTACCGGCTCAATGACACCTTTAGAGAAATTTAAATATTTCTATTCAAGTGCTCAAGAATGTTTGTGGAGCTGGGTTTCATTATACCCCTTAATTCTGCTGTGTCAACCACCGTGGTGGTAACAGAAGGCCAAGAATGAAGAGGCGTGTGTGTGGAAGAGGACAGTGTGAACACAGACACAGCAGAGGACTGAGCAGCAGGCAACTGCCAAGTGGAAAGACTCAACGCAATGTGGTTTGCAGGAAGTGCGCATCTCTGAAACTTGTGTTCCATTACCATGGTGCTTTGCACCCATGCCCTCTGGGGTTAGTCACAGTCTGAACAGAACACAGTTGCTGCCATTACTGTAGTGCATCACAGAGTATCATATAGTTTCAGCAAACCCATTACTCTCAAGGCAGTAGTGTGCTACTAGCTGAAAAATACACCCACTTTTAAAGACAGTACTTATTTCGCACAAAGTCAAGGTCACATGCCATTAGTTTTCCTGTGTCCATTACCCTCAGATAAAGCATGATTCTCTACTTCCAGCTTCCAGAACACACCAGCACAGTCACAGTGATCAAATAAGTGGCGACTCTTTTAGAAAGGTAAAGACCGACAAAAACAATTGATTTTGAGCATCTGGAGACCACTCAAACAGGAAGCTTATGTGTGAAATGATTGAGTTTCATGAGGTCAAGATGGAGCCATGAACAAAGAAATGGGCTGATCAAGACAGATGAGATACCAAGGTCCATGGAGGGGAAGCCAATGCTCTAAAGACGTCTGGAGTAGAAATGTGGATTTGGTAAGATCATTAGCTTTTGAACACATTTGTAGTGAAAACTAACGGAAGTTAAAGAACAGAAAAGATCAAATCTGTGGTGAAGAGAATATACCGACCATCCCTACCTGTCACCATATTGATCCCTACCTGTCACCATATTGATCCCTACCTGTCACCAGGATATTGGTCCCTACCTGGCACCAGGATACTGATCCATACTTGTCACCAGCATACTGATCCCTTACCTGTCACCAGGATACTGGTCCCTACCTGTCACCTAGATATTACTGGTCCCTACCTGTCACCATAATGATCCCTACCTGTCATCAGGATACTGATCCTTACCTGTCACCATGATGCTGATCCCTACCTGTCACCTAGATATTGATCCATACCTATCACCAGGATTCTGATCCATACATGTCACCAGAATATTGATCCATACCTGTCACCAGGATTCTGATCCCTACCTGTCACCAGGATACTGATCCCTACCTGTCACCATGATGCTGATCCCTACCTGTCACCGAGATATTGATCCATACCATTTACCAAGATACTGATCCCTACCTGTCACCAGGATTCTGATCCCTACCTGTCACCAGGATACTGATCCAAACCTGTCACCATGATGCTGATCCCTACCTGTCACCAAGATACTGATCCATACCTTTTACCAAGATACTGATCCCTCCCTACCTGTCACCAGGATTCTGATCCCTACCTGTCACCAGGATACTGATCCAAATCTGTCACCATGATGACTCTTATTCTCCTTCCTCCTTTTTGAAGTCTGAATAAGCCCTATACAAACTCTGCCATAGAAGTCTCCAGCTGCGATTGTTATTTGGAGCATGTCCCAGTGAAGACCTGACTGCAGAGCCCCAAAGAGGATGAGAAGGAAAGATGAGCTTTTAATCTAATGTATTTGAACTGCTCCTGTTTCCTTTCTTCCTACTTTTAAAACAAACAAATAAATAAATAATACCTGGTAACAGTAGAATAGCTTTGACCTTGACCTTTACCAGACCTGTTATTCTCAAGACAGTAGTGTGTTATTATCAGGAAAATGCAGCCATCTTTCAAAGCAGAGGAAGACCCTGCTTCTGTTGCACAGAACTCAAGGTCATGTATCAAGCCTGCTGCTTAGGTTGGGCAGAAACCTTTTGTCATTCATGACACAGCAAATTGGCAGAGTCACACATTATCCATCCATTACTTGGTCTTTCTCCTAGGAAACTAAGATGCTAAAGCCGTTTTCAATGGCACGGGCAGTTAATAAAAGTGGCACAAGCTCAAAGCCTTCCAGTCTCACAGAAGAGCAGGAGGATGACACAAAGTTCAATAGCGATGATAAGTGGCAGATTTTTTTTTCAAGTGGGCAAAAAATGAACACTTATTTAAGAAGTAAAATAACTAAAGCTTGCTCCCTGCACCCCATGACAAAAGGATTGAAATGAAAGCATGGAATGAAATCTTTCTCATATGTGTTTAACTAAAACTTGCTGTATTAGCCACTAGATTGACCTGCTGGTATTGAGATTCTCCCAAAGCCCTTCACATCCTGCCAATTAGAGATGTTTTTGTTCAGCAACTGATTTCAGACTGGCTGTAGTGAAAGTGGCAAATTACCAGAAGTTCAGATGACTAATTATATTAAGATGCTTATGAGGGAGTAAAACCCTAAACTTACCTAAATCAATTTCCTCTCTAATTTTAATTAATTATTCATCTTTGGTATAAACAGATCCATTGCTCCACATTTTTATAAGCAATCAAGAATAACCTCATTATTGCTGACCTGACCTCTTTCTTAGTTCAGAAGTTTTGCTCAGGGTGCCCTAGTCACCATGCCTAGATGTGTACCTCAACCCCCAAGCACATTCCAAGCACATGGCTGGGCATTTATTACTGCCTGATTTACATTGCTGTTTCATGGTTCTCTTCATTTTTCTCACTTTTCTCACAATAGAGCATAACATCTATTAAAGCCAGGCTTTTGTTTTTGTTACTGATAAAATACTACTATTAAACCATCCATAGTGGGTGCCCAATAAATATTCTCAACTGTGTGAATAAAAATACTTTTATTTTTTTCATTTTTCCTGTCCAGACAAAAAAGTGAAGGAAAAAGAGTCTTGATCCCACTATCTGTAGTTTTACTGTGCTGCTTTGCCATTTCTATCCTTTGCCATTGTGTATCCTTTGTGAGCTGTTTTTACATGATGTCATTTTATTTATTTATTTATTTATTTAGTTAGTTAGTTTTGTTTTTGACTTTTGGAGACAGGGTTTCTCTGTGTAGCCTTGGCTGTCCTGGACTTCCTTTGTAGACCAGGCTGGCCTCAAACTCACAGAGATCTTCCTGTTTCCCCATGTGCTGGGATTATAGGTGTGAACCACCATGACTGGCACAGGATGTCATTTGATGATCAGCAATTATTGGTTCTACCATGCCTCTGTTGGTACAAGAAATAATTCATTTTCTTCTTTATAAAATGTGCAGTAATTATGGTCCTTGTGTGGGCACCTCTCAGCATGGATTTGAAATGTCTACAACTGATTTCTTCTTCCTCTACTAGCAAGGGTCTCATTTCTATTTTGAGTATGTTGACTTTATGTGACGCTCTTTATTCATTTCCTAGCATTAAGAAACCAATTTTAATTATTTTAAATCTGGACTTTCAGGAAGCTTAATAATCTACTTGTGATGGATATTTCTGGCTGTGAACTTGACCACATCTAGAATTAATTAAAACCCAAGAGGCCAGGTACATTTGTGAGGGATTTTCCTTAAATCATCTGAAGGAGGAAGACCCACCTTTAACCCGGATCTTCTGAGGTGGGAAGACCCATCTGTAATCTGGGCCACACCTTCTGCGGGCAGCCTATATCAACGACACGGAGAAAGAAACTCTTCTTTTTTAGACTCTGAGTTTTCAAGATTCCAACATATACTGAAGACTTTCTGAGACATCCAGCCTTGGTGATCAACTGTTGGATGCTTGGACTTCCCATTGGTAGACAGCCATTGCTAGACTAGCTGGACCACAGCCTGTAAGCATGTTGATAAACACACACACACACACACACACACACACACACACACACACACACACACACGATTTATTAGATCCTTGTGTATGTGTGCGTGCGTGCACGTGTGTATTTTATGAGTTCTGTTCTTTTAGAGAACCTTAACTAACAGTCTACTAGGGTCTTCACTGGCTGAAAGGCAATTCAAAGACTTTGATTGACAGTTCCTTCTAAGATGTGTTGTGCAGATTGACTCTACAAAGTAGAATGGGGATGAGTTGGCTATGATCTGCTTCGTAGGGTTGGGGAGACTAATTGGTCTGCAGGGAAGAGAGCCTCATGTGAGAGGTTACCCCGCTCTCCATGTTCTGGGAGACCATGGATGGCCCACAGTGCAGGGCAGCTCAACGCAGTTTTTTACCCTGTCTGCTGTGCAGTTACATCAACTTTCAGAATCATGACCTGAGGAAAGACAACTTTTCTGAAACAAGAAGTAAATTTAAAATTGTGTGTAGTCTGTTAGATTTACAAAGACAGATAAATCTCAGTTTAAACAACAACAACAATTACACTAAATATATGTGTAGATAGAAATTGTTGATATCTTAAACTTCTCATTTGTTAAAAAAACAAAAAACACCTCACTTGGGAGATACTGGGTTTCTTGGGTTTTATGCTCCATTCATTGGGTGTGCTACAGTTAGGATATTGTTACAATTAAGTCTGAGAGCTTTGAAGGATTCCAGGGCCAGTGAGGTAAGAGGCTTGGGCCACATAATTGGGAGGAGTAATGATTTCTTAAAGTGGCTCCTTATCATGTAAATGTCCTGGCACAAATGAAGATATTCTAAAGAGAATCTTCGTTTATCAGGACAAACACATACACCACAATGAACTAGGATTTCCCCAGGAATCTCCCTTGGGAAGAAAGAAGGGAAAACCTGGAGCCTTGTGCTAGCCAGAGGGGAGCGCCTTACCCTGAAAGGAATGTCAGCCTGGCAGGAGACAGTGGCTCTGGGACCATGACTGGAGGCAAGGTTACAGTTTGAGCACGGATGCTTAGTTATGCACACCTCTGGCACTTCATTTCATGGACGCTGGGGAGTGTGTAGGAGGTGACACTGGGCTGTTTTGTTCCACTTGCCTATATGACCACAGGAAATTGGCTCCTTTTCCTCATTATTTTTGTCTCTTTAATGTGCGAGCATGATGATGGGTGTGTGGGTCTGGCTTGTGAGGGGATTCTAGGTTCCAGGCTCGGGCCCTAGCAGTTGGTAACTGGCAGAGGATTGACCCCCAACTTGGCCCTCTCTAGCCTCTGCTTGATTGGGCTACACTGGGAATTTGTCTCTAGCAGAACAGGAAGCTTACAGATTCTGTGACAGGAGTGATAAAACCTTGGAGGCTCTCAGGAGGTCACTGCCCTCACACTCTGGACATAACCGGGGATAAGCATCCCCCTCACAGGAAGCGGCTGATCCTGATGCTTGCTGCTTTGGAACCGGAATGCGGAAAGCCACTCCTGCCCACTTTGCATTCAAGACCTTGAGGTCCCCTACTTGGCTGGGGAACTGAGTGCTCTGAAGAACACTGGAGTGAGAGCAGATCAGGGGCTTTTCTTTCTCAGTATTACTGGAGGCTTCCATTTCTTCTTCTCTCAAGCTCCTTCTTGCGGCGTAGCAAGGGGACACGGACTTTGGTTTCTGGCTTGAGTGCTTGAAAATTTCATCATTTTTCAAAATTAATTCATATCACAACATCCCTACTTTTTCCACAGTTCACACTGTGTAGTTACATCACCCTACTTTTTGCCCCTACCATCAAAAATAGCCTTTTCCTTCCTTCCTTCCTCCCTTCCTTCCACAGGGAAGCCAATACTTATTCTTGGAAACACTTTCCCATCCAAGCTTTCCCTGAATCTCATAAGTAGAGAGGTCTCCTGTCACACACATGTTGACAGAAACTTCTCTTACTAGGGGGAGCCCTTGCCATCCTGTATCCTTGTCACTTGCCAGAGCACCAGCTACTTTCTTGAGTGCCAAGAACGGGAGCCATATTGCTTCATAATTGTGTTCCTCTGCTTATACCCTACCTCCTGCCTCCATTCCATTCCTCTGTGCCTAGCAGTTATTTAAATGATGGCACCGTGCTGATCTTGATCGCTAGCACGAAAGGACTGTTATCCTCGAAGAAAACCTCTTGGGTGAGTCAGTGAGCCTCCTTCCAGGTAGGCTTGGCTGAGGAAGGAGGATCTGTCCTGCATGTGGATAACAGCATTCCATTGGCTGATTCTGAACTGAATAAAACGGAGAAAGCAAGTAGAGGCTCCAGCTTCATCTCTGCTTCCTGACTATGGATGCAGTGTGACCAGCTGCCTCATATTCCTGTAGCCATGTCATCATCCCTCCTCAATGGACAGTGAACTGTGAGCCCAAATAACCCTCCCACCCGTAAGTATATTTTAGCAGGTTTTCTGTCACTGCAATGAGAAAGTTACTAATATGTTAGATGCATCTCAACCGCATTTTCCTCATGATTCCATTCTTCATAGGAAGATCCACGTATGGATTTCTGTTTGTTATCTAATCTAAGACATTCTTGTTTATTTTTCAACAACTGACCTTCTTAATTCAAAGGAAACTCAGGCCCTTACAAGTAGACTGATCATCTTTCTGTTAACAGAGATACCTCTACATTCCAGCCTGAGGAGGTACTTTCCTGTCCTGGCCCTTGTTAAAAACTCTTTCTCCTCTTACCTCTGCCCACTGACTGGTCTTGTGCTGGAGTGGAACTCCGTCTTCTTTAAGGTACATTCTTTCGTGCATTTTGCCCTCTTTTTGAGATTCTTTCATTGGCTTTTGAGATTGATAGTCCATGGTTCCAGAAAAAGAAGCAAGCAAACCAATGTCACTTTCTTCAGTGCCTCTTCACCTCCCGGTAACACTGGTTCTCCATCCCTAAGCAGCAGATTCTCCAAGTCTCCAAACATTTTCGGGGTTTTAATCTCCTAACCACTGTTATGTGGAGCAGGTTCTCCAACTACTGTTTGGAAAGGGCCTCTGGGAAGATCACTCCCTCTGTCTGTTTTCAAATTGTGTGTCAGTTTTCCATGGGGGGTGACAGAAATGCCTATTCACCTCTTTGGTGGACAAGAGAACCAATTCTGTTCAAATGTCAATTTGAGAGCCAAAACAGTTATTGGGGTTATTTGCAGAAGCACAAGGGAAGGGTTCCTGATAGGTGCATGCATGATTCAGACACAGCTGCATCATTTAAAAAGTCCCACTCAGGAGCAGACGTGGACAAACTGAAGCTCAAGCCTGTGCTCTGATTTCAAGGTGATGCTCACGCCATGTCTGCTTGGCTTGTGCCCAGACAACTTATTCTGGATTCTGCTTCCTTCTCTGAGGGCCATTTCTCACCCTCTGGCTACCTCAGCAGTTCTCAGCTTGACTTAGGCCTGTGTTATCCGTAGTGTCTGGTGTGTCTGTCTGTCTGTCTGTCTGTCTGTCTGTCTGTCTGTCTCACTCTCTCTTTCCCTCTTTCCCTTCCCTCTCCCTTCCCCCTTTTCTGTGGAGTAGTGTTATTTCACCCTTAGCTCTTCAACAGGCACTGATGCTCATTTACACATTTAATTCAGTTCTCTGGCTGGGGGGGGTTGTGTATCAGTGATATGGAGCTTGTGCTGTGTGTATATGACCTTGGGTTTGATCCTTAGCATTGAAAATAGCAATCCCTCTCTCCCCTCTGAGATTCAGGCAGTTCTAACTGGTTATTCCACATCTCTCCTTAGCAAGCTCAAACTCAGCTCAACTGAACCTGAGTCACAATTTTCCATACAGACACGGTAACTATTTTTTTTTCTCTCTCAGTTACTGAACCAAACGTACCCATCTTGATATATATATATACACATATATGAAACGTTGCCCGAGACTTGGCCTGCACAACAATCTTGTCTGTTATTTTTGTTGCCCGTCTCAAGCACTTCTCCTTTCATGAGGCTCATACACTTGGAAGTATTGAACAGAGCCCTAGAGAAAAGTGTGATGTTCATCTAATGCCTGCACCGTTTGCGCAGAGATCCCTTCTCTGCCCAGCTGTGCGGGCCGGAACGAGTGCTGTAGATGCAGGAGAGAAAGGTGTTTATCCCATTTAGGTGAGGAATAATAGAGCTGAGTGTCATCACCGGTACTTTTTATATGTTTAAACCTCATTTTTCAAGCTGTGGTTGAACAGCGGGCACTGGCCTTTTCTGTGACTGCCATTACCCACCTAGGAAAACACGCAGGCAAGGAAAGCTGCAGCATCTCTGGGCAGTAATGGAAGCCCCCGCCCAACGCCGTTTCCACACATCTCACCATGTGAGGCCCATGGAGACTGGGAGAGTAGGCAAAGCATTTTATATGCTCCTAAATCCTCCTGTTTACTTCAGGGCCCGTGTTTCTCTCTGGCATCGCTCATCTCAATAATATATAGTTTCAAAGACACGATTTCATGCAGATGCGGGAGAAATAGGACAACAAATTCAAAGCTCCTCTTGCTATCAGTCTTTTGATTAAAGTGCCCTTTCCAGGGAGGCAAACATGACACTTCTCTCAGCTCCTTCACGGACTTACTGCACAACTAGATTGCTGCATTTTCATTGCAGTGTGTTGCCTGCCCTTGTTTAAAATTGTTTTGACCTTTGGATGAGCACGTATTAAAAAAAAAAATCCACAACTCCCATCTTTCTCTAGAATTAGTAAGCTGTAGTCAAAACCGGAAGGAAGGTGGGGATGTCTGATTGGCACGTGGCAGAAGCACAGCAAACGCTTTCTGACAACTTCAGGTTGCTCTTGGTAAGAGCTGCCATGGGACCCTGTATCTGAACTCTAGCCCCACAGAAATGACTCATTTCCCATCAGAGATGAGGTGGCAGCTTCTCCAGCCAAGGCAGGCTTGTCATTTTACATAGACTCCCAAGACCAGGAATGACATTCAGATTGGAAAAGAAGCTGTCAGAAATCCCCATATGTATCAATTTGCCACTTTGCAACTTGAAAGCACCTAAAAATTACCACGCACAGAAATGTCCACACATTGTGTTAGGGTGAACTGCTAAGGACGGCGAAATTGCTGCTTCCCAGCTTGTCGAGGACAAGAGAAAGCGGCTCTTCAGCAGCAACTCTGGATAGCAATACACTGACAGACACGCGTTACTGTGAAAACAGTAATGGAGCCAGGGCCACAGGGAGTGCCCCTCCTGAATGCCACTGGCATGATATTAACTAATGTCCTGATAGAGCACTGTCAGAAGGAAGCTGGCAGGAGCAATATTGAATATGATGTCGACACAGCCCCACTGCTTCAATTTGAAAGGATTTACTCGGTAGTATTATGGCCTGTCACCATCAGATGTAAAAGAAAAACCATCTCTTGTTGTATATTCTCAAAGGGATTTAATATATATTACCTAATTCTGTCTAGGATGAGAGCAGAATGATTTTTAAAATAATCTAAAGCTATCTTTTCCCTCTTCTCTATAAGAAACAAAGAAAGATTAGCAAGTGGGTAATAATAACCAGCCAACTTTAACACATTAAACTTGAATGAATTACTCTCTAAATCTACAGAAGTGTCTGTTAAGAACACAGGGATAAATTTGAGTTTTTAAGAGAGGGGAAATAAACTCCATAAAGATTACTATAAAACTGGATAAACACATAGTAAGTTCCTCTCAAGGAATACAAAAACACAAAAGCAACTGAAAGTACCACCAGTGATCAGCAAGGACAATCTGCTTTGGGAAGACTGAGTTAAGTGCGTCTGTGGGAGCTGCAGAAGAACAAGAACGCAATTGACATTTTCCTTGATTTAAAGGTAAAATAGCCCCTTTCCCTCATCAGCAGTTATCAAGACTTTCTGAGCACTCAGCTTTGCTTTAGGCATCATTAAAACATTATCTCTCATATACTGCTTCGAAAACAACTTGGGAAATATATATTATTCATGGGTTCAAAATATGCAACCATCATGTACGACACCTTGGCATGTCAGCAAACAATGGAAACAGCCACGGAAGTGCAGAGCATTTCTTCTGTTACTTTTCTACTGAGGCAATCCATCAGGCCTGCCTGAACATCCCCAGAGACTAGGCCATATGACCCTCACCCCATGGGAGCCCTCCTTCTGACCAGAGAAAGGGGATGCCCTCATCTCTGAAGACATGAGCCTGCACACTGTGTATGTTTCTCAGCTAACTACCCTTGCTCACTCGACCACGCTTCTTCATGGCTCCCCTCATTCTGAGATGCCACATAAGGTATACATACTTTCCCCACCTATTTGAACCTTCATTTCTGAAGGCTTTCATGCCATATGTAACTTATGCTGACTAATTTGCCAATGCTTATACAATTGATAAGATTGTGAGCATCTCTATCACCCCAAATTCCTTGTGGTCCATTGGGGCTGGAAGAAAGAGGGAAGGGGAAGTGATGTGAACTTACTTCAATAAAAATATGCTAAAAAATCAAATTGAAGGAAGAATCCAGGGACTCAATTCACTTGAGAAATACAAGTTACAAACAAAACCACATGCCAGCCTTGTTTGTTTTAATAAAATGCTATCAATAATGAGTCTTGGTGAAGGTGTACAAGGACAGATGTCATCATTAGTTGTTGATAGAAACCTAAGTTGTCCAAACACTACAAAACTGTCAGTGGTATCTATCACTGGCTACCTGTGAATCCCAACATCCCTCTGTACATAGCTAAGAAAATCCATGTATGCACTCACAATAAGATGTGTACAAAAATTTCTTAGTGGCTTTATTTATACTCTCATTAAATTGGAAATGATTTTTAATGTCTGCTGTAAAGAAGTAAGATACACTCATAAAAGGGAATTTTAATGACTAAGGAAAAGAAATAATTCACATGTCAGTGAATCTTAGAACACAGAGCTTGGCTGGATAGAGAAAAGGAGAGAGGAAAGATGTTCTGCATGGTTCAATTCATGACTTATTAAGAAGAGGCAAGAGGAGTCCACAATGACATTATTCATGTTTGTATTACCAGCTATCTAGACCGGTGGTGCTTCTCAGCCTGTGGATCACAACTCCTTTGGGGGTCGAATGACCTTTTCACAGGGATTGCATATCAGATATCTTGCAAATCAGATATTTATGTAACAATTCATAATAGTAGCAAAATTATATTTATAAAGTAGCAACAAAAATAATTTTATGGTTGGTAGTCACCACAACATAAGGAATTGTATTAAAGGTCACAGCATTAGGACGGTTGATATAGATCAAGTTATGAATTATCTCCAGCATATCAGAAGTATGCTGCCCACTTTCTCATTAATAACGCAGTAGACCACCATTACTGTACTCTCAGACCCTGTTAACTATTGATCTACTTCCTGCCCCTATAGATTTGTTTCTTTTAGACATTTCATGTACACAGGATTATATATACAACCTTATGTGTCTGGCTTCTTTGACTTAGTACAATTTTTTTTTCAGTTCATCTTACATAGTGTAGCTGCAATGACACTTAGTTCTACTATCTTAGTGAGTACCAGTCTATTGTATGAACATAGCAGAATCTGTGTATTCACTCATTGATATTTTCATCATTTTCCACTGTGTTTTGGCTGTGGTTCTCATTTTTCAAAACAAAATACATTTGTTAGAAATTCTATTCTTTAATTTTTGTTTTAATTTTAAAAATTTATTTTCTATCTATAGTGTATGCATGTGTACCACACTTGTGCTTGGTGCCTTCAGAGGTCAGAAGGTCAGCTACCCTGGAACTGTATTCACAAATAGTTGTGAATGTGGGTGTTCAAAATCACACTTGAGTGTTCTGGAAGAATAAATGCTTTAAGGCATGGAGCCATTTGTCCAGTTTTGAGATTCTACTCTTTAAGTTAAAAATAAAACAAACACACATTGCCCCAACCAAGAGAAAAATGGAAAAAATGAAAAGAGAGGAAAAATAACCTTGTTGGACTTTCTGAATTAAACTCCCCTACGCCAAATTGAAAAAGGCACACAGGAGATAACTGGGCTATATTACTACTTTATTTGAAATAGCACCCAGGAATATGCTATGATGAAAAAACTCAGTGTTAGAAATAGAGAAAGTGAAAGCTGGGACTCTTCAGAACTTTGCTCACCTCAGACCATTGATATGCAACCCTGTAATGCAGGGTTCAAAATGGAATTTCTCAACCAGCTCCCCAATAGTACTGTGAGCGTATTAAATCTTTCTGATAGTTTTAACTTTTCTTCTTACCTTTTTAATTATTTTAATGACTTGCTTTCCCTTAAGGATTAAAAGTAATAAATGAGAGCTTAGACACATAGAATCAATGCCCAAGCCAAGTTCAGTTGCTATGTGAGAATAAAAAATAAAGCTAGTACCACTTATTTATAACTAAGGAAAAAAAAAAGTCCTTGTAGTGTTTCAAAAGGTCCTAGGTTTTGTCTAGGAGAAAAACCAATTTAATGAGGTATTTATAAAAATTACTTTTCAAATGGTATTGTTTCTTACAGCTTTGAAATAAATAGGCTTAACTGAAACTTTTCAACAGAAACTTATCATGGTATAAAGTTGGTGAATGATGGACCATTTACCGTAGTTTCAAATACTGGTAAATACAAGTGGAGAATGACAATGAAGAAGGATAATGCTGGAGGGGGGTATGGCAGAGAGACAGAGCAAGATGTGGAGAGGAGGAGAGATGGAGGGCATAGAGGCTCTACGCTACTAGGGTATTGCTCTTTTTCATTTTTAAGTGGAAGCTGCAGTCCAACTGGGGGGGGGGGCGGTCACGATGTGGGTGAATCACTCTCGATTCTGTAAGATATAGTATTCCTACAGCTGTCACTTGAAAGTTCCCAGAATCTAATCAAGTGCTGACTAAAAAAAAAAAAAAAAAATTGCATGCAATGCCCAAATACTTGGGGGAAAAAAACGCCCCGAAGACCCATTATTTTAAAAACATGGGACATGCAGTATGAGCAGCTTTCCCAATTTCTCCACACCATCTATGGTGGTAGAAGAGTGTGTGGCTTCGGTGCTATAGGATTGGAATCTCTCTACAGTTCAGACTCTTCCCATAGGGGCTCTGGGTGGTTCTAAAATAATTTTGCTTATTGTGAGTGATTTACTTAAAACACATAGGAAAAATAACCCTCACAGAACAAACACCACTGAGGTGTTTTCTCTGATCCAAGCAGGTAACCAGAATTCAGGAGATCCCTGGAACTTGGAAGAAAAAGACCTAGGCAGATCTATAGCTTGGCAGGTGCTGGGATGTGAGGGTTTTGTGGAATAAATCTCTGCAATACTCTGTCAAGGTCCACGTAGTCTCAAGGAAAGGAAGAACTGATGGGGATGCCTGAGTGCATTGGAGAGCAACGGAAACCAACTGATGAGCGAAGTTAAGTAAGAAGCCAGAGACCACTGTTTTGAATTAGGTTTCCATAAGAGCTCCAATGGGCTAGATCAAAATTGCAAAATGGAGTCACTGGTCACCAAACCAGAACTAAGCTGCTATCTGACCCGAGATTCTTCCAGAAGGCTCCAGGCATGGCTGTGAAGTTACCTTTGCTTTAATCCTGACATGCTTTAATCTTTCCAAGAAGCAACCCGAACTAATCTCAAATTATTTTTGTAGCTCTGTCTCCTGGCCACTGCCTATTCAAGGAAAGTGTCTTCAAAATGATCTACTCCTTGCTATTCTTTTGTTTCTATCTTTTTCAGTTTTTTTTCCTACCTATAAAGCTCACCTCCTTCTCTGCTTTGTTTGATAAGAATAAGTGAACAGCCTAATTGTACAATCAGAAAATAAAGCCAGTTGGGATCTTCAAATAGTTGTAATTTTACCCTTTTCCAGAAGACAGGATGAACACATAATCAAAAAAAGATGGGGAAGAGCCGCTGGGAAAGGAGATCTGAAGCTCCGGCTATGGGTCCACTGACATTCTATAATGGCTTTGGTGGACACCCTAGCCACAGAGGAGCAGGAAAGTACAGGGACAAGAAGAGTAGATGGACTTGCTTCATCGATAGATACTAGAACAGCGGACCATAAAGCAGAAGTCAACATTTCAGTTAAGATGAGAAAATAGTTCATAAAACTCAAGCCCAATGAATTTCTCAGGCAAGGGGCCATAAATATGGTATGCCAGTTACACAGACTTAGTTCAAGTCCTTCTGTCTCCTGTGGGATTTTAGTTAAGTTGCTTTCACATGCCTTCTCCAATGCAAATGATAGCAATCCATCATGATTAAAAGCCTAGAAAACCCCTCTAATAAGATCCAAGACAATTTTTTGTCCTGTTGCTATTACACTCATGTAGTATTCTCTACAAAAAATGTTCATACAGGCTCATGGTGAAAAAACAAATTAATTTTAGTCTAAGTTAACTCATGGCCAGGGTACCATAATTATTTTTTTCAAAATCCAAGCCTTTCTCCATCCCCCCACCAAACAAACAAACAAACAAACAAAAACAAAACAAAACAAAACAAAACAACAACAACAACAGAAAACCAACCAACCAAACCAACAAAAAACTATGCTTCAAAGCCTCTTTCCTTTCTTGCCTGGAATCAGATAATAACTAAAGGGTGGAAAGAAATGTTGGGCTGAGTTAAAGCAAAGTAAAGAAAAGGAACAAGCCAGTGAAAAAGATGCTTCTACTCCGACCAGAAGAGTAACAACCTATATCCTCTTGCCTTGCTCAAAATGTCTCCTTAAAAAACACAATGTCACCAGCCAATGACAATACATGCAGTAAACTTCGAACCCCTACCCAGATCTAGCCAATGGACAGGACATTCTTTGTAGTTGAGTGGAGAGTGGGGTCTGACTTTCACATGAACTCTGGTGCCCCCATATTTGACCATGTCCCCTGGAGGAGGAGACATGGTGGCACTCAGAGGAAGGATAGCAGGCTACCAAGAAGAGACTCGATACCCTATGAGCATATACAGAGGGAGGAGGTCCCCCTCAGTCACAGTCATAGGGGAAGGGAGTAAGGGGAAAATGGGAGGGAGGGAGGAATGGGAGGATACAAGGGATGGGATAACAATTGAGATGTAATATGAATAAATTAATAAACTATATTAAAAAACACAATGTGATAGAGGACTGCGTGTTCTCCTTGGATTCCACTGTTCAGTCTAAGCCATTCCTACTCAGCCTTATAAGCGAGGAGTGTAAATTTGCCTTAGGTGTTCTAGTTCTGATACAATCAAAGGGGATTCCAATAATAGATAAAGATAACCTAGGGATTTTAGCTTAGGCAGTATAGTGGTTGCCTACCATACACAACACCCTGGGTTCAATTCCCAGCACCGAATAAATGTTGCATGGTGGTGGATGCCTATAAACACAATGCTTGGGAGGAAGAAGTGGACCAATCAGAAGTTCAAGGTAATTTCCATAGTGTCTTGAAGTAGCATGGGATATGAGGTCCTATTTCTAAAAATGAAGGGAAAGATTTTGTGTACAAGAGTAGCGACTGCTCCATCTAGAGTCTGTTTTTTTCCGATTGTGTATGAGTTCCCGGGCACACTATTTCACAATGTTTGCTTAAATAGTCTTCTGGAATGATTTAGAAATTGGATCCTTGTTGTGGCATCAGAAAAATGGCCTCTTCAGTCTCCTGATGACAAGGACATAGGTGACTGATGGCATGTCATCTCTGAGTCCACTCTACCTATGGCTACTTCAAGGCAATGGAGCAGGGCAGGGCTCATGTAGGCCCATTTCTACAATGTGTGTGATTCCCTAGAAGGGCAACTTGTAAAACAATCTCTATTAGCCTTGTTAACATTTTCTATTTCACCCCATCTTACACTTTTTTTTTACATGTTCTTTCCCCTTCCTCTCTCCTAGATCCGTGCTATGCTTTGAGGTCCTTCCTGAACCATCTTTCTCGACAGGCCCTCTTTCTACTCCTAGACAAAAACCCCCCTTGTGTAACCAATTCTGTTTCCACAGAGGGCTCAGATGAATGGTCCTGCCATTTATTAGCTGGGTGATCTTGGCGTCTAACCCTTTCCTCAGTCTTTACAACTTCTAAGTGGGAGCGGTAACAGTGTCCATGTCACTGAATTTGTATGTATTATTTCTTATGCTGTTCCTGATACTAGCAACATACTTAGCACGGGCTAGGTAATCATACAACTCATAGGATGCTCTTAAGATGCCAGAGGTCAGAGTGATCCATTTAAATGAGTAAACACATGAGACATAAAATACTTTGGACTAAAGTATAAACTGATGTGAAATCAGTCCCATGTTATCCATCATTCTGTACACAGAGACCAGAAAAGCGAAGGCATGGCTGTGGTCCTGATGTGGGAAGATGCACTCATCTTCTGGGTCAATGGTCCACTTCAATACTGCAGATTCATTTTTTTGTTCTCCTTATTTTGAAATGTCTACTTTTTTTTTGTGGGCTGAAATGAACATCTACACATTTTTATTTGTTTTTCTTGTCTATGATGCAGTGATATTTTCTCCTCCCCAAACCTGATAGGCTTACTTTACATGATTTTTAAAATTGATATTTTTAGTTAGAACACAAAGAAATGTGTTTGTAATGTTTCCATACATATATATCATTATATTTTTAATTTACCATTCTCATTGTTTCCTCTCCATGTCCCTTCTTCCACCCTTGTTGGTCCCCTTCTTTCTCACACAGAATTCCATTCTGCTTTCGAGACATATGTATATGTATATGTAAGTGCGTGTGTGTTTGTTGGCATCATTTCTTTCTATCTATCTATCTATCTATCTATCTATCTATCTATCTATCATCTATTTTCATCTATTATTATTATCTATCTATCTATCTATCTATCTATCTATCTATCTATCTATCTATCATCTATCCATTTGCTTGATGTTGGCATCAGTCTTTATACTTTTCAAGCCTCAGTCTCATGACACATTCTTGTCCTTTTTAAAAATCATATTCTCAGTCCCTTTTTCCTATGAGATTTACACCTTGGATCCAATCTGAATGCAAGATCTCAGAGTCTAATTGTACACATCCTACTGTACACATGCAGTGTGTATTCTAATGGTCTTGTTTTGAAGATGACTGAGGCAGCAACAATGTGAGAACATTGCATGTCATATGCCTGGCGAATGGCTCCGGGAGAACTGTGGAAGAAAGTACTAACAAAAGGTTTTATTCTTTTCTGCAAATGCCCAGTGTTGAGAGAACTACTGAGGTGTCTGCACTGAAGTGGAAACATATTGCCTTGCACTGCAGTTAGTTCAGGAAAGTTTTCTCTGTAAGTGGGTGGTATCTTTGGAAATCACTTCAGTGTTATGTGTTTTTAAAATATATCACAATTTATTTGTGTGTGTGTATGCGTGTGTGACTACACATTTGCCAAGATGTTGTACAAATCTCAGAAGACAACTGAGAGGGAGTCAGGTTATCTTTTTCTATTATGTGAGTCTGAGAGATGGAACTCAGGTGGCAGGCTTGTCAGGAAGTGTCCATCCTAAGTCTGATGTGATTTGTAGCTTAGCCTTCAAGTTTTTGGTTAATGCCGTTTCCTAAATGATTTGTTGGATGCTCAAGTAAGCAAGTGAGCAACCTGGAACCTTATCTATGAGAGCACGTTGTATTTATTTATGCACAAGTTCTCACTCTTCAGTCCTTCTAGAGCTTTTGTAACTATGGGATGAATTTTAGTTTTCTTGTATCCTCTTTGACATAAGATGTGACTCTTCAGTGAAAGCCAGTGTTCAACTTTTAATGGCGTGAGCAGGCTGGTAACTCAGTGACCATTATAGCTTTGGAAAGGCATCACCGAATCACAGGCCTTCCCTGGTGACTCCTCTTGCGATAGCAAACCGTTATTATTTTGCAATTAAACTTTCTTACAGTTCAGTGCTTTTATTTGTATTTTTCCCCTCCTGAGACAGATCCACAGTTTTGTTGTTGTTTTTAGACCAGGTCAGGTCTTTTATTATCATGTGAGTGCGAATCTTTATCTCAATCTTTTGTCTCACCTGGATAAAAGTACCCAGAAAGATGGCATCTGTGCTACTATTAGAGGTGAGTGCAAAGGAGCAGCCCAGTAGACAGTCTGCAATGGATCTCCTCTGCTTTAGAGAAGGATTCAAGAAGTAAAATTGTGAGTCCTCTACCTTTAGTTCTATAAGCTCCAATGTACTAATATAGTTTGTGAGATCACTTGGGCAGCAATGAGGTAGGATTGATAGTTTAAACTTTATCACGTAGGTGACCATTATGTAGAAATGTTATCAAGATAATTACATCTTATCAAGATATTAGTTTAGCTGACATGGTGAGGCACACTTTTAGTCCCAACCCTCAGGAGGCCAATCTCTCTGAGTTTGAGGCTAGCCTGGGCTACATCGTGAGTTCTACGCCAGCCAGACATACATTGTAAGACCCTGTCTCCAAAAAAACCAAAACAAAAAAGATATTCCTTAAGTCATATTTAAACAGATATTGGGGTAAAATTGTCTTATAAACTATTACCCTTTGTTTATTAAATATATCCTAGGGGGAAATATCTTAAAGAGCTTCCATCCTGAATAGTTGGTTACACTCTGCAGAAACTATGGATGTGGTTAATCTTATCAGCACATCATTAATTTGCTATTAGACTACCAGCTTTACAAAGCTGATGTTGTAGTACACCACACTTTTTCTTCTCCTTAGTGATCTCACGAGACCACAAATTACTATGTAAAGATAACGAGTGACTAGGACTTGGCAGATAGAATATTTCTGTTGTTTTGAAGTTTCCATCGAGATGCTGTCAGTCCCTAACAGCATTATAAACAGATGGCTAATTGTTACAGGGTTACATATTGTTAATGCAGAGGCTTGCCTATTTCTTGGTGACATATGGTTTAAAAAATAATCATAGGGTAGTTATAAGGATAGTTCCATCCAAAGATTAGTTCTTAACAAATAGGAGGACACTCAGAGTTGCCTGTGTGTTTATGCTATATATCACTTAAAGATGGAAATTTGATTTCCTAAAAGATAAGGGTAAGATAGAATTCTGTGTATTGGTTCACAAAGGCTGTTGTAACAGATGATCATAAACTGGGTGACTTACACAATACAACAACAGAAATATATTCTTTCATAGCTTTTATGGCTAGAAATTCAAGGTCAGAGTGTCAGTAGAGATGTGTTGTCTCTATCTCCGTCTCTGTCTCTCTGTTTCTGTCTCTCAGTCTGTCTCTGTCTCTGTCTCTCTGTCTATGTCTCTCTCTGTAACTCTGTCTCTGTCTGTCTCTGTCTCTGTCTGTCTCTGTCTGTCTATGTCTCTCTCTGTCTCTCTCTGTATCTCTGTCTCTGTCTCTCTGGATCTTACCCTTAG
Organism: Acomys minous; assembly: GCF_964271855.1. Lineage (NCBI taxonomy): Eukaryota > Metazoa > Chordata > Mammalia > Rodentia > Muridae > Acomys > Acomys minous. The sequence goes on from NC_140487.1 coordinate 61,834,589, forward strand.
ACACTGTGGGTAAACATTCCATTATGTCTTCCTGGATTCACTAGCAATCCTTGGTACTCCTTGGCTTGTATATGGCTGTCCTGTCTATCACAGGGCCTTCTCCTTATGTATCTAATACTCTTCTTCTAATTAGGATAGAACTCATTGGATTATACCCTCCCTGTCTTGGTATGACCCCCTGCCAGCTCAATTAAATCTATAATTTCTAAATAAGGTCACATTCACACGTTCTAATGATTATGAATTCAATATATATTTTTGGGGAAAGGTGGAAGTTACATACACACCTGGGAACTTGTTAAAAATATTTCAGTAATATTTAATTTTCTTCTTAGTGGAGCTGTTCAAATCTAAGAAAAAACATGGGGACTCCCTGCGTTCATGTTGAATGTATTTTTACTACAGTTACTGTACTCTGTGTCCTTCAACACAACAACTAACCAGGTCAACATACTTGGGCCCAAAACAGGTATGTAGTTGACTTTAAAAAATAATATACTGTGTAGCCAGTACTAAGAATCTTATTATACAGTCTAGGAAGAAATTCAGCATGCCCATGCCTTTGCTATGACTTACTCTTCTGAAATATGAATGGTATGCATGGTAAGTGGATGCAAATCACGTTGCTGAAGTGTAATTTACATGGGGGATGCAGCCCCATATCAAAGTTGTGCTGGTCCTCTCTCTAGTGCTCTGTCTAGGTTTACTCTACGACAGTTTTATTGTTTTGTGTGAGAGCTCTTCTTCTGCACTTTGGCTTCTAAATGGTAAATGGCTTTGCTTCCTAGAGACAAACACTCCATGCTTTTAGGACCCTGGCTTTCAACAAAAACACCAGCTGAAGCAAGAAATCACCCTCTCAGTGCCAAGTCCTTGCTTACTTATTGTCTTGCAAATTCTCATGAAGCATTACAAAAGGAACTCTACTCAGTCTAGTTTTAGTAGCTGCCTAGTTCAGCTTGATAATAATTGCTGAGGTTTCATAGCCATGCTTATGCTAACTAGACACACATAGGGAAGGATCTTAAAATTAGGTGCATAGCATTTGGAACATTTGCCAACAAATGATTAAGGTGATATTTAGATAGTCAAAAAATTAAGTGGAGGAGACTGGGAATATTTTTTAAAAATATGAAATTTGGAAGATGGTAACCAAATATCATTGACAAAGATATTATGTAGTGATGGTTGTCATAATTCTAAGTGTTAGGGAAGTAGTTTCTCACATATCAGGCCAAAAGTACTGGAAATATATATTTCTCCACATCTGTATGATTTTGAAATTTATACATAAAGCAAATTGCCCAAGATACTAAAACATAGTAAGCCATTCCGAAACAGCTCCACCAAGGCAGCCCCAAGTAATCAAATACCTGAGCCTATGGGGACTTTTCCCATTAAAACCAAAGCTCTGTCTTTGATCTCACTTAATTCTATGCCGAAAGATTCCCCAGGAAACTTCTAGTAACCCTTTCATTGTCATCCCTGGGAAACATGATTTTCTCAAGCCCTCCAAACTGATTTTAAATGGAGCTCTGGATTTTCCAATAGAAGTGACATTTTCCTAAAGTAAGAAAAAACCACAGTTTCCTTTGGTTTTATAACTGACAGAATTTTATTTGTGGTTAAATAAAAAAACTAAACAAAACAAAACAACAACAACAAAAAAACAAAACCAGAAACATTCCCATTTCATTATCACGTAGGAATGAATTAAACTTGAACCTTCTCATCTAAGTTGGTTTATATTAAGAAAACTATTTGTGACATAATCAAGACATTTCTATTGTTACTACAAAAGCTTTGGTCATATTTGTAAAAGCATTATGCAAAAACTGCAGGTCCCATCCCAGCTGGTCCCACCTTGGCAGATAGATAGGCTGCATTTGTAAGCTTGTGTGAGCATGTTTCAGCTATTTGCCCACCTACACAGGTTTTTTGTGTGGCTGAAGTATTTTCTGGTCCCCTACAGTAGCTAACTATGATGCTCATATCTAGCCTAGTCTGCGCTCTGATCCTTGCTTTCTGCTAGAGACTATGAAAAGCTTACAACATGCACTCAAAGTCTGTAGCCTGGATGGAAAAGGAGTTGTGGGTAGGGAGTAGGAGCATCAAGGAGGGCCACATAAAGAGCTGAGCAATACAGAGTTATACCTTGATTTAACATAGAGAGGACCGTACCCCAATGCTCTGGGCACCTTCGTGAGCTCCAAAGTTATCCAGCAGCATCCTGATATTTTGCAGAGAAAGCCACTCTTTGGGTTTAAGTGGGCTTACCCAGGGAACTAAGACTAGAGATCCATTGCACTGTAGAGTCTACATAGAAGGGGAAGACAGCTTAGAAAAGGGGGATGTCCATATGGAAATGTACAGTGGGACTCCATTTTAGAAATAAAAAACCCCAACTTTTTAGGTTGCTTCTGCTAGCATGATGAGTAAAACACTTTCGGAGGGCTCGGCACTGGCAGGTATACTGTTTCTTGCACGGACTTAAGGGATGTGTACAAGGAATTCATGTTGATCTGGCATAGGGAAATAGATGGTGAGGGGGATTTTTATACTTCCATTTTTTAGTGTTAATATTAATCAAACACAGAGGAATAAAAGCTTTACAAAAGGCAAGGTCTGAAGGGAAAACATCATGCTACGATGACACTCAGCTTTAAAAGCCTAGGTTTTTAGAAGGAGCAGCCACCTGGTGGCATAAGTGATGTCTTGGTGGGCAATTTCTTCCACTTAAGTTCATGGTCAGAAGTCATGTGAGGACACACACTGGTCTAGACCAGGCAGCCTCTTGGGAAGCTGAAGCCCTGAAGGTTTCTCTTTATCTCGCAGGTCATTTTTCCTTTCTCTAGACACAGTTAAATCTCACTATGGCTTTTATATGCCAAGTAGTCTGTGAGGTGAATCATTCTCTAATGCGTGTGTCTAACGGAAATATGATGTGAGCCACATTTACAATTAAAACTTCTAGTGGTCGCATGAAGTAGATAACGAGAAACAGATTCAAAAAGTTCAAGTTTAATACTTTTTTGAGCTCCATATATTTAATATAGTTTATTTAAATCTACAAACAACTCATAAGGTATATTTTTTCTTTCTGATCTTCAGTCTTTGAGCTCCTATATATTTTATACTTACAGTATATCTCAATTTGGCACTTCATTTTAATAGAATATAATTAGTGTTTCACTAGATATATAATTTATGGCTGAAGAAGAAGACTCATTTACCCAAATTGCTTCAATTAGGCTTAAATTTTTTTCAATATATGTGCTGAATATTTGTTTTAAAGTTTTAACTTGAATCCCTTTTTTTTTTTGTTTTTTGTTTTTTGTTTTGTTTTGTTTTGTTTTTGAGACAGGGTTTCTCTGTGTAGCCTTGGCTGTCCTGAACTCACTTTGTAGACCAGGCTGGCCTCGAACTCACAGCGATCCACCTGCCTCTGCCTCCCGAGTGCTGGGATTAAAGGTGTGCGCCACCACGCCCGGCTTGAATCCCTTTAAATATAATTCAGTAGAATAAAAATTCCATTTCTCTGTCAGAGTAGCTATATTTAGAGTGGCCGGCAGTCATGTGTGGCTGGTCGTAACTGTGCTAGTCACCGTGGGACTCACAGCACTACTCATGAGTCCCTTGTGAAATGGTGGGACGTGGTGTAGTTTTAAGTGATGGGGAGACAGGCTGGTCTTGTAATTCCACTGTGTGGCCTATAGACTCTTGAGAAATAGGGCACAAAGGTGTCCACTCTTAGCTATGCTGATGCTTTGATTTCTAGCTGACCCGGTTTCCTTCACTTGGCTGTTTCAGCCTTCTGACTATGGAGGAACATGGTGGACGGTCGACCTGGAAATCCTATGAACTAAGAACAGTGCAGTATTTCTTAGCTTTCAAGAAACCTACACTCTGAAGCAAAGGCATTCATTCTCTCTCCGTCCTCTCCTTACCCCCAGCAACAGGAGCCATAGTTTTATACTGCGGGTTTTAAACACAAGAATTATCTGATAACATTGTCCACGTTGATCTGGAGGTAGGGATGCAAACTATCAGCATGCAAGCGTCCTACACAGTGTGTGTAATTGATCTAACTGCTTTGGATTTTCTATTTACGCCAGGCTTGAATTGTGCTCTCTGAATTTCAAATGGCAGATTTTAAGAACAGGAAGACGATTGTACAGGATAATTTTAGGTTTTCTTTAAGCAGCTTCTGGAGTCTTATAATCTTATTGTGCTAAGTCAAACTGGGTAGCTGTCTGTGGCTTTTAAGCATAAACACATTAGAAAGTGTTGTATCAATATGTGTGAGCTACAGCGTTTTGGGTCTTTGAGTGCAGCTTGTACTGTAAATGCTTAGTCCCTGAAAGCCTGAACTTGTCATACAAAAGGAAAATAAACATTTATGACAATAAGAGTATTTATATACCACCAACACCAACCCATAGCTTGTATTACCCATTACCTTTTTAGTCTGTTGTTCACCGGGGAAATAATCATAATTGATTCCAGCTCATGGAACAATTGGGCCATGCCATATTCTACTGCACGCAGCTCAAAGCGGCATAGTTCATGCCTTTAAAATGGTAATACCTTGTATTGTCAGGCTCCTAAATTGAATTTCATTGCATCGGGAATCTGGAGAAGTTCAGAGAAAGAGTTGTTTGAAATGCACTTGAGATTTGCTAAGAGAATAAACGGGGAGGGGGGAAGGGGGTGCTTAAAACCCACGGTTAATCCACTCAAGAAAACGAGCCATTGTTAAGGACGGAGAGTACATCAGTTTCTGTTAATGAGCAAACAGAATGCCTATGTGCTTTAAAGAAAGCTCTGCAGGGCATTTTAGTAGTGCAAGTTCTAGCCAGGGTTTGGAATTGTGCCTAGAATTGAATGCAATCAAGTTGTACTTCTTTTAAAATAGTACATCAGCGATTCCCCATTCAGACCCGCCTCCTCCCCAATTAATCTTACTAGTGAGTTATGATTGGGCGTAATAGGAAGTGACAGTGTTACTTTCATACTACAGACGCTAAGTGACATTAGTAGACAATGAATGGAAGGATGGGGCAGGGTATGGCAGCCTCACTGCCATCTGTGACTCATAAAGGCACTTTAATGTCAAGTCTTTTCTTCCTGGAGAATTTAAATGTGATACACAAAGTAAAAAGCTTGCTCTGTCTGTGAGCCAACTTTTCTTTTTGTCTTTTCTAGTTCTACTTGAACTTGAGTTGGAGAAGTGAAGGCAGGCAGAGGAATAAAAACAAAAGCTGAGAGAAGATGACAGCACACGCCTGTCATTTTGTAAAAGAAGACCCAGATGTCTAGGTTCAATTAAAAAAAAATCACTCATACCAAGAACAGGAAAATCTCAGACTGGATGAAAAGAGAGAGAGAGAGAGAGAGAGAGAGAGAGAGAGAGAGAGAGAGAGAGAGAGAGAGAGTGAGATCAATAGATGCCAACTCTGAGATGAGAAATGCTAGAATTATCTGGCCAAGATTCTGAAGCAGTCATTCAAAAAAAGCTCCAATGGGCAATAACTAATGTTTCTTAGAAACTAAATAAAAATAAAACGATTCATGCTGAAGATGTGATCTGGAAAACATCTCTTATACAGTCAATTCAGTCGTAACATCTAGAAGGTAAAGCTTTCATTTTTTTTTTACCACATGTAGAGTTTGGGATGAATCTGGAATCTTGTTACTCATCAACACTAAGCCGGAGAAAGATATGCAGGCCAAATCCGGCTCTGTCTCACCTTGGTGCTAAGTCAAGAAAGCAGCTCTTTTCAAACACTCCAATGCAAGGTTTAAATGATGCAGAAGATTTCTCATTCACGTGTCCTCTATAATTTTGGTTTGGAAATTAGGAGAGTGAATAGACAGGAGCTCTTAAATTTTAAGATTTAACTGGTAGCCAAGGATGGGGCGCCGGAAGACCTTCTCATTTCTAGCTAAGTAACAGGTTGGTGAGTGCCCCACCATATCCAGTGGTCACGCTCACCTTGCTCTGTCCCTGAGTTCTCAAGGAGTCAAAGGACTTCAAAGTAAATGTGCGATATGGGCTTCTCCCAAATCTGTTTTATCATCCCCCAAGTGTAGTGGATGTAAGCATGTTTTTGTTTTGATCCGAAGTGTGGGATATGAAACAGACTTGTGGGAGGCTGTGTGGTGTTTGTCTGCTGTAAACAGACTTGTGAGAGAGGAGGTGATATTTACCAACTGGTAAACACCATAGTATGCATTATGTATGTATGTATGCATGTATATATGTATATGAACCCCAATACAAGAGATTTGGCTTTTTTTTGCTTTTTGGTGTTGGCATCATTTCCTACTGTTTGGATGTTCATTGCTTTGTTTCAAGACATCCCTAGAGGGAAAGCTCCAAGGAACACTTTGAGGTTCCGGGTTCTGGCTGCTGCAGTTGCAGCTGCCTTTGCTGAATCGCTAGTCTGCTGTTTAATGGATCTGCTGAAATCCTGACTCGGAATAGTGCAATGTGTCCAAGGAAATGAGTCTAAAAAGGTCTACTTCTCTGTTTCCATTAACCTCTTTTCTTTCCTATCTAGGGTAGGTGGGTTGGAAGGAAGGTATAAGCATTAAAGTATTCCAAATAAAGTAGGTTTGAAAAAGTTCAAAGACTACATCCAAGCAGGATAAAGAATTCTTCCATTCATCTGCATTAGTGGATATGTTATTATTCAGAATGACAGTGATGGAGCCTTTTCCTGCTAAGGATAAATATTAAGGAAAGGTAAAATTGTTTTCCACATTGTCCTTCAAAGAGGCCAAAGTTTGAAAGTTTTTGTTTTTGTTGATGATGATGTTGTTGTTGTTGAAAGGTCCCTGAAAGTGGAAACATTGCTTTGTGCTAACTTTAACAGGAGGGCTACTTTGAACAGCTGTAAAATAGAGCACTTCCCCAGAAGAACGTCTTCCCTGATGCTACCTAGCAACTAACTGTGACTGGGACCTGAAGCATCTTGACAGTGAGAAGTTAAAAGTGTCAGCTGTGGCCTCTCCCATTCTTTTATTTGTCTTCCTTGTACCCATGTGTATAGTTCAAGGCCAAGATAAGCCTATTGCTAAAACGGGTTCACGCGGGAGCAACGAGCACCTCTTGATGATGAGCATGGCCTGAGGACAGAAGGGGAGGACAAGCGCAGAGACCCTGCCCTCTTCAGGGGTCTAAAGAGCCGGGGAGCTGCTCACTCAGGGACTGTCCACTCTACAGGCACAGACAAGAGAAGTGAGTTCCTTGGATGCTTCTGTTGCACCACTATGCGACCTGAGTGTTTCATCAAAACAAAGATTGTACTCCAGCCTGAATCCTCCGGCCTTTCATCTGTAACGTGGCATAGAATTTTTACTTCCTGATAAGATACTCTCGGGAGGGGACATCCAGAAACACAGGCACTTTGTGGTGATGCCGAGGATCTAATCCAAAGCACTGAATGTGCCAGGCAAGCACTGTCCTGCAGACTAATTTTCAGACCCCAGGCCTATCTTTGGAGGAGAGTTAAGAGGGACATGGTCAACTAGGAAAGCAAAGACAGGCTTCCTGATGCCTGCTTAACAACAGAAACAGCTGGAAGGTACTGGGTGGATCTCTAAACAGAACCAACTGGGGCCATGGGGAGTATCCAGAGGCTACCTGATACTCAAACCACTTTTCTCTTTGTAGACTTCTGTCTTTAGGCTTTTCCCACTCAGAGTGTATAAAGCTCTCACGTTCTGTTTTTCCCCCGCGTGTTATTCACTCTTTCCTGGTCCTTCAATCGTTTGTTTGTACCAGGGAATAAACTCAATGATGCCCTAGTAACTACCGGCACCCCTGTTACATTTTGATCCCTGGTCAGCAAGAAAGGAAGAATGATAGGGAGGCAGATTTGGTTTTAAAAGTCTGCCTTCACAAGTGTTGTCTCAAAGATGATTAATTTGTTTTTCTCCTATAAACAATGATGCTGAGAAATCAAATTACTCAATCTGTTAGTATATGAACATTCATAATTGTGTTTATTGAAACACATGGTCATTTACTTGATGAAAATGTAATATTGGCTTTGAGATATTTTCATCTGTGCAGACTGTCATAATAATATTACTGTATTATGCTAATGGTCACTTTACAAAAATGAAAGTTATAAAATGGTAACAGAATGTTGCTGTTTTATGCCATTTTTTTTCCAGAAGTGTCTCAGTGATATATTAAATCAATCATATTTACTACACTTTTAGGGGAAATTTTACTGAACAATTATCATCTTAGTTTAATACACTCTTTAGAGGACTTTGCTAGAGCTTGGCATGGCTGCTATGTTGAACATTCTCTCATACAACATAGTAAGCTTCTTTTAAATCTGATTGAACCATTTTAAAAAATACAAACAAAATTCAAACTTCTGTACTCTCAACAATAAATTTTTTTCCTTAAAGGAATTTTGTGTAGGAATCATTAACTTTAAATTTTGTGATTTGTATATTCCTTGGTACTTAGGCCTTCTATATGTGTCTATATTTCAAAACTGTTTACAAAATTTGTTCAATTATAATTTCTTACTATTAAGTAAGGCTTAAAATCTAAGTGCCTTTTAGAATCCACACACATCAAAATTTCAGAAGAAAAATTACTTGAAGTGGAACAAAAGCATGCAAATGTAGACATAGAAGTTATTGTAAAGGTTATTGAAAATTTTCTATTTTCCCTGTTTTTACTGCTGAATATACTAACAGAAGTTATTAAATTGATATAATACTATTATTAGTGTAGACTAAATAGAACTAGTCTCCTTTACTAAAGTAGGTTATTCTATGTGTTTCACATTGTATTTTAAAGGTTTATTTTATTTTTAAGTGTGTAGGCACATATGAGTTTGCATGCCCATGGAGACCAGAAGAGGTCACCAGATGCCCTGGGGCAGGACTGACAGTGGCTTGTGAGCTGCCCCACGTGGGTACTGAAATCCTGAGCTCAGGTCCTTGGAAGAACAATGAGAGCTTCTAACTCTGAGCCTTTTCCACAGACTCATGCTTCAGGTATCTGTAATCAAGGTAATATAATTGGTTAATGTATCAGTAATCTTTTTTTTTATTCTTCATGGAGCGTAAGGACAATCTTCTCATTAAATTGCAAACTTGCTAATTACTAGCTATATAGCCTTCAGTAAATTATATCACTCTGATATCAACTCCCTTATTTACAGAATATTAACTCTATATGTACCTTTATGGCATAAGCAAAAACAAACTAAGCATGTGAAATAATAAGTGAAAATATTATTTTGAAGAATAACAATAAATTAATAGCGAATCTGATCAACATAAGCTATGTGTTCTAATGTTCGATTCCTGAATTACCATCCGGCTTATGGTTTGAAATAATGTTTTGTTAAGTGTGTATGTTAGTAATTAAAAATGTTTTACTGGTTATTTTTATTGTTTGTGTATGAGTGTTTAGCCCGCAGGTGTGTGTGAGAATGCCACGTATGCAGAGCTTGTGGAGTCTAGAGGAGGGCATCCAATGCTCTGGAACTGGAGCTAACGTGGGCTGCAAACATCACGTAGGTGCCAGGAATGGAAGCCAGGTCCTCTGTAAGAGCCGCAAACGCTCTGAAGTGTTGAGCAATCTTTCTAGTCCTGGTTCTAGTGATTTTTTCAAGGTTGATGATTTCACAGAATAGATATTATTCTATGAATTAACTACCTATTGCACTTTTTAATGTTGTCATAGAAGCTGACTACTTGAAAGCATAATCTATTAATGTACAGAGATCCCATTGCTCTGTCATTATATATGAATACCTTTTTTTTTTTTTAAATAGTCTCCAACATTTCAAATGCATTATAATGTTCTTGCTTAGATGTGATTTATTTCCATCTGGGACTTGCTCAAGCAGTCTCCTTGTCAAAACCTTGATGCCTCACTGGATTCCCGACAGTCACCTCCATAGCCTGTGCGCCTGAGGTGCAAGGACGAGGCCCTCACAACTGTGCAACTGGCAGAGTAGACGGCTCAGCAAAATGAGCTGAGAAAGTGGCGTTTTCTTGAATCCTTAATTGCCTCTGCTTCTGGCCTGGAGCCAGCGGCTGCTGGGCCTCCTTTTGACTGACATCGTGGTTTTCCCTCGCCTTTCCTACTCCCTGCGTGTGCTTGTGACATTTCATCTGGTCAGTTCTTATCCAGAGGACTTGCTACACATAGTGACAAATGTCTGAACCAAAACAGAAGTCCTGCCAAATGCACACAATTAGTTCTCTCACTATTGTCAAAGATCCAGGTTTATAAAATACTCTTCACAACTTATCCTGTTATTATTATATAAATTTGGCGACGAAAGCAAAGGAATGAGAGACAATTTTCTGGACAATCAGGCAACAAAATTGGCCTCTACTCTTCAATTTGCCTCTATGCCTTACGCTTTTTCCCCCATTGCTTATCAGCCAGGATGGGGAGGAGGGTGGCTTACTAAGGGTTTCTATTACATTGATTACTTTTGTAACTAGGAGACTTTTTTAGACACTGTTCAGAGAATCATTGCCAAAGGCCTAATTAAATTTGGAGCCTTAAAGTAATGGCATTTTTACTAAATTTTTATTTGTGACACCAGGGATTCATCTATACTATGCTTGAAAGAATTGTACAAGTCATTCGTTTGTGAGTCAAGCTTTTGATAATTTCTCTTATGGTTGTGGGGTTATTTTACCATTGGGTCTTGCAAAGCATTTTGGGATATTACTATTGATGACCCAAGCTCAAAATCACGTCATGACCCAGGACAAACTTGAGAGATTTAATAGCATGCCCTTGACCTCCATCCTCCACAGATCCCCTGGGTCCCTTCACTCACGTTGATTTGTTCTGATCACATCATTTCCAGTGGAACCGTGGCAGCTTAAATTCAAGCTGGCCCTACCCCTTTCATCTTTAAAACCCATGAATTCTCCTATATACCCTCAGAATAAAGTTCAAAGTCCCTGGCAGAACACACACCGCCCTGTGCGTGAGACTTACCATTTGCTTCCCTCCCTATCAGCTTCTGTGGCTTCTGCTCTTTCCCCCAGGAGACCCACACAGACCTGTGCTTTCTGCTTAGACACCCCCAGAACAGAGCAGCTTCTTTCTGGGCCCTTAACCAACCACTCTCACGGTCACAAAGAATGACCCAGCCTAAAACGTCAAGGTTCAGAATCTCTCCCTTGGACCAGCCTTGATGCTTCCACTCACCGACATCTTCCCATTGTCACTAGGGCCCAGCTTAAGAGTTTGTATCTCAGGGGGAAGGTCCTTTAACACCTCGTGGTCTCACTGGCATTTGTTTCTGTTGGCTTCCCTTAATGCCTGGCAGGCCCTGGCATCACACTCACAGTCCTGTGCTGTACCTTTTCTTCCTCTCTAGGTTGATGACTACTCTGGAATACAGCCTTTGTAGCCTATTACAAACACTAATAATTGATTACACAGAGGAATAAAGACTCCTAAGGTGAACTGGCCTATCCATGAAGGTTAATGGCGAGGTGTGATGTAGTGAGCTCAAGTCCATTTCAGCTATGTCCACTTATTTATAAAATACCTTCAGGTCAGAGTAGAGCTTTCACTCACTTAAGAATTTACAGGAGAAGATAAAGACTGCTGAAAACAAATTAATTTTCAGGTTAAGGTAATATACTGATTTTCCTATCGTTTAAATTTTGTATATTGCAAATGATACGGCTTCAAGAGTGAATAGCGGACCACAGTTCCAGTCGTTTCTAAAGAACGCAATCCCTTCACGCGATGAATAGCTGCAGGGCTAACTATATACGGAGAGTCAGGTAGCACAGCACTGGTCTTGTGCCCACTCCCGTGGGGCTACAGTCCTGTAGAAAAGACAGATAACCCAGTACCGTGACAATGCGAACTCCACCCAGTGAGATCTGTCTAATCCTTACTGCTAGGGAGTAGGAAGTTCAAGGAGTACTTGTAAAAGGTGTGTGGGACAATCTACTCCTAGAGGTCCGAGGTGGGGGCGGGGCAGTGTGTGAGGGTGGTAGGACCCAGGAGAAACCAGTGTGGCTAGAATTCTTCAGGAAGGCCAAGCCTGGGAGGACGCGTGTGTTGGGGAGACAGGCAGAATCCCTTACGCAAGGCTAAATCTTTAAATGGCTTTTATGTTAAAAACATCAACGATAGCTGTGACTTGCTCTGACTTTCCTCATCCGAAACTTCAAAGTGGTGTCCTTTGAGGTACATTTTGTTAAAATAAACAAAATAATAGCTGTGGAGACACCAAATTCCTTCCGAGATTGCTTTCGAGATCAGAAGCTTTCTTAATTGCATCGATTCTCTAGGGCTGCAGTAACAACTCACTGCAAGCTTGATGTTTTAAAGCAACAGAAATTATTTCTCTCAAGTCTCCAGTGTGGAAATCTGAGCTGCCAGAAGAGCCTTTTTCCCTCTGGGGGCTCTAAGTGGACAATGTTCCTAGAGTCTAGAACCGTTGCTGACTTTTCCCTGGACTTTCAGTTTCTTCTCCTCCTTCATATTGGTCATTGACTTATGGCTGTCTTCTCTGCATCTCAAACCTCCCCCTCCCCTTCTTCCCTTAAAGAGAGAGCTACTGGATTTAGGACAGATTTTTTTAAAATAGGAGATCTCTCATGTTGTCACCCTTGACTTCATTGTCAATGGCCCTATTTCAAGGTGCCAGGGTTCGAACGTGGACATATTTTCTGAGAGGAATATAACTGAAGCCAGTATCCATTGTGTCTATCTCAGGTGAGGCCTTTAGTCTTCTCTTGACATGAGCGGTTGACGTAGAGTCAAGTGCGGACATGTAGAGAGAAGTTTCTGATTCAGTGGGGTTGCAACGGAAGCCAAATAGTCCTGCAGCAGACAATAATTCCTACTCATGTGCTAATGAGATAAGCTAAATCTCACACTAACCTTTCACCAAGCATGGCTTTATAACATTGAACAGGTTCAAACCTGAAAGAGGGTATGCAAGAGCCCCCTTACATTTATGTGTCATAAAAAAAAAATAGAATCCCAACCATGTCGTTCAACTGGTGGGACTTTGTTGAAAGTGAATCTCTCTCCGTGTATCTGGGGTTGAGATCATGCACTTACCAAACTTTCTAGGCATGTAATGAACATCCCAAAGGAGAGATATGAGTCTAAGGAGTTGATAGGGGGATCTACGAGAGCCCCTCAGAAACCCAAATGTGGTAGTGCACTAAAGGAAAAGAAATAATGAAAAGTGGACATAAAGAGAGAAGAAAGGGAGCCATTAAAAAGTTGAATTCTGTAGAATTACAAGGATATATATATCCTTGTATTCAGTGTATTTATAGTGTATCGCTTCTTTCTTAGACCCTCACATAAAATGCATCACAGGAACCTACAAAAGAGCAATAGGCGCCCCCAACCCCAGTATATATATATATTTTTTTGAGATCATGCCCATAGGAAAAGAAAAAGATTTAGCCGACAGTAGGAATTTGTTCCACCTAACTCTAAATGGATATCATTTCTACAGAAGTTATGAAAAAATGTAGCCAAGCTCACAGACAATATAACACGATCCCTTCAAAGTTGGCTTCATAAGGCTTCAGGCAGCCAGTCGTTACTGCTGCACTAAGACGTGGACACATGTATTGCTCCCAGTGACAGGTAAGTTGGTGGGAAAAGAACATGATAGTTGGCAGAAATACAATTCAAACACCTTGATTTAGGGACTGTATCAACATGGCATGATGATAAGGGGAATTAAGGGACTTAATCTTTCCATCTTTCCTTTGCAGCACCTGTTGGATGCTCAGCTTCTTCTCCTTGACTAGTGTCTTCATGTCAACCCCTATTCTTGCTCACCTGATAGTGATAATAATCCTTACCAAATATTTATCTGAGGCCTACAGCTCACCTTACCTCCTTCTCTACATGGCTGACAACATGGACCTCTTGCCCTCAGTGTCCATCCTAGAATCTGCCAATGAGATGTCTGGTATGAGGAGGAAAAAGGTGCATGCCTGTAAATTGGCTGTAGACATGCAAGGTTTGGGACATACCGGGCTTTTAATATCCTCTAGACAGCCATCAGTGAATGTTTCAGGCAGCTGTGACATGTGGTGGAGGCTTCGACTAAAATCTTTGGGGGCAGAAGTAGCATCTGATTCCCAGGCACCCAATGGGGAAGCGAAGAGATCATGAGGGGCCTTCCTGGTTTACTTTGGTTACTGTAGCATTCTCTCTTATTAGCAATGAGTAATACTCCTTAAATCTTTTCTTTGCAAAATCTAGGGCAGATTACATTTTTTCCGGTGGCCCAACTTGTGTCCTTGTAGAAATCTACACAGGCCAGGAATCCAGCACAGTTCCAAGGTCAGAGAGATTTAGTGACTTGATTACTTGGCTTAACTATTGAACCCAGATGAGAGTCCTTATCTCCTAGTCAACCACTCTCTAGACTTGTATCCTAATATTCTTGCATTGTATTTATGATTCCAGTAATTGTAATTATCTTATAAAATGCAATAAACAAGACAAGGATCTCTTGGTAAACTGATTCACTGCTCGTTTTATCACCTGAAAGTTTATAGATCTTGAAAGAATTTACTGAGAATTTCTTAGTCATAAAAGTTTATCATTAATCACACATATAATCAAATATAAGAAAAATAAATTGGTTAAGGTATTTCTGAGTCCTCTTATTATTTAGAGTTTGAGTGTTTGAATTACTTTCTGACTCAGTCATTAATGTTCTCTTTGCTCAACTCTGGCCGTACAAAGTAAGGTGGGTTGATAATAATCTGCTAAAGCTTGTGTTACCTAATGCCCTCTTTACAGATAAGACCTAAATACAATCTTCTACATCACTCATTGATAAGAGGGTGCCATTTCTTACACAAATCTACATGGCAACTGCAATGCTTCGGTGTTGGGTTCTTGAACCATTTGGCGATGTCAAAGAATAGGTCTATCTCTTTTTTCTCCACTCTGTTAGATGTGTGCTTCATATTTTGAAAATAACACCTTCTTAGGCAAAGTAAGAAGAGTCTATTATCATTCCTGTGATCTTCTTGGTGATGCTGGCATGTTGTCTGCATGTTGTGATTCTTAGTATACACATGGCTATTGCCAACACAACTGCCGTGTGGGTGAAAGTGGTTCTGAGATGTTAAGAGGCACCCCAATTTCAGAATTATTACAATTAAAAACTCAGGCCAAATTTGCCAAAGCTTATAACTTGGTACTTTGGTAGGATTGTATGTAGGTACTGTATCCTAGGTAAATACTCTGTCACTGGGGCTATATACCCAGTACAGGACTGTATGTATTTTAAAACATAGCTTGTGGCATATAAAATGTCTTCAGTGTTCCAGTTTAGATAGTTCCTTAAATTGAACTTATACCTCATGGATCCATAATGTTAGGTTGCAGTGTGTAGTTAATTTTATGCACAACACACATAGTTTAGTCTATGCATGCTCTCATCAATCACTTGCCTTCATATTATAGGCAGAGTTAAGTCTAGAGAGACGGCATACTCACCTGCTTAGGAGGAATTAATTCTACCTTCCCGAGGACTTGAAGATTTCTGTGATATTTATGTATGAGGAGCCAGGTTTTGGAAATAAAATTAGTAAAAAAATAAAAAAATGAACAAAACAAAACAAAAAACAAAACACCCTGCAGCTTTGGGGGGGAAAAGGCTCAGAAAGTAATTTACTTAAGGGAATATGCTCTCCATTTCTTCTGTGTTTTGTTTCTGAAAATAAGCTTTATCATAACTGGTACCTGTTCTCTGCACATTTGGCTGAGGAGAAAACATAGCCTAGCAGCCAACAGGAACTTGCTAATATGAGATAATGTTGTAGGAAAGGAAATAACATAGAAAGAGCGTGGCGCCTGGCAGATGTGTTTCCATCTGTTGCTTAAACTTACTTTTCCTTCCTTCCAAGCAATTACATGGTCTGTCCAGGGCCTGGCAAATAGCAGGCTATCAGTTAATGTTGACTCCTGGTTCCTGCTCTCACTCTGAGATGAGAGCAGGGACGCTGGGTTGAAACGATTTCTCCTTTACAGCTCAGCTCGTTCACAGTTCTGAAGGTGGGTGTATTGACTGGATGGTTGTGTTACTACCAGTTTCATATGTATTAGAAGGCGGGAATTTGGAGAGATTATTAGGATGCTACTGAGCTCATGAGAGAGACCTGGGGAGTCCTCTCTGCCATGTGCGGACATAAGTAGTAGGTTTGCAAATCTATAGAACAGAAAACTGTTCCTCACTAGGGCATCTGCCAACACCTTAATAACCTACTTCTCAGCTTCTAGAAGTGGGGAAACACAATTCTACTATCTATAAATGACTTAGTTTATGTTCTTTTTTTTTAAAGCAGTCTGAACAGACAAAATGGCGGGTGTGCCATAATCTGGTTCCATGTGTTTGTTTATGTACTATCCATGGGATTAGGGATGTGGTTTGGAACTAGAATGGGTACCTAGGAGCCTGAGGATGCTATGAACATCTGCTTCTGCATCTTTATGATTTCAGGATGATGTGAGAGTTTCGAGGGCAGGGGGAAATCTGAGGTGTCTACAAGGATTCTGCGTGATTCACCAGAGCTCTCTGTGTGGTTCTGGTGATCCTCTACTTCGCTGGGAATAATGACAAGTCTTTCCCAGGTTCTCTGCCTGTCCTGTGAGGCTGGTGAGGCACTGTAACCATCATAGGTTCCTTTTAATTATGACTGTGTAAAACCCCCCAGAGAATTACTGAAAACAGCCATTTATTCATCACTGGTCTAATCCTGGAAGTCATGTGGTCATGTTGTCTGCAGTTTTTTTTTCCCAGTGATATAGTTGAGTTCTGTTTCTAGTTCTCTTCCCTAGAGGCCTTTGACTTTGATCAATTTACTTAATTAACACTTTTGGTTTCACCATTTGTATCATGGGACAATGGTCTGTCTTGCAGGGAGTTCACGAGGATGGAAAGAGATATGTGTGAGGTGCCTGGCACATAGTACGCACTAAATATAAAGAGCTACAATTAATACTGACAGAGATGACATTTTAAGAGTTCTAATTCTGCATCGTTAGCTCATCTGTCTTATTGACACCTAATCAGGAGCGCTTCTAAAGTGTGAGCCCTTATTTATGACCCAGTAATTCAATTGTCTACTTCAGTTCATTTTCTTTAACCAAACTGAAACTCTCTGCTGTGGCATGATTGATTTTGCCAGAGTGAGTCTGCATCTCCCACATAGGACCTCCATCTGCTGCTCAACCCCATCTGTTCTTGCCTCCAGCTGATCCAATTTCATAACCAGTTGGTAAAGAGCCATCTGAAAAAAAAGTACTCCATCACGTTCTGATGTCCTGAAGAAACCTCGAGAAATAGCATAAAGATGTCGGTCATTTGGACACACTAAAGCCTCAGCAAATTATTTCAAGAGAACTGGGAAGCATGCCATATGGTGGTGTTATGGTGTGAATTAGATCATACTGAGGTCATATGACAGTTAAAACCCTGTATCTAGTAGAGTTCTGAGCACAGCGCAGACTCTAAGAGGTAGTGAGCTGAGAGGCCAGAGTGCTCCAATGAAGTTTCCATTCATTTTATCGGGCACACTTATTATTTGTACATAAAAAATTATGATAGTTTGGATGACTAGAGAGGCTGGGACATTTAACACTTTAATTATACTTTCACAGAATATGCTCTGGATGGTATTCATACGAGCTGGTGCATTTATGAGGAGCGGCTGCTTTTCTGTGTGGTGTAGCCCAGAGCCACAGCAGCAGCAAACATCACTTGACATTGTTTGCATCTTGCTTCTTACCTGCCACATGTTGTGAGATGCACTTTATCTTATCGTCCTCATGTATTTTATCAAATTAAGATACTATTTATTGTATGATGCCCCATCATGTTATTTGGCAGTTCCTATTTTTTTGATGAGGAAATTAAAAGGATTTTAAATGAAGGTCTCAGGTCCTACCCAGCCAGCAGATAAGGTAGCTTTTATTTAACATTGGTTATAATTACCTTTTGTCCTCCCTAAAACCAGTATTAAATTTTGGCTTTAATATTCTATCCTTGCAGTGACTGTAATTCTGTAGGAAGCAGATTAGAGCTATAGAATGAATTTGTACACTCTATTAGTTACTTCTCTCATTGCTGTGAGCAAAATACCCAAGAAGCATCAACCTAACTACGGAAGTGTTTATCCTGGCTTACAGTTCTAAGGGATACAGATCATTATGATAGTCTTTACACTGCAGCCAAGAAACAGGGAGAGTTCAGGAAGCAGGACAGTTCTATGAAGCCTCAAAGCCCACTCCTGCAGGGAGGAGGCCTATAGCCTTTCCAATCAGCACTACCATCTGGGGACCAAGCGTTCAAATACACAAGCGTTCAAATACACAAGCTTATGAGGGCATTTCACGTTTAACTTTACATCAAAATCACAACACACACCTAGTGTTGTTCTAAGGAAACATAATTTCATATATTAAATAAGTACATTACACTCACCCACTCATTGATTTTTCACTCACCCCTTATTTTCTTTTAATTTTCCTTTCTTATTCAATGGTGACCCAAGCCAATGATCTTTCCCTTCCTCTTGTATAGGTCCCATGGCCTGAATGTATAGCTCATATCAAAACAGTCAAGAAAGGCTTCTATTTATTTTTTTCTCTCCCTTCCTTTGTCTTTTCCTCTCTCCTGCCTTGCTTCTCTCCTGTTCCTTTCTCCCTTTCTCCTCCCCCACCTCTCTATACCCTCTCCTCATCCTGTTTCTATTTCTGTTCTGGTTACTCCTCCAGTTAAAAAAGTTTTTCTCATTGTTTTACATTAGCCAGGGATTTGGTTTGAAGTCTTAGTGGGTGCTCTGATTAATTGTTAGAAAAGAGACAACAAATGGCTAGTTTAGAGTCATCAAGTTAGAATTTTCTGTGTCTGTGGATCATGTATGTAGCACCAATTATACACTTTTAGTTTTAACTTTCCCCACCTATATTACACCTTAAATAAGTGAAAACAATGATTATAATCAACTAATTAAGCTACAGGAAATGTTTAAGTCAAAATAATATCAACTAGAATATAGAGCTCTGGGATTGTTCTTACTAAAGAATAAGATTTATCATCTCTTAGTTCTGGGAAAAAATAGGATTATGGAATTACAAAGTTTAAATCACCATAGAATTAGATATTATTTCTTCATTATTTCTATTTCAAAAATCAAGAAAAATATCCAATTAATTTTGTCATGTTTCTATTAAGATATTTCTTAGTTCTCTTGTTTTTGGTATTTCTCCAAATCTTCATGTTTGTGTAAACTATTGTGGAACCCATTCCAGTCAACAAACCTTTGTTGGACCCAGGCTCTTTCTCTCTGTGATTGCATTACTCCTCTGCAAAAGCCACAGTGGATGTCAAAATGGCCTCCACAGTGGATGTCAAAATGGCCGCCACAAGGCTCCTTCAAAACATTTTAAACCGTATATGTGTATGTCTGTGAACGTTTATGCCAGATATGTGTGGATACTTCAGGAAGCCAGAAAAGGGCATCTAATCCCCTGGAGCTGGAGTTACAGGTGGTTGTGTGATGTGGGTGCTGTGAATTGAATATAAGTCCTCTGCAGGTGCTCTTCACTGCTCACCCCTTTCTGCAGCCCTAACTTCCCATTGTACCACCTGCAGAACTCTTCAGTATAATCATTCTAGAAAACTTTCCTTGGCCATACTTTCAGAGCACTCCTTACTCCACATTCCCGTCAGTAAGTTTAGTAGCTAAATTTCTTCTGATATGCATTTCTTCCATTGGTTTATGAATGAAGTATAAAGTATACCATGCCTGTGTTTGCACTTAATATGTGTTTTCAGTTGCTTCTTAAATCCTCCCAAACTGTTCTAGTTTTCTCTAAGATTCATTTTAAATTTAAAGGACAGTACTATCCTATTATAGAGTTTTCTTTAGATTTTTGAAATACTGAATTATTTTATTTGCAGCATTATTTAAAACTTTCTTAAGGTTTACTCAACTACATTATGTCATGAATTAAAGTGTTGGATGCAATTACGATATCAAACCAGCCACCTCTCACTAGAGTGGAAGGACTTGTCTCAATAAACTATTGGGTCAATATTCCATTAACAACCAACACAACACTACTGAGAACCCTCATTGGAGCCTTGCTGAGGGAACCTATAATTGTATAAACTCATAGAGACAGATACAAATACACTGGTTCCTCCTTCCATTTTGATTTAACAATGAAGCATATGAAATTGAGGCAAAGAATTATTTTTGTTTCAAACGATAAAAGTAAAAATGATATAAATACTGATAATTGAATTGTTTTGAAAAAACAAAAACCAGGTAAATATTAGTTACTTAAAATTATATTCATTTATCTCTCTTGCTTCCTATCTATATGAAGTCCCAAATTTAAAGAGACAAAAGAAAACAATTAAGAAGGCTGTTTTATTGATATGATGTTTTAAGACAACTCTTCCAAATATATTTAGGTCACCTTTTTTTTTTCTGTCATTTGGTAGTGTTTGCAAATATTTGAATAGGTCTAGGCTCTAGTACAGTAGAGATGTTGTTTCCCTTTGTTAGAGTGGAGTCCAGCACACCAGGCTTTATCTCCACTCATCCCCTCTGAATAAGATGCAATCTACAATAACTGTCACTATCCAGGCAAGGATGTCATGGGGGTAACCATGCATTTTCTGAATGGGGTTGGTATCCACTCAATAGGAGGGAACCCATGTCTGGTACTTATAAAACAAGGCAAAGGTTTGTGGCTGGGGAAGTCTTAGACCCATACTGGGAAGCTACTGCTATTGTTGTTTTTTGTATGTATGTACAACAATGCCATAATGCAATCATTTGTGTGTGTATATATATGTATATATATATATGTATATACATATATATTATTCTAAACCCTTTTTTAAAAGAGGAAACATATCATTCTTACTGGAAGCACAGCCAAAGTTCATCAAACAGTAGTCCAAAGGAGAGCAAAAGAAACTTTCTGTGGCTTTTCCTAGGTGACATACACATGCCATTTTTTTCCTTCTTACATGAGATTTAATGGTGGGTGCTGAGTCTACATTGTCTCATTTGATCGACAAGTAAGGCTGAAAAAAAAAAAAGAGAAAATTTGAGTGCTTTGAACCCCTCTACCCTCAGCTGCATTCACAAGTACATCCATCATGGGCTTGGGTGAGTTATCAAAGCTCAGAAGATATTTAGAGCTTCCGACATTATAGCTGAGCTAAGGAATTGGGTAACTGGTATCATTCAGAGATGCACCCATCTTCACTACTGGAAGATAATGATATAAAAGAAACTTTCTATTCTGTTTAATCTGAAATATAAGCTTAAAAATGCTAGGACTTTGAAAGACATTATTTCAGTGTATGTAATAAAAGAAAGACGACACAGTTAAACCACCAAGGGGTTTAGCAAGCTCCTCAAAGTGAATTCCTGCTAAATGAAATCTTGAGACATGAAACGTGTAGTGTTGGCACACAGACTCTCTGGGTACTGAAAGAATGGCTTGCTGCTTTATGCAGATAAGCCATCCCACACACCCGCTGAATGCCTTCATCTTACTGGGACAACCTGGTAAGCCTCTCTCCTGCCAGCCAACCGGTGAAATATCTTTCTTCTATTGAATGCTTGCTGCTGCTTTCATTTTCCTTTTAAGTATAACAGTTGCTGGATTTTACAGATTACTACACAAATATTGAAATAAGTGCAAGAAAACTTTCCTACTTCCCCCTGTTTCATGGGAGTTTTTGGACATGCCAGTTTTTTTTTTTTAAAGCCATTCGCCTATGTGAACACTCAATAGCTCCAATGATTTTTCTGCCCTTGCTTGCAAGTAATTGGTATTGATTTTGCAGGTTACTTCTAATGTGTTCAGTTCCTGAAAGAAATCTAACTGTATCTCACTCATGCTCTAGTCCTCAGAAGAAAATAATATTTATAGCCAGAATAAATGGCATCGTTATTCCGCTTTCTTAGGGAAAAATCAGGGGTGTTAGATCTCTTTGGGGGCATGGGGGTTTCCTAACTGAAGGTTTGGGAATATATGTTTAAGCACTCCATTATTTCAGTGCAGTGTGTTGATAGATGAAGTGTGTTGGTTAGTGGTTCATACTCCTTATTCCATAGGAGTAAACAGCTCAGGCATCTCATTTAAGAACAAGGCCCCAGGGAACGCCAGGAAATAAGTCTCCCTCTTAAATCAGCACACTCAACCGGCTCAGTCATTAACAACGTTGGCACTAATAGCTCTCAGCTGTGGGGTGCCTGCTGGCGATGACTGGGTTTCCTGCCACTGTGCCTGTAGAGGAGCTTGAAGCCCCCAACACAGACACAGAGAACCCAGGAAGGGGAGAGAAGGCAGAATGAAGTGAATGAGACTGGAGAGGTGAAGGGAAGAGGTACAGTTTCCAAATATCCACGTCTCCTATGAATAATCACCATATATGGATATATTATATGTATGTATGTATGTATGTATATGTATATATAAATAAATCATATGTCCTAAGAATATTCATCAATTTTGAACTTTGTGGCACTTCTGTAGTTTCCTGTCAGTGAAGGAGTATAAACAATCAGATTTCTTGTAGCAGTATTCATCCATTACGAATGGCTAATGAAACTGGTAAGTCCGGTGGATAAAGAAGCAGGAGGCACTGTCGTTGCACCTGGTCAGTGCAAGTCCATTTGGTAGGCTGGTTAAGTGCACAGCACAATATACCAAAATCTACATAGTGATCATATGAAACTTTTCAGTGGGAACAAAGTAGGGCTCAGTATAAAACATAGTCTCTCAGGGCTCTGTCAAAGGATTTTTATGCCTGAGACTATGGGCATCTCACTCAAAAGCTATGTTTCTTATAAATATAAATATATATTTATACACACATATATGTATCTGTGTGTGTGTGTGTGTGTGTGTGTGTGTGTGTGTGTGTGAACTGCACACAGGCACCGTGGATGCAATCACTCTCCATCACAGTGTAACGTTTTGTGTCAGTCACTGTCTAGGGATCACACACCATAGAGACAGACGTGACCTACATCTCTGGTAGTGGCTAGTGCTCAGTCCTCGTGCTCAGCTGGATCACCCGGGGGTCTTCCATATTTTCCAAGCACTTCCTCTGGGCTTAGATAACACATTCTGTCTTTTACTCTTTCCTCTGTCTCAACCTTTCTTAATTTCTTTTCCTCCAAGAAAATAGACCTCACACCATACACACATATTAATCTAACATCAGTTGGTAACAAAAGTTAAAAGTTATAAAAATGAAAGAAAGCAAGGGACAGTATCTTTGTGATATTGGTAGTTAGAACAACACAATGAAAGGACTGACAACCCCTCTCTAAAAATTAATTAGATTTAATAGAGTTTAAAACCTCTCTTCCTTAAAATACAGCACTAAGAGAGAACAGACACACCAACTGCCATTCAAACACATGCGTGCATCAAAAGACTTTGATGTAAAACTGTCTAGAGCAATGCCACATTGAAGGAGTATGCTGGATCTAGTATTTGAGTGGGAGATTTGAGCTAAAGTTCTTATATAGATCAGCAACAAAGAATAAGTTTTTAAAAGACAAGTGACTTTGCCATTCTCCCATGCTTCTCTCATCTAGAGTCCCACTAGAATGTCCTCCCCTCTGTCTCAGTTTCCTGGTAAGTGAAGGCTTTCGTGGGACATGCCCCTTGGGCTAATATGCAGATATAAGTGAGTATATACCATTTGAGTCTTTCTGCTTCTGGGTTAACTCACTCATTATGATCATTTCTAGCTCAATCCATTTACCCACAAATTTTGGGAGAATAGCAAAGTAGAAGGATCCAGAGGGTCCTAGAAGCCTACAAGTAGAACATTATGATAGGCAGATTTGGGAACAGGGGTCCCGCTCAAACTAAGGCACCAGCCAAGGACAATACAGGCCGTAAACCTTAAACCCCTACCCAGATCTAGCCAATGGACAGAACACTCTCCACAGTAGAGTGAAGAGTGGGATATGACTTTCTCACACACTCTGGTGCCTCACCTTTGACCATGTCCCCTGGAGGGGGAGACCTGGTGGCACTCAGAGGAAGGACAGCAGGTTACCAAGAAGAGACTTGATACCCTACGAGCATATACAGGGGGAGGTAATCCCCCTCAGGAACAGTCATAGGGGAGGGGAATAAGGGGAAAATGGGGGAGGGAGGGAAGAATGGGAGGATACAAAGGATGGAATAACCATTGAGATGTAACAAGAATAAATTAATAAAGGAGAAAAAAAATAAAAATAAAAGACAAGTGACTTCAATAGACATCCCCCAACCCCCGCAAAAAAAGATCGATCATAGGTAACAGTCACCAAATACACTAAAAGTGATCAGCATAGTTAGTCATCCTGGAAATATGAATTAAAACACATACTGATACACATTCTAGAGAGGATACAGGATTTAATCGACCTTAGATAACGTCATATATTGATGGGCGGCGAACTAGAACCCCACTGCTTTTCAGAAGGGTCTATAAATTGGCACAGCTTTTTAGGAAAAGTCCTTCTCATTTTCCTCCTTAAGAAAAACTTAAGGTTAGTTAAAATTTAACCACATGACCTGATAATGCCAATCCTAGTGGAAGTTTAGGTAAAAAGCTGGTCCACAGAAAGAATTTGAGAAACTGTTCACAGCTGTTTTAGTTTTAAAAATCCAAAGAGATATCTAAAATTCCCATAAATTTAAAAACAGCCTCTTTAACATAGGTTTTTTACGGTTCATGGAACCCCACCCGAGAACAGGGGCAATGGTCATGAATGTTCCTAGAGCAGAAAGCCAATCTTTAATTTTCTATATTATTATGAAATTCTCAAACAGCTAAAATCAGTCTAATCAGATCGGTCATTTTCTCTGATTGCAAAGCAGGGATAGCCCAGGGAAGGGTCCCCAAGAATTCTTTAGGTTGATGGGAGTGTTCCATTATCACAGCAGGAGACTGGCATGCGCAAATGTATGCTCTTATCAAGACTTATCAAACCATGTGTTTACAGTTGGAATCTTAAATAAATATCACATTTCAATAATAAAAAAATTTAAAAGGAAATCAAGTCTGTCAAGTCCTAAAGCAACAATGTAACTTAAATTTAAACCAAAGGCAATGAGGCTCAAGATGTGGGCACAGAGTTCATTACTTAGAAGGGGCCTGGAAAGGTAGGTCACAATGCAGAAAGCTCTGTGGCACTAAGGAGGGCTGTTGGGAAGTGTGGCATTGAGAGGATGCATGCATGCTCAGGGCTTGCAGTTTGAACTTCTCACCTTTTCTCCAGTGCTGCTCAGTTTACAGCAGTTTGAGGAGTCCCCCTTTTCAGAGACCCAACTGTTTCCACGTTGTACCACCAATGAGCTTTGCACCTTCCCTGCTTTCTAATCTCTATGGTTAAAATTCCATGATGAGCTTCACGCTCTTTTTTATTTTCAGACACTGAAGAGCTTTGCCCAAAGCTACATTACCTGCAAACAAAACTGCATGCTAGAACCAAGTGAAACACAGTGACAGACACGGGGACCCTGAGTTCATTGTCTCTAGAACGTTCTACCGCTTGAGCAGTGTTACTTCACTGTCAAGCTGCCTTCTCTTTCTTCCCTTTCTCTGAGCACAAAAATTATAACCATAAATAAGAATACGACACTCTCCTAAGAATATAAGATTTGCTCTCATTTAGCCTTTAAGCCATTTTGTTAATTGCTTTTTTTTTTTGAAAGCTGGAAAATGAAACTTAATAAAGAAAAGGGATTAAAACTAACCACTGGGAAAAATGTACACAAGCCCTGGAATTAGCACTGCCAAGTCTTAAGCAGGAAAGGGCAATGATAAGAGCAGTGCTGCATCTTTTACAGAAAAGGCAAAGCCTGCTTCTAAATACTGCTGTGTCTGCAGCTTAGATGTCCTGCTCCAAGCACACCCAGGAAGCACAGGTGGAGTCTGACTGTGCCTGGCATCCATCACTGTGGATCCTCTACGACTGATCGCTGTGCCTAAGGCAGAGTAAACGTGATCCGTTATTGCCCCTGCTTTCTTCATCTGTAAACCCCGGGACAGGGCAAATTTACATACAAATTATATTAGCGAAGCAAATTCCTGATCGAAGGCTATGAATGAAAATTTCAGAAAGTGAGATGCCTTATCGATGAACATAGTCTCCTAGTAAAAGCTTGAGGAAATAGACCAGCCTGATAGTTTCGCACCATCAGAATCTGCACAGAGTTCAAGGACAGAACTTAACGGGACTGTGGAAAGCAGTTCATCTCAGCACATAGTTACCACACAATAGTACCCCTCCTCCTCACTGACGTGCCGGAATCCTTTCTTTCTTTTTATTTATTATAATTTATTCACATTGCATCCCAATTGTTATGCCTTCACTCATATCGTCCGTTCCCATCCTCCCCATCTTCTGCCTTATTCTCCCTAGCCCTTAGACTTCTGACAGGAAGTACCCTCCTACCCCACGGTCTAGATACAGCCTATCAGGTCTCACCAGGATAGTCTGCATCCTCTTCCTCTGTGTGCCCGCAAGGCCGTCCTGTCAAGGGGCAGTGATCTAATGGTGGACACCAGAGTGGATGTCAGAGGTTTAGCGGCAGTCCCCCAGCCCCTGCCTCAAGTAGAGAATGAGCTACATCTGAACAGGGGGTTTAGGTTCTTTGTGTGCATTGCCCTTGGTGCAACAGTTTGTGCAGGCTCCCCTCTGTCCAGATCTGCCTGCCCTGTGGAGCTCCTGACCCCTCCCAGTCCTTCCACCCCTCCACTCTTCCCTACAACTCTCAGTGCACCACCCAGAGTCTGGCTTCCCAGTATCTGTCCCATTATCTTCCCAGTATATGTCCTGATTCTGGTTGGAGTCTCCCAGAGGACATCTGTGTTGGGCTAATCCCCACTTATAAATGCGTACCTACCAGGTGTGTCTTTCTGGGTCTGGGATATCTCACTCAGGGGGATCTTTTACAGTTCTATCCACTTGCCTGTAAATTTCAAGATTTCCCTTTTTAAAATAGCTGAAGAGTATTCCATTGTGTGAACGTACCACAGTTTCTTAATCTATTCTTTGGCTGAGGGAAATCTAGGTTGTTTTCAGATCCTGGCTATTATGAATAAAGCTGGTATGAACATAGTTAGCTGAGCAAATGCCCTTGTGGTGATCCAGAAATACTTTAAGGAGGAGAATTAGCTTGGAATAAGGAGTTTGAAAAAAAAAATAAGTAAAAAGGAATTCTATAGCTACCAACTGCGAGGGAGGTGGGAAGATGGATTCCTGAAAAAATGCCATCCCTTAGGATCAACAAATTTTAAGGTTTTAGTGTATTCGCTTGACTTTCTTCCTTTGCTAATTTTTTTTAAAGGAGAATCACAGCGCCGTGTATTCTGAGATCTACCGAAAGCACAGAGATTTCCGCCAACGTCAGCAATAGCCTATCATCTCTGTATTAGTAACGATGGCCGTGTACTATGTGCAGTTCCTAGTGAACTGTTATATCAGTGAACAGTTATCATAGTGAACTAATTATCTCAGACATAGTTTTGTAGTTCATATGTTCACATTAAGAACTCAATACTGACTGCATCTGTTTAGCCTCCCAGGTGTTTTGTTGTTGTTGTTGTTGTTGTTGTGGTTGTTGTTGTTGGGGAGGGGTGTTCTTTAATATTATCCTCATGCGCCCTTTCATCTGATATGATTAACTTAGCAGAAACTTGGCAATTAACTCAGAAAATGTCCTTCACTCTTGTTTTCTCTGTTTATTTCCCAGTTTTCCCCTTTAACATTTCACCTCTCTTCCATTTTTTGAGAGCAGGAAGTTAAGAATTTAGGCCCCATTAGGTTCAGATGCAAAATTCAAAAGCCTCTTTCTGTAAGCACTGTGATATGCATCATGTTCCATTGTATAGAACTTGGTCCATACACTTCCTACACTTGGCTTCCTACACTTAGTAATAAAGAAAACTCCTCGGTCTTAATTAATTTTCCCTTTACTATGGTAAAATGCTCTGAAAGATGAAAAATAAAGGAGAGATGGTCTCTTTTGGTTCACAGTTTAAAGGTATAGTCCATCGTACCATAAGATGTTATAATTACTTTCCTTTGATGTTATGTCGTATATCTATGGGACTATTTTTATTCGCATGCAAATACTTCAAACTTGTAATCTTGATCTGGAAATACCTTTTGGAATACCTCCTGCTTGAAAGTGAGTGGTTCTATGCATTTTACACAATCATTAGTATCCTGGTGACATGTATAAGTGCTATACCCAATTAAGTGGAACTAAAAATAATTTAAAAATTTTATTTATTTGTGCATGTGTTTATGCAACAGCATATTTCTGGAGGTCAGAAAACAATTTGTGGAATTCAGTTCTTTAAGCCTTATGAGTCCCAAAGACCAAACTCAAACCGTTAGCATTAGTACAAGACCTACTGAGGTATCTCTCTGTTCTAAACTGAAATTGTTTATATATAAATCTATTTGGTTTCATAGTCAATAGGTTACATAATATGAAAGTTTTAAAAGGAAAAGCAGATAATTCCATTAATTAAATGATGTGCTATTTAAGTATTTCCAAAGAGAAAGTAGTCTGAAAGAAATAATAAATTAAGCCGATTTAACTGTTTTGGAGAGAGAAAGGGATGGAAGAGGAAAAGAGGAATGGATAGAGGGAAGGGAGAGAGAGAGAGAGAGAGAGAGAGAGAGAGAGAGAGAGAGAGAGAGAGAGAACTCATTTGAATCATCTTGATGGAGGTAAATACTTAACAAAAGTTAGAACTATTGTCAGAAAAAAAATAGAGACACCACAACAATTTCATGAATGACAAAAATCATGTAATAAAAGCCTTCTAGATGATGAGTTAATGGGATGTTACTAATATAAATTTTATGCATTGTTTCACTTTTTCTTCTGGTGGAGTTTTCCAGTATGACACCCACATTTAACATTGATTTCCCGGAAAAAATGAAGGAATTTGGATGACGTGCTGCCTAGATATTTCTTGGAAGATTTGGGGGAACTGAAATATCAAAGTCACATTAGAAAAAGTAATTAACTTAAATCCCTTTTGGGAAAGGCAAAAAAAAAAAAAAAAAAAAAAAGCAGCAAAGTGAATCAGAAATAAAAATTAGCTTGAGGAGAATATTTCAGAAGTGCCTGGCAGTAAATGTTAGCCATTGTTCTCCAAGACTTTGTCCTTCGTGCCTGTGACTTTTTAGTCACAAGGCGCTGCGCCATCACATTGCCCAAACAATTTGCATCACAAAGGAATTATAATATTCTTTTAAAATGAAGAGAGAGGGTGAATTAATAAGAACTATTATTGTACCAGATTCCTTCAATCTCAACGGAATGGCCCAACGCTAGCTGGGAAAATTACTTCAGACTTCTTAACTGCTATAATTGAAGTGAGATTTTCCTCCTTGCTTGCATGTACAGAATACAAATATTTTAATTGCAGCAGTTCAAGGAAGAGCATTATAGGGTTGCTATTGTACCAGGTTGAGGTTGGGAAGTTAAAAGTGGGAGGTGGGGGTGTGGATGGTCTCGGTGATCAACATTCAGATGAGAAGTTTGGGGCACACGTGACCTTCTCTATTTTTTTTTTTTTTTAAGAATGAACTGATTTTGAACGCAGAAGATAATGCTGTTGGATGCTACTGACACACTGGGGGAAACTGTTAAGGACTATATTTAAAAATATAGCTATTCTCTGCTTCACCTACTTTCCTTGAATACTCACGCCCGTGGCTTTGGAGCGATGGGCTGTTTTCTTCTTAAACTCCTTTCCTGTTCTTAATGATCGCAAGTTTATACCATTCTCTTGCTGTGTCAGGAGGATGGAACAATTATATCAAGGAAAACAGTGTTTGTTTCTTTGTTTGTTTGTTTAACTTTTTCTGTCCAGATGAGCACTCCATTAAAAAAGAATTTAGTCGAGTTATTTTATTACTGCATAACTCAAACTAGCCCTCCTCCAGTGCATGATAAAATAGTAAAAGTCAGGAATCCATTTCTTACATAGACTTGATTTGTCTCCAAATTAATATGGTAGAACATTTTTATCATCTGAAGACTGAATGATCCTTAGTTTGGCTTGGTTCCATTTCTCCTTCCCACTGTAGGAGCCAGATGGCTATGAGATTATGGGATAGCCCTTCTGGACGATGGTCATTGTAACCAACCAGATCTCATAGTCCAAAACAACCGGCCCTCTTGTAGCTCTCTGCCTCTGTCTTTCTGTCTCTGTCTTTTTGTCTCTATGTCTTTGTCTCTCTGTCTCTTTGTCTCTGTCTCTGTCTGTCTCTGTCTCTCTCCTCTCTCAGTCTCTGACTCTGTCTCTCTCTGGGATAGAGAGTTAAGAAGTTTTTCTATGCTATGGCCTAACAGCTATTAAATTATAGCCCCACATTGTTTTGAACTTCCTGCCATCCCCTAAGAGAATATAAAAATCAGGTCCTGTCCTTTGTTCGGGAGATTTTTCGAAGGCTCGTCTCTAGGCCTTCTCCTCCCACAGCGCCATTCTGCCCACACAGCTAGTTCTCTTCTACTTTAAGCCAACGCTCCCAACGCAGACCCTCTTTAGATTTTGGAGAGATTACTCACTGTGCCTGTAAGGCCTTGTCAGGCTGTCTCTGATAGAAGGCATTGCTCCTTTTTAATATCTGCCCACTGCAAAGGCCCATCATGGCTCTCATGGCTGCGGTGCCCTCTCTCCCAACAAAGCTTATTTCTGAAGAGTAATTTCACATCAGCTTCTTTCTCAAACCAAGGGCTGCCCAACTGCTTTTCAACAACTGCAGCACTGTCCCGTCCCAGTGTCTTATGCTCGGAGTCTTTACTATATCCCATGCGTATATTCCTTCACATAACTCCTTGGGTGTGCACCTTTAATGTTCTATGTTGATACCAAAGGGCAGCTTCATTCACGGGCCTTACCTTCAGAGAGAAACTCTCACATATAAAATCTTCCCCATTACTTACATCCACTTTCAATGTTCTTATTAAATATTCATTTTTCTTTTAAAAAAAAGCATGCATACTACTGTAAGAAGTCATTTATCCTTTCCAGCTGAGGGCAGATCAGCCCCGTGAGAGCTGACTTGAGCAGAGACACTCAGTTTTAGTGACTTGGACTATAATGCCAGAGAGAGACAGGGCCTTAGGCTGATGGCTGCACAGGAGGCTGGAAGCTGACTGAGAGAACACTTGTCTGGGGAGGGTAGTCACTGTGCTAACTGCTCATCTTCCTTTTGGTTTACAGTGTTCTTTTCTGCTTTTGCAAGACTTCTCTATAGTTTCCAGGAGGCCCTCTGCTTCTTCCCAACAGGAGGCCATCAGTGTAAAAGACCTTTAAAAGTTTGAATGTCACCTTTGCCAACTGAATCCTTAATGCTTTGTGCTGCAATTTGAATTTTTCCTTTAATTTAACACCTTACTTTCATGGTATCTATGCTGATGTTCTGCTTAGTGCCTCTGAGGGGCCTTTTCTGTTTATTTGCTCATATGGAATATGGGCAGTGCTCAATGAGAAAAATAATCGAGGAAATCTTTTACATTAAGGATCCTGAAATACATGCAGATATAATCAGAGGTGACTGGATTTAGATGAAAATTCAAGTACATCATTGAGCAATTGAAGAGAGTAACTGGACGGCAATGCCAACCTCAGAGTCCTGCCTCCCAAAGGATCTAAGCACATCTGATAATCATACATTTATTTGTTATATAATATCCAATGACTTTAATTTTCTTCAAAGTGACACTTCAGTTATCACTTGATTTCTAGGGAGTCCTTTTGGGCCACATGTGAGGAAGGATACTCTCAGGGCTGTTGATCAAGTAGAGAGATAAAAAGCCAGGAGATGTAGGAGGTATTTGGTGGCATTGTGAAACTGTTCTAAAAACAAAAACAACAACAACAAAAACCCCTCAAACCCACAGTGCACATTTCATTTGGAAACAAAATAGAAACAGTTATGGGCAAGTACCATCTTCCTTAAACCCCTTTATCCCACCCTGGATGTGTACCCCATAAACAAATGCTTATTGGAGAATGTTGCTAATCAAGGGCTAGAGTCAATCTGCCTGTGGTATTTCAGCATCTGCATAATGATGGGCAGGAAGTGGCTGGTTCATTTTTTCTTTTTCTTATTATTTTTTACATATACATTTATATTATTACACATATATAAAGTAAACTACATACAGCAAAAGGAACCACAGAACAATCAGTAGTTATGTTCATGTTATATTCATAGTGTTTTGGCTGTTTGTTTTTGGCAGCCTTGAAGAAAACATTTTCCTATGTCAGTGAAATAAATTTTTTTTTATTAATTATAATGTATTCACCTTATATCCTGATTGTTATCCAAACTCTCTTATCTTCCTGTTCCCACCCTCCCTCCCTGTTCGGCCCTATTCCCCACCCTTAGACCTTTGATAGGGAGCCCTCCTACCCCACTGTCTAGCCACAGCCCATTAGGTCTCATCAGGACAGCCTGCATCCCCTTCCTCTGTGTGCACACAAGGCAGTCTTGCCTAGGGGCAGTGACTAAATCATGGACACCAGAGTGGAGGTCAGTTCAGCAGCAGTCTGTCTGCCCATGTGGGGAATCAGCTGTCAATAGCTACATCTAAAAAGGGGTCTAGGTTCTCTGCATGCTTTGTCCTTGGTTGGTGCATCAGTTGTGCAGGTTCCCCTGTGTCCAGATCTGCTGGCCTTGATGGTCTCCCAGAGGAGCACCTGCTCCCTCCTGGGCCTTCCATCCCCACCACTCTTCCCTACCACTTTCAGCACTCCACTCAGAGTCCAACTTTGAGTCCCAGTGTCTGTCCCAATTCTCTGCTGTTTGGAGTGTCTCAGAGGAAATCTATTTTGGGCTAATATCCACTAATAAGAGAGTATATACCATGTCTGTCTTTCTGGGTCTGGATTACCTCACTCAGGATGATCATTTCTATTTCCATCCATTTGCCTGCAAATTTCAAGATTTCCTTGTTTTTATAAGCTGAGTAGCATTCCACAGTGTAAATGTACTACAGTTTCTTTATCCGTTCTTCAACTGAGGGACATCTAGGTTGTTTCCAGATTCTGGCTATTAGGAATAGGGCTGCTCTCAACATAGTTGAACCAATCCTTGTGTGGTGGAGCATCTTTCAGGTATAGGCCCAGGAGTGGTATAGCTGGGCCTTGAGGTATCACTGTTCCAAATTTCCTGAGAAAGCACCAGGTTGATTTCTAAAGTGGTTGTACAAGCTTGCAATCTTACCAGCAATGGAGGAGTGTTCTCCTTTCTCCCCATGGTGGCTGGTTCATGCTTATCATTCATGGATGGGAACTGCTACCATTCTTTGTGGGAGACTAATGTAGGCGGAGAATTCCATCATTCACATATTACTTTCAAATAAGGTAGAAACAAAATTGTACGTTTTAACCTTACAAGGTGATAAAAATGCATTTGAAATCATGACAATCAAAATACTGTTTCTAATGAGTTTTGATTTGTATAATCTCTTTCATTTCCTTTTTTAAAGTTGGGAAGGTGCCCGGGTCAGTAAGAAGGCATGGTCTCTGATGTTTGCTCATTGTAGGAGGATGAAGGCTGACAAGGAGAACATAACTCACACATCATCCAATTCCATTCACATCACTATGCAGGAACTGCCAACTCTAACTCTGATGCATGGCTTTAATAGAGAATCTTAGTTAAGAAATTATACTTTTTTTTCTTATCTAAACTCTACACAAAGAGCACAGACTAATCTTTTTGAATGCCAATGAAATAAAAATGATCAGTGGATATTCCTGTCCATATCAAATCAGCCATTATACCTTAAACCCTAGAACCTGCAAGAGGCGCCCAAAGACTCATCCCCAAACAAGACCCCTTTCTTTTTTTCTTTTTCTTTTTTTTGTCACAAAAGAAAGAACCTTTGTTCCCTTCCTTCCCAGTCTTGGGCTGTTGGTGTACTATTTCAGTTCATCCTAAGTAACCCCTTTATGAGAGATACATTATCATAAGCCCATCAATAGAGGAATTGAAAACTATTGAGAGACCAGGTTTCCTAGGACCACATAGTTCCTAAGTCTAAGTTCATACCATCTTGTCTGCCTGCAGACATCCCCAAGTCCTGTGATTCAGCAAAATAGCATGCTTTGAACATGCTGAATGATAACATTACATTCAGTCATAGTAGAGAATGTGCGTGTGTGTGTGTGTGTGTGTGTGTGTGTGTGTGTGTGTGTGTTTTGAATGGATGTTTAAGAGTCCCTGTATGTATGTGGTCCTGTGCATTAGGAGTTGGTGCCTTCCAAACTTCCTTAATCCATTTTCACCTTATTTTCTGAGATTGATGTCTTGCTGGACTGGGAGATCACTAATTTGGCTGCACCAGATGTTAATCATGTCCCCTATGTCTACCTTCCCTATATCTTCCCCATAGCACCGTCCCGTCACATGGGTGACACCAAGCCCAGCTTTTAAATGGGAGCTAAGGATGTGAACTCTGGTATTCATGGTTGCACCAAGCACTGTACCCACTGCGCCATCTCCTCAGCTTCCTTCTCAGTTGAGAATTTTCTTTAAAAGTTAAGATTAAATTTTATTTACTTCAGAAAAAAAATTAAAGGATTGAGCTAAGAAGCATGTCACATTCGTGACATGGAAAATGTCTGCCAATGTCCTCAGTTACTGTTTTTAAGAGTGCATTGCACAAAAATGTGGAGTCACTTGAAATGAATCATTTGCTTAACAGTTGCAGACATCCATGAAAACAAGGCCACCAGCTTCCAGGGAGACGCAGGACTAAGTTGGAGCCAACATCTTGAATCCCAAGTCCAATGTGTGTTAGCTGACAACACCACCCCAAGCACTCCAGCAGCACACAAGGGAATGAAGAATGGAGTCTGCATCACAATGAAAGCAGAAAGGCACCTGCCCATTGTCAACAGCTTTCAAGCAGCTGAGAACAAATAGGTCCTGTCTGTGCAATGTAGATTTTCTCATTAGTGAACCATATTGCATCTTATTCTCTATATAGATTGGAGCACAACATTGCCAGAATACAATATAGAGCAAAATCAAATTTGCTAGTTGCGGAGCCAATAAGTAAGAGAAACTTGAGCTCAAGGCAAAGGCAAAAGAGGAAAAGCATGAGAGGCAGAAACTCTGCTCTAGGAGTTGGGGTAGGCACAGAAGATTCTCTTTTGCATCTCAGATGGAGGAGCACTGGAAAGGCCAAGGGAACTGAACTCTGAAATGACCCCGACCTCTCATACAAGGAGAGTTTAAATCTTCTTCTGCAGTGAGAACTTAGGTAGTTGTCTGTCCACAATTAATCCATATTTGGAAGAAAATTCATCATATTTTATTATTGTGAGAGTTAGCTTTAATCCCTATGATTGTGCCTGACATGAACACGCACTCCCAATGAGTATCGCTTGTTGTTCATTTGAAAGATAGGGAGGCAAAGTGATCCCCAAGACATAACAGTGTTTGATGCATATTGGAAAGAAAGAGAATGCCTAAGTCAGCCTGAAATATGGTATGTCAATCAAGACGGATGAGCCCCACTCATGCTGTACTCATGTTTGTGTATCACAAAGGCAGTTGCCTGCTAATGTTCTGAAAGGTGGGTGGTTAGGATTCTAGACATAAAGACGTTCCAAGTAAGGCACCAGGCATTTTTTATATTGTTTCTCTAGTTGCCTGGAACAACTTAGAAAGTCACACTATTCTGCTTTGACGCTTGCCAGCTCAATAGAAACACATCTTATTCTATGTAACAGACCCACCTGGACATTTAGAGAGTTAGAAAAAAAAATAACTTGGGCCTACTTTTTGCCTTTATGTGTTCTATATCATTACAGTGGCCTATAGATTTACCTACACACAAGGCATAGGTTTCCCTAACCAAAATCAGAAGTGGATAGTAAGCTCTGTAAATACATTATTATATATTTTAGAAGGGAAGAAATTCATCTTCCAGGTGATCAATAAAGTCAGATTCAACTGGCTTCTAAATAGAATGGAAATTCTGTTAGGAAGAAGGATATAATCTTAGCAGTGTTTTACGTGGTTTTTAGATTCTACCACCAAAGAAAGAAATGGTCCTGGAGGCACAGAGATGAATTTTAGGAAGCCAGATGAAGGGCAGGGAGAGCCAGGTAATAAGATGGAGGGCTGCACACAGGGGACGTCACTGACATCCAGCAACTGGTGACAGGTCCAGAGAATGAGTGGAGACATGCACACGGCTGACTTTGATGGGACGGGGACTACCGTGATGTGAAGGAGATGGAAGGCAGTAGGTTATCTTTAAAGAGACCTGCTAGCAGCTCTTACTTGTTACCTGCCTGACAGGGGGAATTCACTCACCTCCCCCCACCCAAATTTGAGTTAGAACATGACTCTTTGGTCAAAACCATGCTGTACAAATGTTGTTCAATCTTAACTCTATGTGTCGTGGTATCTCCTGCTTTTGTTATGATGGGTCTCAGCTGAGAGGATGCAATGGGTCTTTATCATCCTACAGCCCTACAAGTTCACATGGAAAAACCCTAGGGCATCACAGACAGAAACAGGCACAGAGGGAAAAATGAGAACTTTAAGAGAGGCAGTGCCAAGGTCCTAGGCAGGTCCAGTCCAAAGTCACTTATACTCAATTCATTAGAACCTCAGGACCCCATTTCACAAGAGACAGACATCAGTAAAGAATGAACGCCACATGGTTTTGAGTAGTCTCCATGTGCTACATGGAAATGTGGGGTGGCAGAGAAGAAAGCCTTATAAGTTTCCTTGGAAACCATGCTGCAGTATCTCTCATCCATGATTTAACACTTAACTGTTGGAGACAGTTAAGTCCTGACTGGCACATATGAAGGTAGAAGGTGTCTAGAGTCCCCCTATTTACATTCTGAAAAAAACCTGATACTTTTTCAATGCCAGAGAAGTATGTTT
This sequence comes from Acomys minous, assembly GCF_964271855.1. NCBI lineage: Eukaryota > Metazoa > Chordata > Mammalia > Rodentia > Muridae > Acomys > Acomys minous. The sequence continues at coordinate 61,871,609 of NC_140487.1, forward strand.
CTTGGCTTGTCATGTAGACTTAACTCAGCTATCTATGTGCAGAGAATAGCTATCTTCAGTCCATAACAGGTTCTTACTGTAGAAATATGGTCCCTCTGGATAAAGACTAAGTACTAGACACCTGACTGATTGATGAGCAGATAGGCAGAACGACAAAGTGCCCAGAGAATGCAGAGAAGTCATATTCGGTCAGAGTTAGAACTACTTCATCAGGGACATGATTGTCTTGCTTGCCAGATGACTGAGGTGAAGCTGCTGGAAGGCGAGGGAGAGGCAGAAGAGAAGATTTGGCTAAGAGGACACCCTAGGTCTGGATTTTTGTTCTGTGTCAGGGAAAAACGAGAGTATGAAGGCAGACCGTGTTCCAGTGCAGAGAGCAGAGAAGCCAGCTACCCATGAAGCTCTGTGTGGGAGGCTGTGAGTTAAAGAAGCTGAGACTTGATACCCTATGAGCATATAAAGGGGGAGGAGGTCCCCCTCAGTCACAGTCATAGGGGCGGGGAGTAAGGGAAAAATGGGAGGGAGGGAGGAATGGGAGGATACAAGGGATGGGATAACCATTGAGATGTACCATGAATAAATTAATTAAAAAATTTTAAAAAAGAATGTTAAAAAAAAAGAAGCTGAGAAAGGAGGCAGTGAAAGTACCTTAAATTTCATGTCTGGGGCCAGTAAGAGGACAGGGACGTTTTTGGGGTGACCCGCTAGACAGAATGGTGAGCAAATTGTCACTGCCCTGAGGACAATTGGGGTGTGGAATCAGCTCCTAGTACGTGTCTACACTTGCCATCACAAACACTTTGGGCAAGTAGATACCATAACAATTGTCACAGCTAACAGATGTTTTTTAAGACCATAGACAGTATGCGGCTTAGACAACCTGTTAATTTAGTTTTCAGTTCATGAAAACAAACTCTGATGTACAGGGATGGGGAGCGGGGCAACCCAAAGCCCTAAGAAATGGTAGATGCCTTTGTGGATCTGGAAGGGGTCCAAGTAAGCGCTTCTGGCACTTGTAAAGAGCCAGATGTCCAATCTGGAATGCTGGAATGAGGTTAGATCCAAATGTACCTCAACTGGCTGGTAATAAGCTCCTGCCATCCCGAGGTGTTGCCACAAGCAATGGCACTGTGGCCTCATTGTCTTCGACTGCCAGGAACAGAGTGTGGAAGCTGCAGGGAGCCACAGAGCAACTGGAGTTCTTATTCCTTCCTAATCCTAAAGACTCGGGCATATAAATGAGTCAAAGTAATTAAGCCCAGGCAGTGGCAGGATGGGAGTAGAGGATGTGCTCCATTTGTTCCATCACTGTGGGGGATGCTGGGTTTCAGGCTCCAAGGTAGTCACAACGCAGGGTGTCTATAAAATTACATGGCGTCTCTGTGCAGGGCTGCAGACAAGTGTTCACAGGAAGACATCCACTTCTCTAAATAGCAAGAAATGGCTTCCAGCCGACAGCCCCACTGCACCAAGAAATGGGATTTAAGTGGAAGGGGACAGAAACAAGACCATGTCTTCCAGAATTAGGTGGGAGCCTCCTGTGGCTGTCTTGGAAGAAAGCCTGGGTTAGCCTTTGTTCCATGCTACTCCTGCCTTCGGAGAGCTGAAAAAAATGTTATAGTTTCTAAAACCCGCTACTCTCAGGCTGGAAGAGTCGGTGGCTTTTTACAGAGGTTCTGCCTTTGGTCTCTAGCATCCACATGGTGACCCCAACCATCTTTAAGTCAAGTTCTTGGGGATTCAACAGCCTCTTCTGGCCTCTGGGGGCAGCATGCGAGTGTATGATGCACAGACTTCCATGTAAGCAGAGCACTCACATGTATTTAAAAAAAAATTAAAGCCACACCTCCTCCGCTCCGTCGGTTTCACATATCAATAGGAAACTCCTGGAGAGTCTGACAAGCGCCTCTGTCCACACACGGAGAGCAGCGTCTCACCTTTGACCTGAGCACCAGTCCATACTAGCTCAGGATTTTGTCACTAACAGGGTCAAGGGCAGAGTGGCTGTGGTGATTGTCTTTTTCACTATCTAGGAATGATGGGTGTATTCTGCTAAACATGGGGTCTGGGCCTGGGCAGCTGCACCTAAGGCTTCCAGCCAGGCTCTGCTCTGTATGGAGAACACTCGGCTCCCCCCAGGGCAGTGCGTTACTTTTCCAAGGGCACACATTTTGGAGTGACCAACTCTTGCTAAATAAAAACAAGAAATGAAATCCCACTTTTAAAGGGTATGTTTTCCTTTTACATCTCAGTAAAACATTTTGAAGCTAGACTGGCCCTTTTTCCTCAAACAACTGAATGAAGGTGACTGACAGGGTTTTTTCCCTAAACCTATTTTGCAATTACTTTCTCTTCTTTATTTTATCACATGGGTACCACTTTTCATGTCTTTGCTATTTGGCATTCATGGTCATTGTTTAAATTATTACTATTGCTATTGTTACTGATATATATATTGATCTGAAGTGAATAATGGTTTTGAAAAGAAAACTTTTATACTTCTTAGCCTAAGCATACAAGTTGATAACACCTTAGGGAGGCTGTAAAAGCCTGTATATTTAGTTAGCACGCAAATGTTACTAATGCTCATAAAAAAGACACTGGCATGTAAATATCAAAGTAAGTACCTACACACTATACACACATATCCATATATGCATGTTTTATATACACACATATGTACAATACATATTACATACATATATGTATAATATATTATAGTATATACATAACATAACATGTGCACTAGGGTATGTATGCGTGTGTTTTGTGTAGCAATTTCCTCTAAACTGAAACGTTCCATCTTGAAGAGAAGCTCATTCAGATTCATTGTGTTTTAAAGGGAGATGACCCATCCCACCCTGCAGTGAAGCTGAAGACTTAGGATATGCTAAAGGGAGGAGGATCCTTGAGACTCAGGATGTAAACAACACAAAGTCCACGAAACTGGGCAGATTCACTAGGTCCTTCCCTATCACGGTTATATAGGTAGTAAAGACTGCTAAGAGACATGCAGAAAAGCCCAGGTTTTTAGCAAAGGCTCAGACCAGTCAAGCTGCCTGGATGAAGCCATCCAGCTGACATGTATGGAAGAGGCAGAGATTAAAGGCGCTGGCTAGAAGAGGCTCAGAGGAGCTGAGCTATATGGAAAAGACAGGCCTCACCCTGTTGAGCTGCTTGGAGATTATGTAGTGGACTCCAGGTTTCCAGATTTTGTGAGCTGTCACCCGTGCTGGGGTGGGCTTTTGGTAATGCAGCTGGTTTTGTGTCATTACTGTTCCTATAAATAACCTCTCACCTGCACTCGCATAAGTACCCAAGTAACCCTAATAGAACGTACTGATTTAGTAAGTTGGACTTTGGTGGTATCTGTACTTTGGTTTGCTATTGGTTCATCTGGAATGAATAGATATTTATTCAGGTCTCTTCAGGAATAATGTCACACTACATCTATGTGTATGGGGGTATTCACTTGTGTATATGTGTTCATGTGTAAGGGTGTGTGTGTGTGTGTGTGTGTGTGTGTGTGTGTGTGTGTGTGTGTGTATGAATGTGCACATAGGAAGACCTGGGAGGGCAATGAATAGCCTCACATACCATTCTTTAAGTGTCAATACTTTTATGTCAAAGTCTTTAACTGGGATGGAGCTCACAGTAGTCTGGTTGGCCAATGAAACTCAAGCATCTGTCTGCTCTACCCCCACCCCCAGAGATGGGATTATAAAGCCACAGCCACTTTACAAAAGTGGGTTTTGGGGGATTAAACTCAAGTCCTTTTGTAATGTGAGATTCCATAGACTGAGCTCTCTATCCAGATCTGATGTGAAGTTTTTGTTCTCCATATTGGCTTTGTAGGTCCATCCTGGGGTCACAGGTTTGCAAAGATATTGTCTGATCACTCTTCCCCATAATGGCACCAGTGTCCTTTGAGTTACTGGAGCAATGTTGTCTCTTTCATATTTGGTAGATCCTGCTAAGCTGAAATGTAACACAGAGGTACTGAGACCCAGGCTCAGGACACTAAGCACAGGGTAATGGCAACAGTCAACTGAGGTAGCCTCTTCAAAGTTAGCTCTGTGCAAATTTGCACACTTTCTCTTCAGTAGTGCTGTCTTTGTGTAAAGTGCCTCTTTGTTGCTCTCATTCTTTCTGTTGTTTTAAGATTACAGGTCTTATTTTATGCATCACATTTTACAGCTTAAAAAAAAAAGACTAATTTTCCACATTCATTAGGATTTTATACAATAATGGCAGCCTTATCCTGATCAGCTACCTTATTCATCTGACTTTGACACATAGGACTTTGGGAAGGTTTCTCAAATCAAATCTCCTTTCTATAATGAAGATTTTTTATCTAGCACAGAGCGTACAATAAATATTTGATGACAGATTGATTGAATTTAGCACTTGGGAGGATAGTCAAAGACAGGTGATGTTGGCTCAAAAAATTGGAGTGTAAAAATTTCCACAAACAATGACACACTGTTGCTTCATCTCCTTATTTAATTTTAACATATACTAGATATTCATTGCACAAAGAACTTATGTTTGCTATTTCTTTTGTACTCTTCCTCAAGTGCCCATGGCTAAGGGTATTTTCTCTTGCCACGTATCATGCTATATGTAATTTCCACTGAAAATACTATAGTGCAAGATCAAGAAGAAGAGGGAAAATAATAATATTGTCTGCATTGACAATATCATGGATGGGAATAAAAACACATTCCTGCTTGGCCGAGCACCCCTTGCTTCATGAAGAATGTTACATCCAAGGAGCAAAGGTTAGGTCTCCTGTATCAGAACCATGCTCCAAGACCTGAAAGTAATTTCCTCATGGAGCTTTCCCAAGGATGCCCCATGAATCTCATGCATCCCCCCAGATACTTTCATTTATTTGGTAAAGACTTTTTTTTTCTTTTGCAACTACAGGAAATCCACAACTTGCCTTTTTAACTACAAGGCTTTGTAGGTAAAGCAATGACAGCTTCTTTCTCATGTGTCATAACTGTGTATTTTATCACGGTAGAGACACAGATCTTGGAGTCATTGTGGGCCTGAGACTATGACATTTTCACAATATTGAGGTGGCATCCAGGTTCCCAAGTGATGGCTGCTGGGAGGTACTCAATGATTATAGGAGGAATGAAAATAAATGTCTAAGGCTGTTGATGGTGTCTAGTCCCCATCTCTTACTCTGTTCTTTCCATTGTAATGAAGTCCTAAATTTTTTCCAGCAATTCATAACGAAAACCCCACGGGAACCTTTTTCAGCATGAGTACAGAGTGAACAATCACTCTTCCTTCTATCATTCCCCTTGCTCTTCTCTGAGGAATAGCGGCCCACTAATTGCTGAGATAATCACAAACACTCTTATGATTTCTGGATCTCTCAGTTCGTCCGCTGCTTGGCACATGGCTTTGTAGAAAAAGCCGGAGTCTCCCACTGGCTCCTTTACATGGGACATGTGCGGAATAGGGAAGGTTCCTTTCAGTGAACTCGCCTCCTTTCATCTTTGCACATAAACGAAGTTGACTCGTCCAATGTTTTTCAAATCAAAACGCTGTTTGATTTTCCAGGAATCCTGTACCGTAGGCCATAGGGAAGACACTACTGGTGGTTTCACTCAATATTTATTCTCTGCTTTTTGCTTTTTCAATCTCCAAAAGCCTGTTTCCCCCAACAGCTGAAGAAATTACTTTATTCCCCAGCTCCCAGATACTCTCATTTCTCTAAGAAAATCATGGTGACCTTTTTTTTTCTTTTCTTTTTCTTTTAAACTAGGATTAAAGAATGTGCTTTGTGCTGATTTGAATAAGGCCCACCCCATAGGCTCATGTATTTGAATGCTTAGTCATCAAGGATTAGGAGGGGTAGCCTTTAATGTTTCAAAAGTCCAAGTCAGTCTTGGTGACTTCTCTTTCTGTTGCCTGCAGACCCAGATATAGAAGTCTTAGCTACTTTTTGAGCACCTCTGCCTGAGTGATAGCATGTCTTCTGGCATGGTGACATTGGACTAAAACTCTGAAACTGTAATCTGGCCCCAGTTGAGTACCCTCCCTTATACGAGTTGCTGTGGTCCTGGAGTGTGTTCACAGCCAACAGAGAAGTAAGAAAGGAAGGTAGCTCAATTCTGCCAAACACAATTCAGTTGGGAAAGTTAGCAGACAACCTCAGAAAATGGGTGCTTCCTGCTAAATAGGAGTGGAGTCTCTCTTTCTCTGTGTATTTGTGCATTCTGATAGAATATGTATAAATAACAGACTCTTTCTCCTCCCAGCCTGAGGATAAACCTGGTACGCAGCAGAGGAGGGAAGGCACAGTATGGCTGAGGGGTGGCTTCTGAGCCCACTGCCCTGGAGAGAGTCATCCAGCCTCTTGGTACATATGACAATGATTCATCTTGCTATCAGGTCAGTTTTGTTTGGTGATTTTTGCCTCTGTAGTCAATAGTATGTGGATCAACGCAGAAATAATGTTGACACTATGTTTAATTTCATTTCTAGCTCTTGGGTTTATATCTCAGATTGTTGGCATCCTTAAAGGAACATGTCATAATTACGTAGCTGCAACCAGGAGCCTTGTCTGCCAGCCTTACTTAGATCACATCAGAAACTTTGTAAAATGTTTAATACAATTGTTTTCTCTGTGAGGCGTTATAAAAATTTACTTATCAGAAGTATGCATAATATTTTCTAAAAAAATACATCATATACCATCTGTCTGTCTGTCTGTCTGTCTGTCTGTCTGATTCACCACTCATTTAACTGTCTTTGGTCTAAAGAGAAAGATAAGTCATAACATACTGCTTGGATAGAACTAACTATTTCACAAATAATACTTAATGTTGCAACATACTGTTATTTGAAGGGTGATTATTGGCAACAAAAGCTTAAATAAGTTTTTAATCATAACTACATTCTTCAGCTTCATTTGAAATCCTCCATCTATGTTTTAATACTACAATTTTGAGGAGTAGTTTTTTGAACTACAAAAAACCAAACCAAACCAAACCAAAACACCTAAAAGTAAAAATCAAGATATAGTCTTCACAGTTCATAAGTCTGTGTCCTCTCATTTAGAAATGTATGCCAGGCTATTGCCCAGAGGGTATTTCTCAGAACAATCTTCTTGCTAGCTGGGCACTGGAAATGCCCAGAGGCTGTGCTATTTCATATTAATCTCTCTAAGATTCATGAGAAGCCTTGACTTATCCAAAGCCCCAAAAAGCCTTTAAATAAGAAAATATGCTTTCCTTTACTTCTCTTAGTGTTTGTCAAATGTATTCTGACAAAGTGTCTATATCCTACATAAATAATGTTCTATGGGACGTCTGAGGAGAAAGCTGATGGGTGTGGAACAGCCCAACTTTGTAAAGGCTGTCCTATAAAGCAAGTGCTTCACAGAGTACATTTGCTAAACTCAGTTTCTTCTGTGGCAGAAACCTTCTTGCTTGTCATTAAAAACATGCTTCGTTAGCTCTACAGAAACTCAAACCATTCAGTATAAAATGTAATCATGAACAATACAGGTGTTTCACTTGGACTACTCATAGTAGTGGAGTAACTATGGAGGTGTGAGTTGGGAGCTTGTCTTCCCTTAGCTAGAATGGTAAACAGGGGGTTATGATTTGTAACTTAACAGCAGCCAGAAGCAGAGCCTCAAGGTCAGACTAAAAAAAAAATGCAAGCGAGTTCAATAGGATGAATACTCAGGAGGCCAGACAAAAAATACAAGTTTCAAGATATTTCTGGGATTTATTAAAATATTTTTAAAAATACCTGCATGATTTTGATCCTTAAATAAGTAGAACCTTAAGTTGCCTGGACTCATTCTTTGTTAATGTTAATAAAGAAAATGAATGAGACAAAAGGAGAGGTCATAAAAGCCTGTGCTGTTCAATCAAACAGCTGGTCCAGGAGCATTTGTAAAGACATTACAGAAATGTGCTGCAGGAGAGCATCAGCACGAAGCCTTTATTGACTAATGGCCTGGGCTTCAGGCACTCCTGCATCCACTTCAGCATCTCTTAGCATCCTTGCCTAGCTGTGCTCCCTTACAGAGGAGCATGCTGACATTTTTGTCATCAGTGGTTTTATGTATATTTGATTGTTGATCATCTATACAGAGGTTCTCCTTGTTATGAATAATCCACAAAGCATTAAAAAACAAAACAGTAACAACAACAACAACAGCAACAAAACCAGGACTTAGTCTTCTGTTACAATTAAAACATCCCATAGCCATGTTGTCTATCACTTTGCTCCTAAGTGCTTAGCAAATAGAGGCTCACTTTAATATTATCCTAGATAAAATATAATTAGGGAGGTAGGTGTTTCCAAAGTCATATTGAAATTCCAGGCCACACAGAAGTATCTGTGGAATTATCTGAGCTGAGGGTCCTGTCAGTTGTTACTATAATTAAAGCTGCCACGCCTTGTTTCTGCTCTTTTAAAGTCAAGCCCACTGCAGTAAGGATCATGCCTTTTTGCTATATCATGATGCGTAAGCTCCTCTTGAAAAACAGGCACATTGTTTTGCTTACAATGTAGCTTTGAAAAATCAGTGCATGCAATCCTCTTACTTGAAAAAGGCCTCTTGGACAGCTTATTGTTATATGTTACACTTCCTATGCCCAAATCATAGTGATTAATATACAAAATTAATATACAATAATCTGTTATTGTCAGTGGTGTTGGTCAAATAGTCATTTCATTAAGGTGTGGATCTAACTATCCTATCCCACAAAATACTTTTGTCATAGAAAAGTCTGCCTATTCTAAAAGGCAGTGTAATGTTTGACTCATTTGGTTTTCATGTTTATATACTTAGGACCACATTATCACTGGGATCTTGGAATTTTAACATGGTACACTAAAAGGAATGGTACATATGCTCACCTTTGATTTCTTCATTTGACATTTCAAGAAAACAAGTCCTGAACATCTCATGTTCACAGAGCCATAACAGATGTCACAGTAGGACCTTATCTTCTAGGGGACTCTGACTCAGGCGCAGAGTCAAGGTGAACATGATTCAAGAAGGACTTGTGGTGAATCCACCACCTGCCTATCACAAAGATGCCTTTTGAAATATTCCCAGCATGAAGACCAAAAAAGAACTTTTAGACATTGTCCACTGGACATGTTAGGACTTTTGCACGTGTAAGCACAGAACATCTGCAGTTGCCTGAGTAAAATCTGGCAAGATAAAGCCAGTCAACTCTGTAACACAGAGTGAAAGGGGGTTTATGATGCCCCACATCGAACTGAGGAGCTTTGGATAGTTGAGGGCTTCTAGTGAAAGGAGAGCCAATTTTCTTTAAGAGGGTGGATGCTCTTAAGTCAACCACATCCTAGTGAGTGGTACCCGACCCAGAAGTCTGTAGACAGTGCAGACTAAAGTCTTAGGACCACTGCACTTAAGAAAAAGAGAAAATGAAGTTGTGGGTGGGGAGGTATGGAAAGGTCTGGGAAATATTTAAAGGAGGATGTGTGGGTACATATGATAAAAATACATTGTATGAAGTATTAAAGGACTAATAAAACATTTAAAGAAATGGGATGGACATATGAAACCTGTTTGCATCTCCTTATGACCTGCAACTAGGCCAAGCCAATAAAGAAAAATAAAAATTAAAAAGTCACTAAAATTATTTATTTAGTATAATGAATACAGTTGTGAAATAATTGAGAAACACAAAAGAGATAAGTTATACAGAAAAGCAAAATGTCAAGTGTAAGTCCTGATATATCTATAATATATGTGAATGTGAAAATGTGAATGGATTTAGTAACCAAAAGGTAGAGTTTGTTAGACAATGAAAAGTAAAATTTAACTATATGATCTTAACAAGAAACATATTTTAGATTCAAGTAAAAGGATGTAAATTTTTATGATTAAAAAATACCTTAAACTTTGACTAGAAAACAAACTAAGCTATTAGCATGGATAAGAAATGAAATAAAAGTTGGATAAACAGTAGGAAAATAGAGAATAGAAAAATAATTAACAATATCAATTATTTCTTTGAAAAATATGAAATAGATAAATTGAACAAGCATGTATAAAAGAAACAAAACAGAACAAAACAAAAGTAAAAGAGAGAGAAATACAAAATCATAAAACCAGGAAGAACTGTTCAACACTGGTCTGGACTTAACAGAGTTAGAAGGATTGAGAAAGAATGCTATGAATAAATCTATTTTAACAAATTAAATGCATAAGATGCAAAAGCTGACTTTCTGACATGGTTCAAGCTACCAAAAGTGGGTTCATGGAGGAATAGAATATTTTAATAACCTTTACTATTTAAAGAGATTAATCTAATCAGATTTCTCCCAAAAGATATTCACAAAGAAAAGTTAAGGCCCAAAGGACTTTACTAGTGAATTCTACAAAACTTTTCAGAAACATTTTATATCAAGTCTTTACTTATCCACAGCATCAGAGTAGAAACTATTTTACAGCTCATTCTATAGACTAAGATTATATTATTCTCTCGCTCAGATCAGAACATGCCATCATCAGTAAACACACTACTGGGCTGTCACACTTCTGAATTGTCATGGAAGAAATTTTTGTGAAATTATACCAGACCACATCTAGCAATACCAAGGCCCACTTTTCATAAATAGATGCGATTTGAAAGATTGGTATAATAGCCCTCACTTAGTGAATTTAATATACAGTAGGCTAGAACTAAAACCACATTGCCAACTTAGCAAGTGTATGCGAAGCATTGACAATATTTCATACTTTGTGATTACAAAATGCTTAATAAATAATCATTAAATTAGTTAAAAGCTACCTCAATAATATTCACAACTAATGTCATACTCAGCACTGAAAGAATGAATGGTTCCTTCTAAGATGAAATGCAGTACCATGGATATGTCTTCTTGCTATTACAATTTGCCATTTTATTGGCCATGGTAATTTAGCAAGAAAAATAAATATCAATCACTCATATTATAAAAAGCAAAACTATATTTACAGATATCACATCTCTTAATATATAGACTATCATATACACTAAAATTATAGTGTAATTAATAAGTGGTCTCCAGACACAAGATCAATACTTAAAAGTTTTTCTTGCCTATGTATTGGCAAAAAACAAATAATGAAAATAAAATTGACTTCATTTATAACAACATTAGGCAATACAAGATACAAAGAAATGAGTCAGTGTTCTAAAATTCTGATCATTAAAATTACAAAACTTTGTTAAAATAAGGAAGACCTCAACAAATGGAAAGAGGTTCCCGTGTTTATGTGTCAGATGACAATATTATTAAGATGTAATGTTTTCCCAAGTGAATCTATAGTTCAATTCAATTATTTTAAAGACCCACCTGGTTTCTTTCTAGAGATAGATAAGCTGATTTGAAAATTTGTAAGAAAATCCTGAAAACTCAGGATAAACGAAAACAATCTTGAAATATTAAATGGAGTGAGAAGAGTCACATTTTACAATTCCAAAGTATAAAGGTATAGTGACAAACACAGTGTAGCACTGGCACACTAAAAGAAAGACATACAGATCAATAAAACAAAATTCTGAATTCAGAAATAAATCCTCACAATTATTTTATTTGAGTTTTAAATATATATGCTCAAATTGTGTAAAGATATAAATACCACAGATAAAACTATTAAATTCTTAGTTTATATAGGCGTGAATAAATATCCATATTTTTGTACTTGCTTGTGTTTTAAAGTAGAAACAAAAGAATACTTAAATTATAAAGAAAATAAACAGAAAAAAATAGATTAAGGTGGAAATAACCAAAATTAGAGTAGTTGTAATTCAAATGAAAAAAAAAGCAGTTTTTTTTTGTTGTTTAATTTTCCATTAACTGTATCTTAGAATTACAGAGTGTAATAACATGAGATTAATACTATGAAAATTAACTAAGCCATATATTATAAGGAATATATTTGTTTTATGAATGTGTTTTTATTTTTAAAAATTCATTTTATTTATTTATTTATTTCCTTTTAAAAACTGATAAACTTTACAGCTCCCACTTCTCCTCTAGTGCATTCCTCAGTCTCTCCTCCCCCACCCCTTCATTCCTCAGAAAGAGGGAGTCCTCTCCACCAACCCACCCCTGCACACCAATTCCCATGAGGACTGAGTGCAACCTCTTCCACTGAAGCCAGGCAACGCAGCCCCAACAGAGGGAAGTGTTCAAAAAGCAGGCAACAGAGTCCATTTCAGAGACAGCTCCTGCTCCTCTTACTAGAAGATCCACATAAAGCCTGAGCTGCTCGTTGGGGCAACATAGGTAGAGAGGGCCTAGTTCCAATCCATGCATACTCTTTGGTTGGTGTTCAGTCTTTGTAAGCTGCCCCGCGTTCTGGTGGATAGTGTCTTTTGCCTTACAGAAAAATGTTCAGTTTCATGAGGTCCCATTTTTTAATTGTTAATCTTAGAGCTGAGCTGTTGGAGTTCTGTTCAGGAAGTTGTCTCCTGTGCCAATGAGTTCAAGACCCTTCCCCACTTTCTCTTGTAATAGGTTTAGTGTTCCTGGTTGTGTCTTGAGGTCTTTGATCTACTTGGATCTGAGTTTTTTGCAGGGTGATAAATATTGACCTATTTACATTATTCTACATGGAGACATACAGTTAGACTTGCACCATTTATTGAGGATGCTTCTTTTTTTTTCCCCATTGTATGGCTTTTGTTTCTTTGTCAAAAATCAAGTGTTCATAGGATTGTGAGTTTATTTCTGGGTCTTTGATTTGATTCCATTGATCAACCTATCTCTTTTTATGCCAATACCATGCAGTTTTTTTTATTACTATTGCTTTGCTATCAGGGATGGTGATAACTCCAGAAGTTCTTTTATTGTACAGGATTGTTTTTGTTATCCTGGGTTTTTTATTTTTCCATATGGAGTTGAGAATTTCTTTTTCAAGGTCAGTAAAAAAAATTGTGTTGGAATTTTTATGGGAATCTCCTTGAATCTGTACATTGTTTTTGCTAAGATGACCGTTTATTAAGAATGTAAAGACAACTCACAGAAGTGGAATTATTTTGAAAAGTACATGCATCTGATAAAGGACTTGTGCATAGATATCCTGGTTAGTGGTAAGTTGGAAGAGCCTAGAATCTCATTAAAAGTCTCAGTCAATAATTGTGTGTATCAGGTTAGTCTGTGGGCATGTCTGTGAGAGATTGATTGTCTTGGTAACTGATTTACGAGGACCCAGGGTACTGTGGGTAGAAACATTCCCTGGTAGAAGCCTTGCCTGTCTAAGGAACCCAGCTGAGCATGAGTTTGAGTGAGCTAATCAGCAAGTTGCATTCCTGCATGGGCTCTGCTTCACAGCTCCTACTTGAGGTCCTTCTCTGGCATGCCTTGACGGTGGACCGTGTAGTGTTTGGAATGAGAGTGGTCCCCACAGGCCTGGATATTTGAATACATTGATGCCAGTTGCTAGAACTGTTTGGATTAAGAGGTGTAGCTTTGCTGGAGGCATGACATTTGGGTGTGGGCTTGAGATTTCAAAAGACCTGGGTCAGTCTCAGTGTGCTTTCCGCTTACTGATATAAGTTTGAGATGTGAGCTCTCTGCTGTTCTGGCCATCACGACTTGGCTCTGCCATCAGGGACTCTTAACACGGCAACAAAAAGAAACTGAGACTAAAATTGGTACCAGGAGTGGGATGTTACTTTGATGGACCTGAGCATATGGCTTTTTAGTCTGTTTACTATTTTGTTGCAGGGTTGTAGAATATTTTAGAACTTTGAGCTGGAAAAGCCATTGGATGCTTATAGCTTAAAGGACCATCCTGTGGGAACACAGCAGATAAGACTGGTGAGAGAAACTCAGAAGGTGGAGGCCAGACTCAAGCGATTTCAGAGATAAGTAAAATCTCTACTTAGAGTGGGACAGGGGTCATTCATATCCTATTTTAGGGAAGAATCCATGCACTTTGATTCTTTGGGCATTAACAATCAGCTGCCATTAATAAGATACTAGGATTATTGAAGTGAAAACTTTTATGCTTCATTGAGACAACAGAGTGCCATTCAGGCTGGGGATAAAGAATATGCTGTGATTAAGAAGAATTTGGCAGTCTTTGGTTAAATATTTTGTGGTTTGCTGGGGTAATGGGAAGCTGTGTGCTCAGCTCAGAGAGATGCTTCCAGTGCGCCTGTCTATATCTTGAGTTCAGAGCAGAGTTAGAATAAAGGTAACTAAGATTCAATCAGGTGGTACTGGTTTGCAAGGCATGAAAGCATCATGGAAATCAGCTTAATCTTGACACCATGTGGAAGGATCAGATTCCTAGTGGAGTATCCAGGAGAGGCCGCTGCTGAAGGTAAATCCTCAGCTTATAATGAAGAAACAAGATATTGGAAATGCCAGGATCATGGGGTCTCTGTCATGGGCAGTGGCAGGTATGTTGTGGTAGCCAACTTAGGCCTGTGAGCAATCTGTGTGCTGTTGATGGCAGATGTGCAGAAGTGGGACTTCCTAAGATTTTTGGAGCCAGAAAAATTAGACAGAACATGTTAGATATTGATCTGTAGTGCTCAATGTACACTGGTGGGTTTTGGTTTTGCTCTGATATGATTTTTCCTAGGCCCTGGATCTTCAGTCAGTTGTTAGTCATTACCATTGTAGCTAGAGCTTCATTCATTCATTCATTCATTCACTTATTAAATAAAAAAAAATTAGTAAGATAAAACAGAATCTATCACATCAAAATTGAACAAAACAAACCAACAGAAGGAAAAGAGCTCAAGAGGAGGCAAAAGAATCAGAGATGTCATTCATATTCTCAGGAATCCCAGAAAAACACTGAGATGGAAGTCACAATATATACAAATAGGACCTGGTGCAGACCCATGCGTGTCCTGTGTATGCTGCTTCAGCTTCTGTGAGTTCATATGAGCTTTGCTCATGCTGATTTGGAGGGTCTTGCATTCTTTTCTTAATTTTAATTTTATTAATTTGTTCAGATTACAACTCGGTTGTTATCCCATCATTTGTACCCTCCCGTTCCTCCCTCCCTCCCATTTTTACCCTATCATTCTTGGTGTACTCCATCCCCTATGGCTCTTGCATCCTTTCTCCTTGTTTTTCTGTGATATTCCCTGAGCTTTGGAAGAAGGGATTTGACACAGATATCCCATTTTGAGTTACTATTCCAGGGTCTCTTACTGTCTGGCTGTGGGTCTCTGTATTGTTCCCATCTGCTTCAGGATGAAGTTTCTCTGCTGATAGCTGAACAAGGCAATGACCTGTGCCTACATCACAATATCATTAGGAGTTACTTTACCGCTACATGTGAGTTGGAGTCTGGGAAAGAAAAGGAAGAGAAAATATTGTACCACAGACAACAAAGCTATTATATTTGTTCCTTCAGTTTTACTGCTTTGTAAAGTCCAAGGGAATGAAGAGATAATTCCTACTACAGAAAATATATTCAGAGAACTTTAGGAGAAACTTGAAAATTTAAAAGAACAAAATATATTAATATTAGTAAGAAAATAATTGAAGGAACATGTTTAGAAATTATATACAATATTAAAAGTCATGGTGTAGTAGATGTATTTAAAGAATAAATCTATATGGCTAAGAGAAATTCAATAAGTAATTGTAGAAGTTGATAATAAATGACAATTTATTGAAAAATAAGGGAAAAGACTTCTGTATGTGTCCATTCGTCTGTACTAGAATATCTGAAGAATATCTGCACAGTCCCTAGGGAAAGAATCTTTATTATAATGAGAAAAACTGTCATATAAGCGGCAGATATATGTTTTCCAACACAAGACCCCAGGGACTATAAATCTTATGAGCACATTTAAAAAATACTAAATAGTCATCTACAGCTAACCAAGAGAAGAATAAGAAAGCTGCAGCAGAAATAGTGGTAGATATTGAAACCACATAAGCATAGAAACATGCTAAACAACTTTGTGACTCTAGTTGTACAATAGAATATAAATATTATCAATTACATTAAGATGGAACTATGACCAGCATGCTTCTGAATGGAGTAGTGTGGAATAAATAAGTTAGGGACAAAACATTAAATTGTGTTTTCTTTTACCAATGGGGTGTGTATGTGTGTGCTGGAAATCACCATTGGAGATTAATAGTAAGAGTATGGAGGAAGATCATGGCACAGTGGTGCACATATGCAATCCCAACACTAGAGGAGGCTGTGGCAGGCAAACCTATGTAAGCCTGAGGCATGCCTGGTCTACAGGACAACCAAGGCTACATAGAGAAACCCTGGCTTGAATAACAAACAAAAATTATGGAGGAAGTATTTATTATTATTATTATTATTATTATTATTATTATTATTATTATTATTATTATTATTATTATTCCATTCAACTGAGATAAATATTACAAGTCCCTACCACTATATGAATTGCTACCAGTAATTAACAGCTGCCAAGAATGGCAAGACCAGTCTTCTTCTGCAGGGACGAGACCCTGATAGGTCATGACCTTCAGCGAGGGTTTGAGGAAAGAGATGGAGGGCTGAAAGTGGTATATATGCAGTAGTAATGTGTCAAAGTCTTAAAAATTAAAAATTTACACCAAAATTCCATCCACAAGGTGCTACATATAGAGCAGCAAGCAAAGCCAAGGTCTTCCCACTCATATCCTAGTGTAAAATGCAGAAAGTCAATGGGTAAACAGATTCATTTGGAAATAGGTGTGTTGAAGGACAACAGGTAAGGACATAGGGAAGGCAATAGCACAGTTGAAAGAAGTTTCCTTGAGCAGCTATGGACAGACCTAAGATTGCTGATTTGGCAGAACATTTTAGGGAGAGTTAAAGGCACAAGAGCAAGCTTGAGGCCACGCACAGCAGGTTAGAAACAGCACCAGGTATAAGGATAGGCGACCAAGCGAGGAGTCCTGGATTCTTCCCTAGTGTAACAAGAAGTTACCACCAGAGAATGGTGAAGAGTAATGGTTTGACTTGTGCTTTACAATACAGTGTACTGTCCCATGTAGTCAACAGAAAGGCCAGCCAATAGGTGACTACAGTGGTGGGCCCAGCCTTGGTGAGATAAAAAGGTGGCAGTAATAGGGTCTCATTCATAACTGTACAATGATTCCTGATGAATCAATGAGATGTGGAGCAATATGAAAGAAGAGAGCCTGGAATTTCTGCATAGCAACTTGATTGTGTTGGGGTTTTGCACTGAGATGGCAAAGACTGGGAGGAATGGGTGTGTTAGGCCAATAGTGAGATGTCTAACAGATCTGAAGGCTTATTTTAGTAGTAAGTTTTAAATATAAATATATATATATATATATATATATATATATATATATATATATATATATATATATGTGTGTGTGTGTGTGTGTGTGTGTGTGTGTGTGTGTGTGTATGGTAGTTTGGAGGGGTAAATATAGAAGTTATTAGCATATAGATGTATCAAAGCCTAGGGAAGATGGATGGTGCCATTCACAGTGAAATCATCATATCAGAAGCAGTTTTAGTCAAATCTTTTAACCTCTCAGTGTACTTGCCAACTTATCAAGAAAAGATACAGTGAATAGACTCTAAAACAAAAAACAAAAACCCTCCTACATCACCTCCAATACCACAAACAGCCTTGTTAGAATATTAAATTCCGCATATGTATATTGGATCTTATAAAAAGTTGCAGGCTTCACGTATTATCCTTGGCTGGTTCTATAGTTTAAGCAGGACCCCTGGGCCCAGATCTGCCTGTCATAATGTTCTTCTTGTAGGTTTCTAGGACCCTCTGGATCCTTCTATCTCCCCATTCTCCCATGCTTCTCTCACCTAGAGTCCCAATAGGATGTCCTCCCCTCTGTCTCACTTTCCTGGTAAGTGAAGTAAACTTCGAACCCCTACCCAGATCTAGCCAGTGGACAGGACATTCTCCACAGTTGAGTGAAGAGTGGGGACTGACTTTCACACGTATTCTGGTGACCCATATTTGACCATGTCCCCTGGATGGGGAGGCCTGGTGGCACTTAGAGGAAGGATAGCCGGCTACCAAGAAAAGACTTTGTTACCCTATGAGCATATACAGGGGGAGGAGGGCCCCCTTAGTCACAGACATAGGGGAGGGGAGTAAGAGGAAAATGGGAGGGAGGGAGGAATGGGAAGATACAAGGGATGGGATAACAGTTGAGATGTAATATGAATAAATTAATAAACTATATTTTAAAAAGAACAAAAAGTTGCAGGCTTGTGAGATGGCTCAGTGAGTAAGACTCTTGCTGTATTAGTAACTTTTCTGCTGCTGTGATAAAATACAATGACAAAAAAAAAAGCCCAAACAAACAAATAAAAAATCTTAAGAAAGAAAGGGTTAATTTTAGCTCATGTTTCTAAAATAACAGAGTCCATTATGGCTATGAGGGCATGATTTGGTGGCAGGAGCAGGAAACAGAAAGTTCATATTTCATCCACACAAAAGAAGTGGGTAGCAGAGCAGGTAGTGCAGTGAGGCCACGAATCCTAGTGACGTATTTCCTCCCTATTTCAAAGCCTACCTCTAGTAACATATTTCCTCCAGCCAGGTTCTGCCTTGTAAAGGCTCCCTAACTTCCCCAAATAGCACCACAGTCTAAGGACCATTTGGGTACATGAGCCTATGGGGGACATTTCTCTTTCAAACTGCTATTCCACATAAGTAAAGGAACTGTTTCCTTTCCCATTACCCAGGTAAATGCTGGGTGCGTGTGGCAGCCCATCTGCAATCCTAGCACTTTGCTGACTGACAACAGAATTCCAAGTCAAGATGGCTTGCTACTTTAGCTGAATTTATGAGTTCTGGGTTCAGCTAAGAGGCTTCACCTAATCATATAAGATGGATAAAATGGAAAGAAGACTCCTTACATCAACCTCAAGCTTTCACACACACCTGACTGTAGGATTTGCTCTTTTAAAACTCTGCTTTGTTTGGTTCTTCAATGTCTATACTTCCCTTCCAATACACCTGCCCTAGATAGGAGTGAAAAGAAGGTTAGTAGAGACAGGAGAAGTAGACCTTTTTTAGATTCAGTTCCTTGCAAATGATTCCACTCTTTTTTACTGAGATTCCAGAAGACCTGTTAAATAGGTCAAAAGCAACTGCTACCTCAGCAGCCAGAACCTGTAAGCATTATCTGCAGTGTTTCTCTTTAGGAGTGTCTCAAAGTAGAGTGATGAACAGCCAATCAATGTGAAGTGATGCAAGAGTGACTGATTTTTGTTATTTGGACTATTTATACTCTCCCATAGTCTGTACAGGATGTCATCGACTGGCAGAGATCATGCCCCTTCATGAGGCAGTTCCCCTTCTAGTGGACAAACATCATGTGCTGTCTCACAAGTCTGTTTCACATCCCACACTTGAGATAAAAACAAAACCATGTTTACACCCTGTACACCTGACTATATGTATATCCTCATACAAGTAAATACCCATACAGATAGTCATAAACAACACACAAGACACACACACACACACACACACACACACACACACACACACACACACACACACCACACACACAGAGAGAGAAAGACAGACAGAAAGACAGACAGAGAGACAGAGAGACAGACAGACTGAGAGAGAGAGAGAGAGAGAGAGAGAGAGAGAGAGAGAGAGAGAGACAGACAGACAGACAGACAGACAGACATGGGGGGGGGCAAAAATCCTGCATCTTCAGAGACACACCAAAATTGACTATTGACTATGTTGCAGGATTCATCAACTCACACAGTTCAGTGAAATGTGAATGCAAGGAGTTGTAAAAGTATTTTACAACTTGCTAAAGTATTTTAAAAACCAAATGTAACCTATTCAGAATAATGAAGCACACAGAGCACACCAACCAGTCCCCATGACAAACGCAGTCTTCTTTTAAGAGTGCAGACAGGATGTTTTTACAGAAGATGAGGAACAAACCTGGCTTTCAGCTTTACCTTAGCTGTTAGCTTGTGGATAGAAATACCCAAATCTATACCTTTTGTGTAATAATCAATTAATATTTTGCATATTCATTATACCATATGCATTAAATGCTTTAAAATAGTCCACTATACTTGTTTTAATAAAAACTGTGATTATTAGCTCTCGTTATTGTCTAATGTGGTTGGCTAATTACTTCTGAAAAAAATGAAAAAAAGTCTTACTAATGTGATGTTAATTACTAGCTCAGCTATTATTTTTAATATGTATATACCAAAGTTGCTATTTCCCAAGCTCATTTTCACAGCACCTTAAACAATTATAATCTTATACTTCCATTTAGGATAACTAAGTCACATCATTAACTACTACCACTTTTTTGTTAAAGTATAACTGTACTGTTATTACATGACACAAAAAATAGCTAAAATTTTAAATTAAAGCTGTTAATTGATTAATTTCCCCAGGTGTTATACACTGACTATTTTGGAATCTCCTCATCTTTAGTTAATACTTGATTTCTCTTAGTGTCACCTCCCTAATGAGTTCTCACTGCTCCTAAACCTATACAACCTAACCTGTCAGGCACTCCTCTTGACAATTTCCTATGGGCTACCCCTGGTGGACTCTTAAGTATGTACATAACACCCGGCTGCTGAGTTCTCGCATCACTGTCCCGCCAGTAGAACAGGACCCTTTCTTAAGCCATTTTTATTCACACCATGGATGTCTCATGCTTGGCTAATCCTGGTTTCAGTAGCTTGATCCCTTAAGTGGGATCCCCCATTGTTTTAAGAATTTACCTCTCCGACCAACCAGCACACTTCAGTCATGGGTCTTTACCTTATTGCCCTTAAACCAGTCACTTGGCCACTCAGTCTTTTCACTCTGTCTTTTGAAATCCATTTCAAAACTCTATAGCCCCTCTGAAGTATCCCTTTCCAGGACTCCATGCCTCAGTAATGCTGTTTCTTCTGCTATAGTCCTTATGAAGGGGTGTGAGTTTTTCTCTCTGTGTTGGATGGCCCAGGTGTCTGGCACTAGGGTAGCTGGCTTTCTATAGCCTGAGCCTAAGTTTTCATTCTTGTCCAAAACCTGCCCTTACATTACTCATGCCATCCAAGTTGTCATCTGTATGTCTCCCCTTGCTTTTATTTCTTATAGGATTCATACTCACTACTAATCATTTTAGAGGCTGGTTTGACTCTGTGCATGCGAGTCTTCAAATCACACATTTATGAAGATGGTTCATAATTATTAATGCCTTATTTTTTTAAATTCTATTTTAAACAGTTTTTATGTATGCATGTATATATGTACTTTGTGTGTGTGTGCGTGCGTGCGTGTGTGTGTGTGTGTGTGTGTGTGTGTAAATGTGTACATATGGCACAGCACACATGGGAGAATCAGAAGACAATCTGAAGGAGTCAGCCTCTCTTTCTGCCACGTGAGGCCTGTGAACTAACCTGGGCATGCCAGCCTCGAAGGCGAATGCTGTTACTCACTGAGGGCTTTGTCTTGCCCCAACGCTTTGATTTTTAGAAGAATCTTTTCTTCTGCACTCCAGTTGTTACTCAATTTTAAATCCTTACGTTCTCAGTGTGTCTCACTCACATTACGTTGCTTCACTACCCATCTGTAACTCAAACACCTCGGGTTTTTGTCACAGTCATTCTTGTCCAGCTTGGCTGCTCATATAACCAATTCTTGCTGCATCTGTGTCAATGCTTCCCCTGATCTCTTCAACTTACCTTCTCTGGATTTCTCACCTCATGGTAGGAAGAGCACACTTCCTGTCTACTGTGTGCACCAGCTATCACAATCATACATAAAATGCAATAGTGTCAAATGCAAAAATCTCATGTTTCCTTCATGACACTTGGTCATCTTATACTACTTCCTTCTTCATGCGTGTGCACTGTAAAGTGAGGCTCACCTATCATGCTTTTTTTACTCTTACTTCCCTCCATATCCAGTGGTTTATGGCACCCTGGTCATTTGTCCTCCTAACTAGCTGTGGCGGGTGATGGAGTCTATTGATAACTACCATCCCTGCTGTGGCGAGATAGCACCATCACCTCTCAGTTGGACTTCTCAATAGGGCACCAAGCACTCAAGCCCGGCTTTAATCAGTTCTCAAGGCTAGAGGCAGTGTAATCTTTAATTACAAATTGGATCATGCTAGAATCTACTCCAAAAATTTCCCTCGTTTCCCCTCTTTTTAAAAAGAGGGTTCTTTTGTTTTTTTCATCTTACCATTTCCTTGGCTCACTATTGTTTTCTACACTTCCTCAAACTTACAAATTATTTATTTATTTATTGCCTATTCACTTAGCATCTCATACTGCACCCTTGTAGCTCCATTTGCCTGAAATGTTTGCTTTGCTATTTACAAAGGTAATGCCCATGGAGCCATCAGGCCTTAGTCCACCCATTATCCTCCATCAAAGCTTTGTTGTTCTCCACACAGCAGTTCCATGAGCTTAAATCCTCCTATTGTATCTGATTTAGAAGCAAATGCTTGTTTATTTTAGATCCCTGTCCAATCACTTGTTTACATTTTGGTAAAATGGTTGTTTGGTTACCTTCTCTTCCCTCTGAATACCACAGGATGGGGCAGAGTCTATTTTAGATCCTGCTATTAACTACACTACCCAGACCAATGTATATTCCCATATGCATTCAACAGGCAAATACAAAATATAGTATGCACATTCTAGCTTTTTGAGTAGAATAGAGGTAACGAACTGCATAAACAAAGTCATATTATCCAGTCATATACTTTATAAGGTCATCAAAGTACACATTTTTTCCTATTATATTCTCAAAAGACTCAACCTTAAGCCATTGTGGTAAGTTTGTAGAGAAACATGATAGCAACATCTATGCCTTAAGTAGTTTTGTTTTAATAAATAAACATTACTTTGGGACATATAGAAACAGAAGTTCTAATACTGAATATACAAGAAAATCTTTTGTTTGGAGATAGGGCCATTACGAATATAATTAGTATGTATAAATTTACTTGGGTAGGGTCTAACAGGATTTACATCTCCATAATAGCATGCACATCTCCACAAAATTTAAATGTAGAGACAGTTAAACACCCAGAAATAATGTCATGTGAACATAAAAGCAAAGACCATAGCAGTGTGTCATTGAACAGACTTCCTCTCTTTTCTGAAGCTATAACAAAATGTCTTGAACTGGCTGACTTATAAGCTAAGGAAACCTATTTTTTAATTTTGGAAGCTAGAAAATCCAAGAAGCAGAATCTGGTAGATTTGGTGTCTAAGGAGGGGCAACCCCCCCTTTTTTTATCTTTGACCTGTGTCCTTGCATGGCAGAAGGAGACTAGAGAGCTCTCTGACATTTACCTCCTGTGATGATCATATCGGGGACTAGAGATTCAACCTGTGAATGGACCACAGATGCAATCACCCCCCTGAACATCTGGATCTCAGATTGCAGCTCCCAGAACCATGGGGCAGAAACAGCTGTTTTTCAAAGCTGCGCCATCTTGTGCTTGTTTTGGTCAGTACCTGAAGACTACCATGACACCAAAGAGCATTTTGATGTACTTTTTTTTTTTTCATTTGGAGAGAACCAAACAGTTAAGAAGCTAAGGACATAAGGTTCCACATGGCATATTTTAAAAATCTCTGAGAAAATTAGTAATTAATAATATAAAATATGTACGCCAAGTTACAAGTTTCAATCAAATCAGATATTAAAAGCAAATAAACTCTTAGGAAAACCTAAATTTGCAGGAAAAGCAATTAAAACACAATTTCGTAAGAGTGCTATTAGTGATATGACCATAGAATTCCCAACTTGCCAGAAAAAAATTGGCATAATTAAGACTTCTCTATTAATGTCCAACATTACACACTATTTTCTTGACTAAACCCTTAATGGTTCTTTGCTTGAGGACCAAGCTCTTTTCTTTGGTGACTGTGTATTTCATGTACTTGGCAGATACTAGAGTTACTACTAATATAGTCAGCGATGTACACACATTGAATATTCAGGTAGTGAAAATGTTATTACAAGTCTCATCATGTAAAAGAAATTAGAATTGACTGATCCAACCCATTTATTTATTTACTTATAATTTATAATTTGTTAACGTTACATCCCAATTGTAGCCCCTTTCCTCATCTCCTCTTGGTTCCATGCTCCCTCCCTCACTTGCATTTTCTCCTTGCCTAGTCCTCAGAAAGGGGAGCCCTCCTACCCTACCATCTGACCCCTGCCTATCAAGTCTCATCTGGACTGATTGCATCTTCTTCCTCTGTGGCCTGGCAAGGCCACTCCACCACAAGGAAGGGATCAATGAGTGGGCACTGGAGTCTATATCAAAGGTAGCCCCTACTCCTTATATTATAGGACCTACAAAGAGACTGTGCTGCCTATTGACTACATCCGAGCAGAGCATCTATGTCCTCATCACACATGGTCCTTGGTTGGTACATCAGTCTCCATAGCCCTCCCTCACCCCCACACCCAGATTTGTTGCCTTTACTGATCTCCTTGTGGAGATCCTGTCCCCTCCTGGTCCCTCTATCCCCCATCTCTTCCATAAGACGGCCTGTGCTCCATCTTAATTCCTTTTATAAATATATCCTCAAATAGTTTGTAATAAATACATTCATCTGCAATTTGCTCCCAGAATGAGATGGGTGACTACACGTTTCCAACTAGGGTTAGGATGTATCCTCATTCAAAAGCAACACCTGGCCTCTAGGATGACAATGTCTAGTCATCCAAATGTGAAGGAAGATGATTCTGTCAGGTATATATGGAACTGTGCCAACTCTTCAGCTTTTAAGGCTCCTGATTTTCTTATATTTTAGTTTCAACTCTGGTCTCAGAATGATTCACTTTTTTTTCATTAGTCCTTCTTTTTAAAGTCATTCACTAGGGATCTAATCTGGATTGCTGAGACTCTGAGAAAGGTTCTCATCAGGGAAATACTGGCTCTAGACAACTCAGACAAATAACACCATCACCTCCAGGAATGTGTAGTCCTTGGCATTGCTCAAGGTCCATAAGCATTCCCTGGGCCTCAGCCTTGGCCACCATCACTGGGCCACCACCACTGAGCCACCATCACTAAGCCACTATCACTGAGCCACTACCACTAAGCCACCACCACTGAGCCACCACTACTTGGCCACCACCACTGTGCCACCACCACTGAACCACTATCACTGAGCTACCACCACTGTGCCACCACCACTGAACCACTACCACTGAGCCACCACCACTGAGCCACCATCACTGAGCCACTACCACTGAGCCACCACCACTGGGCCACCACCACTGAGCCACCACCACTGAGAAAAGTAAGCCCAATCTCTATGACTCCATCATGAGTAATCTGAATGGTAGGGAAGTTATCTGACACTTCCACAGCAAAAATGGCAAATTTGAGGTTTGGGGTCGGATGTGGTTACTTCTATTTCTTCTTAGGAACAGCCTGGGACCATCAAAATGAATCAGGCATGGGAACTAGGCTTCAGCATGTCCAAATGACAACTTAAAGGGGCCCTTTAACACCAGAGAACTGATCTAAAGAAGCAAAGTATCAGCTAGCTTTGGCAACATAGGGAAACTTTGTCTCCAAACAAACAAAATACATGTATAAAAATGGAGAAATGACACCTTATATTACACAATGCCAGAAATGTCTTATGTTTCCTGAATAACTCTTCTCACTTTACAAACAAACGCATTTGCCAAGAAAGCACATTCTGGAAATCATAGCGAGAAGCCTTATTACTTAGCAGGCTCTGCGGCCTCTGCTCCTCTCTCATCTTATCCTGAGAAGCTGTACTTTTTGGACAGGAAGAGAAGAGGGCAGCTCATCAAAGGGGTACCAGCAATGAGCTCAGAAAGATGCTATATAAGACAACTTAATGCAAATTCAAACTGAATCATTCACTTCCAGACAGAAGCAATGAGTGCATTTTCATGCATCTTATTTTTTGATCCTAGGTACCATATCAATAATTCAAACTGAAACCAGCAATCACTCTTAAGGACCAGCGGATAGGAAACTCTTCAGAGTAAATTATATTTTTTGGGGGGTTCTAGATATAACTTT
The DNA here is from genome assembly GCF_964271855.1 of Acomys minous. Taxonomy (NCBI): domain Eukaryota; kingdom Metazoa; phylum Chordata; class Mammalia; order Rodentia; family Muridae; genus Acomys; species Acomys minous. The sequence goes on from NC_140487.1 coordinate 61,897,646, forward strand.
CTACAGATATAAACATTAATTTCAGAAATAGTAGCATCATATTAAATATTTTTAAACATGTTAATATTTACATCATTTGCATTGCTGTTGCAAGGTATGGATGCACCTGTTAGTTAATTGTATACAGTACAGCAGGTGCTGCCCGTTCTATGGGATGCCTTGCAAATGATTTCTGTCTTCATCTCAGAACAGTGGGGACCAATATCAAACCAAGAAATGCAATTTTGCAGACTGACATTTTGTGCCTTCAAAAATGTCTGTGCTCCTCTGTGCCTGTCACTCAGAGCAGTCCCAAGATTAGCTGTCTATATTCTGTCTCATCCTCTACCACTTTCATTTACAAATATTTGATGATAAATAATTGTGCATGCCAAAGGATCCCTTGAACATCATTCACGGGGATTATACAAGGTGTATGGAAATGTGGGTCTGTCGCATAAGGAAATAGGAAGAAGTAAGTACAACCTAAGTCAGTCTTCTGTTTCCACACTGGGAATTATAGTACGAGAATAAGTTCTACTTTCAAGGAGGCCTCACATGTGTCAGAAGCAATGGGTAATAAAACATTCTAGATTTTAGTCTAAAATTTCTATTTAAGAAAAGCAGTTGAAGAAGGCTAACTTCTAGTGACTTACAGGAGACAGGAAGTTTTAAGGCATTTTTGAAGATATGTTTTCAAAAACATGTTACACTACTGGAACATTTGTTCTTCTTATAAATATTTTTATATTCTCTATTAAGTAGATCAAAGAATGCTGGAAAAATTTAAATTAGATTCTGAAGATGTGACTTGGAGTCCAAATTTAGTCATTTAAGCATTTTTATAAACACGCCTATTGCTCCTACCTTTTAGGGTTGTTAAGAAAAGGAATAAAAAGAGGTTACTTTGATCTAGAAACCATCAAACTACAGATATTAGAGAAAATGCAAGCAACTGCTACCTGAGCCTTTTATACACAGGCAGGTTTTTCTCTCTTACTCCAGGCTTCTCATTTATCTACAAGCCCAAATTTCACAAACATTTAATCAACACATAAATTACAATTTATTTTACTCATGTGACAGTCACACATTTCTTACTAATTTTAGAAGGTGTTGTATTAAATTAGATTTTTCACCTCCTTCTCCTCCTGTTTTCAGTTTTTATTAGAGGCTCGAGTGGTGGGGGTCCTTAGAATGAGAAAACAGCACCAACTAGAGCAGCTCAGCCAAGTGCACCGTGGAACGGTGTTTTGTTTACTTTTCTACTTCTGTGAGAAGACATTGGGACCAAGGCAATTTGCAGAAAAAAAAGTTTGCTTAGGGGTTATAGTTTTAGAGACTATAGTCCATGGCCGTCATGGCTGGGAGCATGGCAACAGGCAGGCGCTGACGCAGTAGCTGAGAGCTCACATACTGAGGCACCAACCACAGGATAGAAAGAGCTAACTGGGAATGGTATGGGCTTTTGAAACCTTAAAGCCTCACCCCTGCGGCACTCCTCCTCCAACAAGGGCACATCTCTCACTTCTTCCTAAACAGTTCCACCAACTGGGACCAAATACTCAAATATGTGAGCCTATTCTTACTCAAATCACACACACACACACATGGAAAAGCTGTACTGGCTCTAAGCTTAAGTTCCTTTAATGAATTTTTATTCACTAGTATCTAGAGGTTGACACTCTTTAAATTATTCCCATGAGGAAACCAGCTACGTGTTAATTTCATAAAGGAAAGGGAGTTGTTTGTGTATATCTTTTAGCTTTTATGATAATTTTTTGTCATGAATATTTTGTTTTGATTATAAAATATGGTACCACTTTCTAGTTTTATGTCTTAAATTTTTAATTGTTATCTGTTGTTTGGTGTTAATACTGTGTGGTGATGAGGAACAAAACTCAGGATCTCACACATTCTAATCAGCACTCTTTTTTGTTTTTTGTTTTTTTTAAGATTTATTTATTATGTATACAGTATGCATCAGATCACATTATAGATGGTTGTGAGCCACCATGTGGTTGCTGGGAATTGAACTCAGGACCTCTGGAAGAGCAGTCAGTGCTCTTAACCGCTGAGCCATCTCTCCAGCCCCCTAATCAGCACTCTCATGTCCTCACCCCAGAAGATTTTTTAAAAAGGAACTGATAATGCATGGTGGCATATCTTTCAGATTTTGTGCTGACTTTGTAGAACTGGAACCTTCTAAAAACACTTTGTTCTCTAGAATAATGTGAACAGGAATCTAAGAATCTTGCAAAGAGAAGGGGTTCACACTTATGCTGTAAAAGAGCAAGAAACAGTGGTAGTTGTTTTGGATAATCTTGGTTCCTTTGAGGAACACTTCCATCACAGCCTGCCTTTCCCATCAGGGGACGAGAGCATCTCTGCTGTCACAGTGATCTCATTGAATTTAAAAGTGGACCTCTAATCTGTCAATCAGTTGCCTAATCAGTAGACCACTGCTTTTCTCCAACCAGAGATCCACATATGAAGTCCCTATTCAATGTAGTATAACATTATTCCAGGATTTAAATACTGAGAAACCATTTTTAACGTTATTAAATTGACATTTTTAAATATAAAATTTTATTCATTCTCTGGGGTCCTCTTAACATGTGAAGAATAGGATGCTAGATGCAAAAGAGACATTTCAGTGTTTTAATCAGCAACTGAGGTTTCCTCTACCCCAGATCATGATTACTAAAAACTGTTGTGAAACCATCTTTGTTCACCCAGCGGCTGATGAAAGCAGATGCAGGGACCCACAGCCAAACACTAGGTGGAGCTCAGGAAACCTTATATCCATGGGAGACCTCCTCTTCTTTAAGAAGAAAGAGAGAGGGCATAGGGGGATGGGAGGGAAGGTGAAAGGGAGGAATTAGGGGAGAGGAGGTTCCCATCAAAATGTAAAGTAAATAAATTTATTAATAAAAAATAAATCACTATTAGAGAAACTTGTATAAACATTTTTAGTGGAACTGTAACAAAACTTTAATATAATCAAACGCTATACACCAATAAGCTTAAATAGCACAGGTTCTTAATGTTGAATTGTTTCTGAAGCTACCTATACCCTCATATTTCTTCTTTTCTTTTCTTCTTTTGTAACTCATACATATGATGTATTAAACCTACTGATTTGCATATGATGAGCCTTCCATGAGTCTATGTAATGTATCCAACCTGATCAGGATGAATAATCTTTTTGAGTTTTTACAAATAAATCTGAAGATAGAACTTTAGTGTGCCATTGGTATAACACACTTGCCCATAAATAAATTAAGGCAAACCACACCACAGTGATACAACAGTTAAATTTTTAGAGCTATGCTATTTGAAATAGACAGGAAATGGAACAAGCCAAAGATCCACCAACAGATGTACGGGTAAGCAAATTATAATATATACAAAATATAAATATATGAAGCCACAAGAAAAGCAGAATTATGATGATTGCAGGAAATTTGACACAAAATGCTCATGGAGATGATGAAGACTCAGAAAGAAATATGTCTCACATATATACATATACATATCATGTACATATATGTACATATATGTATGTGTTAAAATAGGCATTATCCACATCAAATTATATGTTTGCCCTATAACTATGTCTGCTGAAGTTTTTTCTTTAGTTTATTACAGTTCTTATTGTAGAGAGATTTAATATTCCTCGTTATCTTTATTATTGCCATTTACACTGAGGGTTGAGAAAGTTTGGAAGGGTGCCATCTTCTAGAGTTGATTCCTGAATTCGGTTTTAGTATTGTCTTAGTTAGGGTTTCAATTGCTGTGATGAAACACCATGACCAAAAAGCAATTTGAGGAGGAAAGGGTTTATTTAGCTTATACATCCACACTGTAGTCTATCATCAAAGGAAGTCAGGACAGGAAATCAAGCAGGGAAGGACCCTGGAAGCAGGCGAGGAAGCAGAACCCATGGAGAGGTGCTGCTAGCTGGATTGCTCCCCGTGCTTGGCTTACTCAGCCTGATTTCTTATAGAACCCAGGAGCACCAGCCCAGAGTGGCCACACCCACAATGAGCTGGCCCCTCCCCCACCAATCACTAAGCAATTTCTCTACAGGCCTGCCTAGAGTTTGAACTTACTGAAACATTTCTCAATTAAAGCTTCCTCTTCTCCAGTGACTCAGGCTTGGGTCAAGTTGCTGTAAGACTAGCCAGCACAGGTATGTAGTGAAACTACTAGTCACGTGCATCTAATCTCATCCAATGGCAAAAAAAGTACCAGACGGAGTAAATCACAACAAGGAAGAAAAGCTACAAGGGAGAAGATAGGGCATAAAGATTATGTGTGTACAAAAAGAGCTCTATGAAAGTGTTGGGATTCCCATTTGCACATATCTGAACACTCAGTCAGAGGGAAGGTGTGTGTAGAACAAAAGTCATGTATTTTAGAAGAAAACGTGGAAGTAAAGAAAGTGTCATTGTTAGATTACAGTTGTGAGGGAAAGATTGGCTAAATGATCTGTTTATATGACATGAACTTAAGAGCCTCAGCCCTTTAAGTTAACGTGTAAATGTCCTTTTGATGTACACACTAACTGTGAGGAAAAACATTGGCCACCATTAATCTTGAATGTTTGGGTAACGTTATTAGTTTTATCCCAGTGCCTTTGACCTTGAATAAAATGGAATTGATTGAAGGAGTCTGGAGAGAATGAGAGGTAGAGCCTGGAACCTAAGCAGCCGCCTGCCAGAGCTGATCTAGGTAGAAGGTTTAAAGCTGTGCTACGAAGTTGAGGGGGGCTGAGCTACCTGAGGGATGAGCATGGAAGAAGGCCCCCAACATTGCTTTGCTCAGGGCTGTCCATATACATAAAATTCATGTGGCACGTGTGTAAGTGTTCATGGGTAACTGTGCATGTCCTTATGTTCAGTTAGGAACACACTTCCCTGCAGTTTCTGTGCACTGGGCTATTCACTCCTTTGTTATCATCAAAGCCTTTCAGAATTCTGAAAACAGCTTAGACTATCCTTAAGACATCGCTCTGGTAACTCCTCCAGCAATTCTTCATGCCTTCAAAACTAGTCAATGACATTTTAAATAGAGGACTCTGGAATAGACAACTACAACACTGTGTCTATGCTCTGATGGTACCAAGTCCCGGGGGACTGAGATCTCTTTGACTGGGGACACTTTTCTTCTATTAATTCAGCTGAGGCTTATAATAGCTTTTTGAGTGATGGTGTCATAGTGCTAGATCAACACCTTTCAAATGTACCCAGAAAGCAGAGCTCCGAGAAATCATAGGACAATTCTGAGTAGCATTCATGACATCTTTTGAGCCAGAATCCATTGTACTAACAGAAAATATACCTATATTAAATATATCTATTTTCCCATCTCTGGATGACAGAATTATCTCTTGAGAATTATGGTTCAGTGTTTTCCCCCTTTTTATCCTTTATAGGAGTAAGAAAATTTTCCTGGCAGAAGTACATATAATTGTAGAGAAAATCAATTTAATATCCTATAAGATATTGCAAAATGATCAACACCATTAACTTTTTTTAATAGCAAAATGCCTTATTTTGCATGTAGAAAATCATCACTGCAAGGGAACTCAGAAACTCCTAACTAACTTTACCAGCCTTATTTTCCTTCTCTTTAAAAGTTAGTTGAATTTTAAGAATCAATTCTTTTATATTTTGAGACTATAATGTAATCACATAATTTCCCCATTCCTTTCCCTCCCTCCAAATCCTCTCATACAATCCTCATTGCTGTGCTACGAAGTTGAGGGGGGCTGAGCTACCTGAGGTATGAGCATGGAAGAAGGCTCCCAACATTGCTTTGCTCAGGGCTGTCCATATACATAAAATTTATGTGTCACATGTGTATGTGTTCATGGGTTCATGAGCAATGTGCTTGTTGCTCTCTTTCAATTTTGTGGCTTCTTTTAAAATTAATTGCTGTTACATGCATATAAATTTATATTCCTAGACTGTAAGTGCAATCTGCTCAGTCTGTATAATGTCACTTGTATGTATGTTTTTAGAGATGATCACTTGGTGTGGATAACCAGTTGGTGTGCTATTCCCTGGGTAAGACTATTTCTCCTGTTTTCAGCATACCTTAGTTGCTTCTAGTTCTTTGTGTCGGGTTGAGGCCTCATGAGCTTCCCCTGGTACATGTTATAACATCTCTTTGCAACAGATGGAGATTATTACAGAAACCCACAGCCAATCAAAATGCAGAGTTGTGGGTCAAGTCTCAAGGGATGTATCTATAATTCAACTTCCCCAGCCAAGGGTCATCCACGATTGTGGAAGAGGTGGTGAAAAGAGTGTAAGAGCCACAGAATATCAGGGAATTTTCTGTGAGATTGTTTCTCTATGAATGTCAGAAGCTCCACCCACAGAGTCTCATCAGCATGACTGTTCAAATATGAGCTGAACATGGTCAGATGATTTTTAAAGTAGCATTCTTTGTTAGTCAATTTTAAGTATATTAGAAACTGCCATGATATAAGCATCTTCAATAACAAAAATTTATCTCTTACAGTTTTCAAGGCTGATAAATTCAAGGAACCAACTGGTTTGGTTGCTGATCAGGACCTCCAGAATGAGTAGGCTCTTTATTACCTCTTATGAGGACATTAATTCAATTAGAAACTTTGCTAGGTTTTTAGGGAATTAATGACAAACAACACAACTGAACCTGTTGTGGTACTTTTCCTGAGGAGATGTGGACATACACCCACTCACCTTGGATACTGATGGCAGATGGTGACGGTGGTAGATGATAAATATTACTCTGTCCTTATTGATCTTGATGAACCAATGAGCTTATTGGTGCTACTTACAGGAGCAGGGGTGAGGTGCCACTTAGAGGAGTCTGACTCAAGCACATCTGCATCGCCATATTCCTCCCCAGATGTGGGTGATTCCTGAAAACTGCCCCTCTTACATATCGCTGCCTAAATGTGGGTATCTCCACTGAAGAAGAGCCTTGCCTCCTCAGCCACTGCTTACTCTTTGTGTAACCCCAGGAAAAACATATCTCATGAATCTTGTGACTTTCTGAGCTTCTTTGTACGTTTTGTACATTTTGCAAGCTCCCTGCACTTTAGTATATGGAATCTTAAGGATATATTTTTTAAACTCCTTCCTCCTAGCCTCCCCAAAGGACAGATTGTTTCAGTTTATAGGAATCAGTGTCGTGACAGAATTAGTTTTTTTTTTTATCACTCTTACACTCTACTGCAATGTGTAAGAGCAAACGTGTGCTAAGCAAGGTGGTGCTGGACATTCATGGGCTGTAATGTAGCAGGATAAGGAGTTGCTATGTATGGATATGTGGGGACTGAGACTTAAAATGGTCAGAGAAGTGGGAGAAGCCACATGAACATCAGAGAGGAGAATTTCCCAGTCAAGGAGAACAGTTATCCAAATCTGAGGTGCACTAACCGATGTCATACAAGAGCAGAGAAAACACATGCAGAAAGCCATAGGGCCAGAGTTAAATAGGTTTCAGATCAGAATAAAGAAAATCTGTTTTGTTAATCCTTGAGGAAATTAGAGAATCATGATAACATTTGGGCAACATCTGGATTATGGTTTAACAGAATCGCTCTGACTGGGTGTTGAAAATAGTTTGGGAAGAACAAGGAAGAAGAAAGGGTGTGGCTGAGAGACTATTGGCTGAGTTCAGGTGAGAGATGAGAGCTTGAGCTGGTGGAATCGCAGGACAGCAGTCTGATTCTATCTTGAGACAGACCCCAGGATTACCTGCTATTTAGGACTCTGCATTCTGAATAGGCATGTCTTTAATTCTAAGTATTTTTCTAATAGTAGCTATTTATTCAATAGCTTTTTTATTTAATAGCTTTTTAACATTTATTATCTGTACTAAATGCATTTTATGTCCATATCTAGGGGCCCCTACAAATCTCAGAGGGGCTTATGCCATGAATGGGCTTGTGTACCCGTATGTATTGCTGGTGCATGTAAATACTTAAATGACTATTCAATATCAGAGTATAAGCTGTTAATTCCATTAGCCAATTCAGTTAGGCTTAAGTCCATTCATTCACCCAGAGCCCCAGGGAGGGGTAGGGTGGAGACATTCATATACAATTCTGTCAAAGAAAGAATTCAAGTTTGGTATGGCAGGCATTAAGTAAGAAATGCAGTATGGAATTTAAAAAATTTAAAGACCATTTTAGTTGACTTGTAGGATCTAAGGTCAAGGAGGGATGTGCACACGGCAGTTGGGAGTGGCAGAATTCTGCACGAGTTCAGAATGACAAGCCAAGGAGGTGCTTCCTAAGCACGGTGAGGACCACTATGAAATGGCTTGATTATTTTGTAATATACGAGTGCCCTCCAGGTGAGGAAAGAGGTAGTGTGAAATCCAGAGGGTTGCTTATGCACTGTCATTTATCTTTGTTTGAGAGGTAGGTGACAACAGATATAAAGGAGGAAATGGTGTTAGCGCTGCCAGAAAGTAAAGCCAGAAAACACCTGCTACATCAGGGATGAGGAGGAAGATTAGGCTAACAACCAACTTTCAGGCCCGAACCACACAGATGCGCAACTCTGTGCTTAAGAAAAGAAGAAACGGAGGAAGCAAAAACAAGCACTCCATTTTACCTTTTTTTTCTTTTTCTTTTTGTCTTGATTAAAAATTTCAGGCATAGGACACCCATGCCAGTGTCACGTGGCAGCAAACACAAGTATTAGCCGAGCAGCCAAGTGTCTCTTCTAATTCCAAAATGCCGAAGCCATTGGTAGTTTCCTATGCTGTCAGTAGCAATAAAGGCATTGCGATGTATTTTAACAGCATAAGAGTATTCATACACTGTGACCTCATTGTCACACTCCTGAGAGTTTACCTAAAAAATAAATAAACAACTCTATAGTTTTTACATTCCAACAAGAAGTCTCCACTGAAACAATGCTCTCATTCTGAAAAAGCGGGGAATGAGTTTAATAGTGGGTAATGGCAGAATAATGCATTTACAATATAAACAATTAGTACTTATCTAGTTAAAATATTCTACGGATTGTATTTTGACATAGAAGGCCAATGTGATGTCATTTTCATGGGCTATAAGAACACAAAACATATCTAGAAGGATAAATCGATGTAAGTGCTGAAGGTTTTAATAGGAACTATTAGGGCACTCTGAGGAGCACTTAATAAGGGTTAAGATAGCATTGGACCTAGAACATGAGGAAGAAAACTACAAATTTCATGTATGCTACCATAAAGATACAAAAACTTAAAACAAACAAGTGTTAAAAGGAACAAAGGACACATTCATGTTAGACTCCAAACAGAATTTCTGTCATGTGATCTGCCAGGTAGCTGCCATTCGAGATGGAGACCGGAACCCAAGCAAACCCAATGGCTGAGCAAAACAGAGGGAGCCCTGTGCTATTACAGGTGTCTCTCCAACGAGGAAACATAAATCAACCAGCCACAAAGCACTTCTCTGCCCGCAGCATGGTGAGGCCTCTCTGGCAAAGTTGCAGATTGTGGATATCTTTATTTGTGTAGCTCTTTTCCTCCCATCTCATTCATGGTATCTTTTCGTGCACGTGTCTTCAATTCTTTGTTTTATAGTCTGTGCCCTTCTGTGTTTAATATGTTCTAACCCAAGGTAGTTAAGGCTTATGAAGGTATTTCCCACATTAACACATAAGCAGTGTTGTGTCAAGCTCCACACTGTTCTGTATTCAGCTGAAAAATCCCTTTTTGTGTATGATATGATGTGGCATTCTGATTTGTTGTTGTTGTTGATATGCCTAAAGATCTTAGCAATGCTTATGAAAAACAGTATCTCTCCTCTATTTCTTCCCTCTGCCACCATAATAAAAAAAAATCTAGCCTCTGTCACTTTATACAAGTTTAAAAATATATATTCTATCAATTGTATCAAAATTACATTCTTCTCATTAATACATCTCTACAAATGGTAGAACAATTTTTTTAATGCTCTTATTTTAAGAGATTTTTACTAGTCTTGAATATTTAGTTTTTTATGTAGATTCTTTGGTGAATCAACTAACTCACTAAAGAAAAAAATGTCTATTGGGGTTTGGATTGCATATCACTGGCTCTCAGCATTAAGTTTGGAAGAGCAACGTCATTTAAATACTTGAGTCTTCTCACTCCATTCATTTCAACTTTCTTTTTATAACTTTCATTAAGATTTATATATTTTTTCTCTATTGAATGCATACCTATTAGATTATGCAGAATTACCTGGCATTTTTGATAGTATTGCAAAGAAATTTATACCAAAAACTTCACTGTTTTCTGCTTGTTGTTGTTGTTGTTGTTGTTTTTAACTACCTTCTCAATCTGTACTGCAGTAGCAAATCAAAGAATTTGGAAAATATAGAAAACCACAGAGCAAAATACAAATAGTGCCAGTTGTGCTTCTTACTGGAAAATATATTCTAATTCTATAATGAAAATTCCTTTGAAATTCTTATTTATCTTTTCCATTTCCGTTTCTTCCTGTGAGAACCAGGGAACCTATGTTACTGCTATGAAATTCTGTAATAACCCAGTAGGCAGAGGGATGATGAAGAACCTCCACAGCAACAGTGTGCACTGTGGTCAGTACATCATCACAGACCAGCTGTGGCCGCCTGTGGCCCAGGCTCACAAGAAGGTAGAAGATGGTTCTTACTGATGTGTTGAAGCCAGGTCAGATGGCTGTGAGTCAGGAACTGAGTCCATCAAATCAGCCTCAATGAGGACGTTATCAATACTCCAAACAACAAATACATGTAATTTCTAACACACTCAGGATAAGAGTAAGTAAACCTCTACAGTTTACCTCTAGTGAAGGAAAATTAAGCAGAAAAAGGTCAATGTAGGGGTTACACAACAAGAAATCTATTTTCTGCATAGATGCTGTTAAGCATATATGGAGTTGATCTCAGCAATTAAAAATGCAAGTATGACTATTATCTACAAATTCCTCTGAAAGGCATGGAGGTGTTTTGAATAATGGGGGCAATGTCACATTGACTAGAATTGGCAGGCACGGATTTCAAACCAGGCAGCTATGACCACCACAAGCTCTTTGAGCCTTTATTTTCTCGTGTTTGCTCCTCCCAAAGCAAAAGGTTATGAAGAATATAGGAAAAAGGACTCAACCTGAAGTGAGAGGCCCATCAAAGAGATGGAAGAAACCAGAGAATATGAGAACAGGTCTGCAGGACAGGGAAGCAAGAGCCCAAGATATGGCAGAAATCAGAGAAAGAAGGTAGAGGTGGGCATCAGCATGACGGATTTCAGAGAAACTGCAAAACGATATTAAAATGAAAATGTACCTAAGATTCATCTCAGTTGGTAAAATGCTGGCCACATATTCATAAGGACCTGAGTTGGATACTCAGAACCAAAGGAAAAAAGCTGCATGTGGTGGTGGTAAATACTTGTGGTTCCCGCATAAGGGAGGTGGAGACACAGTGGTATCTAGGGTTTTCTGGACAGACAGCCTAGTCTAGCTGCTGGGTTGCCGGCCAGTTGAGAGACCCTGAATTAAAAAAACAAATATGGTTTGTTTCTGAAGAATGATGCCTACAGTTGTCTTCTGGCTTCTATACGTACATGCGCACATGCACATGAACACATACACACATATGTGCACCCACCCACATGCACAGAAATGTACGTTGGATGGAATTATTTACTGCAAAACTGGACACAAGTTTGGCATCTAAATTGAGCCACAGACCTTGCATGAGCTAGTCGGATGCTCCTTCTCTCAGCTGTGTCTGTCACCCCAGGTAGTTTTGCTTTATAGTCCTTTGCATTTCCAAAAACTTCTATAATATACATATAATACTAGGAAAACATTAAAATGTTAAACATTTCCCACACACTTTTCATTTCCCTGATGTATTCTAAGGGAGTAACTCAAAGGTCTATTTATATGGATATAAGCAATTTATTTCTAAAAATGAAAATGGAAAAATTTAAAATATTACCAAATAGAGAAACGATTAAATATATTGAGCAAATATTTACATGAGAAAGCATTTTCTTTGTATCGAGACATGCATTTTCATAGAGTAGTTACTACCATAAAGAAGTTATTACTGTAATGTGCATTGAAGACCAAGAGAAAAAGTATCTTGCCTTTGCTGTGTCCACAGCATCATACAGTGCCTATGAGCACACAGGGAAGGCACAAACATACTGAAAGGCATCTTTGGACACCACGAATGCTTTTTCTGTCTCTCAAGTTTTGCTTCCACACGTTCAAATCTTTCCAAATAATTTGCAAGGGATGCTAATGATTTGCTTGGTTGGGACATTATAACTGCGTCTTACTATGCGAAAAACAGGTGCTGCAAAATGTACTGGTTTCCCTTTTCCGGTGCTGGGGATGGATTTCAAGGTCCCCTGTGTGCTAGGTGAGAACTGCAAGCAAAATCCCCACCCCCTTAAAACACAGGTTTTAAAACACATTCTTTTAAAAATCATTCCGCGTCTCATTAAAAAAAAAAAAGAATCTATTTATTAATCCACTTTACATCCTGGTCATAGCCTTTCCTCTTCTCTCCTCTCCCCAGTCCCAACATTCCTTCCCCCTCTCCATTCCCTAATTCATCAGAAAAAGGGAGACTCCCTACCCACCCACTCCAGCGCCTTAAGCCTGAGTTTGTCATCTTCCCCTGTGGCCTGGCACGGCGGTACAATCAGGAGGAAGTGACTGAAAAGCTGGCAACGGAGTCCTTGCTAGAGGCAGCCCCTGCTCCCCTTCCTAGTGGACCCACATGAAATCTGAGCTGCCCATTGGCTACATCTACGCAGTGGACCTAGGTCCAGGCTGTGCATGGTCCTTCAGACTCCACAGGCGCCTCTGGGCCCTGGGTAGTTGACTCCATTGGTCTTGTGGAACTCTTGTCACCTCCAGGTCCTTTGATCTTTCCCACAACCTTTCTACTAAATTGCCCAGTGCTTGCCTGTGAGTCTCAGCATCCATTTCTAAACTGCTGCTGGGCGAAGCCTCTCAGAGGACGACTGTGATAGGCTACTCTCTGCAGCCATAGCAGAGTATCATGAATAGAAAACACGTTCTTTTTAATTTTTGTTCTCTCTGTGTCTTTATAGCTACAATCAAACCCCGAGAATTATCTCAATCAGTTTTTTTCAGTTCTTGCTTTTTTTTTTTCAAGTTCTTGCTTTTTTTAAATGACCGGATAATGCCTAAGCTAATATTTTTCCTCCTTGTGTGGTGGCTGTTTTCAGTTGAGCACTGAACACTTCAGCTTGTCTATTCTCTCTTCTCCATGGCCTTAAATGTCCGCACAAAGCTCCATCCACCAGTTCCACGGGTCACTGACCGCAACTATTTCTCCTGAACCACAGGGAACTCTTGGAGGCACCTAGGGGCCCAGAGCTCTGGTACCTGTCGTCCCTAAACAGGCTGCTTTGTTTCCAAGGTCGCAATTTTTTTTAAGAATCAGATAAATACCGCAGTTTAGTCTCCAAGTATTTTTACTTCATAGGATTCCAGATCACTGAAGACTGTTTCTTCTCTATTTTCATTTCTTTCTTTTAAGCCGCCTTATCCCATGTGAGTACATTTGTAGCTTGGAGTTAAACTATTACTTCCTGTCTCTCTCTCTCTCCATGTTCTCTCCCTTGTCCCCTCAGCCTCAGCCTATTCATATCATGCTCCCTTCCATCCACAGAATTAATGCTTGTTTTTGTCACCTTGCTGCTTTGTACGGTTCAAGCTCTAGAAAACGTATCTTTCCTCATTCCTAACTGCATGGTCTGGGCCAGTTCCGTCTACACAGGCACAGGCTTCCTGCACGATTCTTGCTAGTTTCCTACAGCCAAACTTAAGATCCTTCCCTAACCCAGGCTAGTGGGAAGGAACCTTTGTGTCCGTGCGCGGGGGCTTGATGAAAGGCGTGTTCTGCTAAGCTTAGAGTATTCCATTCCTGGGTAGGATACTTAAGACAGCAATAGTCGTGCCCTATCAGGAGATCGCCATATGTGGACACACTGTGCCTTTTTCAGAGATAACCCCATTCAACTTGTCTATTCTCTCTTCCCCAAGGCCTTCAATGTCCACACAAAGCTCCATTCATCAGTTCCATGTGTGACTATATCTTCTGACTCCCCAGACCAGTATCACTACTGTCTCCCAAACTGCATGATTCTGTGCTATGGTCTTCTTAGATTTCACTGGTTTTTATTTTTGGTGTTGTTGTTTGTTTGCTTGCTTTTCTTTTTTTATTAAAAATTTTACATATACATTTATATTATTACACATATATACAATAAACTACCTACAGTAAGAAGAACCATGACACAATCAGGAATTATATAAATGTTACATTTATATAATGTATAAATGTATAAATGTTACATTCTTAGTGTTTTGGCTATTTGTATTTGGCAGCCTTGAAGAAAACATCTTTCCTATCTTGGTGCATCTAAAATTCTGAATGTAAATCACTATCTGTCATATATTGTCATTATCAACTTAGACCATCTATCTAGACCTAAAAATATCTTAACCGCTAAACAACTAAGCATAATTGTAAAACTAAACTATCTGGTCTTCAACCCCATCAGAGACTTGAGAAGGAATAAAATTGATTACTTGAGTATACTGGAAGGGCAGGTTAGCAGCTTCCAAATGAGAAGATAGAGACAGTTTGTTACCTGAAGAGTCACCCAAAACTCTTTATAACATTGGAACATCTATTTTCAGCATTCTTGTATATAGATGCAAACTAAGTTTAACTTTAGATACAGTAGTAAAGATTATTCTTCACACGTTATGTATATTTCTACTCTAGCATGAGGTATTGTACCTATAGAACTCAATTATAATATAAGGCTTACTTCCAATACTTTGAAAGTGCTATTCCAGACTGTTTAGGATAAGTAAGTTATACAAGTTAATTGTTAGTAGATCAAATCATGGTTTTTGTTTCTTTAGAAATTTCTTTTAGGGCCATTCCCAAGTCAATGTGAACATTATTATTCCAGACATTGTCCTGGTATTCAGGTCTCACATAATTGTGCAACCTTCTTTCTACTCACAAGGAACATAGTATCTGTTGGTCATAAGGCAAGAATACTTCAAAACCTTCAAAATTAACTTTTAGTAGAGCACTTGAAAAACAAGATAGAGTGCTTATATGACTTTGTTCTGCTAGTGTTATTTGACTATATTGTATGATTTACCAATTAAGGGATAGAACAAAATATATTCACAGAATCAAATTAAATTTTTTTATAACATAAACTAATTAAACTTTTTACTAGCAAAATTTCATTTTAAAAGTTTAGAGAAGACTAAAGCATTATTTTTCCCTTGTGAATAACAAGTTTTAATTTTGAAAATGATATTTTTTTGTTTCTCCTCATAAACATGAAGGAAAAAGTAAATAAAAGTATTTTGGAAGCAAATGCTACACACATTCTTTCCAGTGAAGACTTGTGTTATAATTTGGCCAAAAAAAAAGCATTTGATGATTTTTGAGTACCTGCATTTATAAGAAAAAATAATTATAATAATGCACAGCCCCTGGTTTATAGCAGCAACCGAACCTTTGGAGCATGAAGCGTCACTAAAGGTAAGTTTCCTGGGCCTCGGCCTCTTTCCATGACACCCAGGCCTTCTACAGATCAAATCGCCAACAGATTGTTTGGACCATTTCTACAATGGCCTGAAATTAATCACCATGAAAGAAATGCCATGTCAACGACAATGGGAGAGAAATTATAGAAAATAAGCTGTATTTTTCTATTTTCCCATTTACCTTGTCATTCAGTCAGTCAAGACACAGACATTATCCTATGCTTGGCACAAAAATAGCATTTTGGGAGTTCCACATGTTGGGTCTGAGTAGGTTTCTGGTTTTAAAAAGGTCTGGCTTCAAATGATGCTTTCTTAAAAACGATTTTATTGACTTTTTCATTAATTATTTACTTTACAGCCTGTTTGCAGCTCTCTCTCTCTCTCTGTCTCTCTCTCTGTCTCTCTCACTCACTCTGTTTCTGTCTGTCTGTTTCTCTCTCTCTCTCTCTCTCTCTCTCTCTCTCTCTCTCTCTCTCTCTCTCTCTCTCTCTCCCTCCTCCCAGACCCACCCTCACACTCCTCCCCTTCTTCTCAGAAAAGGGGAGGCCCCCCCATGGCTACCAACCCACCTTGTCACATCAAGTAACAGCATCACTAAGTGCATCCTCTCCCACTGAGGCCAGACAAGGCAACCAAGCTATGGGAAAGGGACCCAAAGGCAGGCAACAGAGTCAGAGACAGCCCCTGCTTCAATTGTGAGAAGACCCACATGAAGAACAAGCTGCACATCTGCTACACATGTGTAGGGGGCCTAGGTCCAGCCCGTGAACGCTCCTGGTTCATAGTCCAGTCTCTGTGATCTCCCATGGGCCCTGGTTAGCTTACTCTGCGTAGGTCTTCCTGTATTGTCCTTGACCCCTCCGGTTTCCTCAATCCTTCCTCCCACTCTTTGACAAGAATCCCCTAGTTCCTCCTGTTTCTTGGCTGTGGGTTTCTGCATCTGTTTCCATCGGAAGCTGGATGAAGCCTCTCAGAGGATGGTTATACAATCATAGCAGAGAGTATCATCAATAGTGTCAGGGGTTGGCTGTCTCCCACAGGATAGGTCTCCAGTCTGTTCAACCTTGAAATCCTTCCCAACTTGCGGTTTTTCATTTGAGGGTCTGTTCTCCAACTACTTCTCAGTCCACTTTGAGTTGAATGCGGCAACTTAGCATAACATACTCTCTCTGACCCAGCCAGCTCCCGCAGGAATTTTTATTACTGCTTGGTGGAGAAGATCAGTGGGAAAAGCTCTGTTTTCTGACCAGGGTAGCTCAGGTTCTCCTCTGACCGGATATGAGAAACTGACTTGCGATGTGATGCTCTTCTGATGGATGAGTGGTCCTTGCAGGTGCGTGCACAGCTGCCCATGTGCTGGCTTCTCTCCTCTTTCTCTACTCCTCCCTCACACCCTGCCTCTTCCCTCCCTCCTCTCTCGCCTTCTCCTCTCCTACTTTAAAAATTACTTGAAAACTCTCATTAGGAATGATGTAACTCTACTAGCAGATTAAGTTTTCCTGAAAGAAAGACACTTCATTTTTCACATGATTACATGTCATGTACCTGGACATGAGGAATTCACGGGACCTGTGCGATCTCTTATGTTCTGCAGACTCAGGTTTCAGACATGTATCTTAGAGAATGCTGGGTTAAATTAAACAGTTTTTAAAAAAAAAATGATGTCATAGGTTTCTGACACTGTGACAGACCTTGAGATAGCCAGCCTGTAAAGAAGGAAGTTTGTTTGGGTTCACGGTTTATGAAGAAGTTTCAGCTCCTTGTCAGGTGGCTGTACTTCTCAAGTCTGTGAAGGCAAACATTGTCAGTGGGAGCCTGGGGCAAAGGGATGTGCTTACCTCACAGCAAAAGGCAAAACAGAGAGAAAAGAGGAGCTGGGAATCCAGTGTATCCTGCAAGAGGATGCCCTCAATCCCCTACCTTCCTTCTACTGGCCACGATTCTTCAAGAGCCTACCACTTCCCAGAAGCTCACAGCCTGTCAAACTTTCAACACCTGGGCCTTTGGGGGCCATTCAAGCTGTGCTCCACAGCAAACAGGAGACACCACTAGGAATAGAAATTAATTATAGCAGTAATAATTAATTCTAAAATAAAAGGATATTTTTCCCCCTTGGATGTCAATATTTTCATAAATAATCACACATCTGAAGATCAAACACAGAGGAAAAAGAAGACTAGCCAATTTATATTTGTGGCATGTTTTATTTATTTCAAAATTTGTTCCTGAGGAAGTTATGAATGTGATAGTAACTTCTTTCTAATTATTCTGTTGTCAATTCAGAGTTGTCAGTAGTTCATGAAATATTCTCATTTATTCTGTATGTTATCTATATATTGCATTCCACAAATGTAAACAATTCATATAAGTATATCTTGCTTGTTTTCTGTAGATAAAATATTTTGTAGCTGTCTCAAAATAAATTCTGGAAAATGACTGGACATAAATATTTGGAATATAAGTGGGAAAACTGAGTTAACTGACTTAAATTTCTTTTTTGTTTTTTATTTTTTTAATCTTTATTATAATTTACTCAGATTATACCCTGAATATTATCCTCTCTCTTGTATCTTCCCATTCCCACCACCCCTCTTCTGCCCTATTCCCTTTCCCTAGACCTCTGATAGAAGGGGACCTCCTCCCCCACCATATGACTACAGCATATTAGGTCTCATCTGGATGGCCTGCTTCCCCTTCCTGTGTGCCCGCTGGGCCTCCCCACCCAGGGGAGTGATCAAACTGGGGCCAGAACTGGGGTCTAGGTTCTCTGTATGCATAGTTGTTGGTTGGTGCAACAGTTTGTGCAGCCCCCCTCCCTGACCCCACGCCTCGGTCTAGATCTGCTAGACTTGATGGACTCCTTATGAGTCTCATGAATGCTCTGGGTCATTGCATCCCTCTATTCTCCCAAACCACTCTCAGCATGCCACTCAGAATCTGGCAGGGAATCCCAGCATCTGTCTAGATACACCACTGGGTAGATTCTCTCAGAGGACATCTATGTTGGGCTAATATTCACTTATAAGTGAGTATATACTATGTGTATCTTTCTGGGTCTGGGTTACCTCACTCAGGATGATCATTTCTAGTTCTACCCATTTGCCTGCAAATTTCAAGATTTTCTTGTTTTAAATAGCTGAGTCGTATTCCACTGTGTAAATGTACCACAGTGATTTTCTTTTTTCATTTAAATGATTTATTCATATTACATCTCTATTGTTATCCCTTCACTTGTATCTTCCCATTCTGCCTCCCTCCTTCTTTCACCCTATTCACATCCCCCCAGGTCTGTGACAGAAGGGGACCTCCTCCTCCACCATATGATCACAGCCTATCAGGTGTCATTCTGGTAGCCTGCTTCCCCTTCCTTTGAGTGCCACCAGGCCTCTCCACCAAGGAGAAGTGGTCAAGTAGGGGGCACCAGAGTTCATATCAGAGTCAGTCCCTGCTTTCTACACAACTGGAGAATGCACTGTCCATTGGCTAGATCTGTAGGGGGGGTTGAGGTTTACTGCACGCATTGTCCTTGGTTGATACAATAGCTTGTGAAGGGCATCCTGGTCCAGATCTGCCAGTCTTGATGGTATTGTTATAGGGTTCCAGGACCCTCTGTGTCCTTCTATTTCCCCATTCTCCCATACCTTTCTCATCTGGAATGCCAATAGCAAATGTCAGCATCTGTCCTGATCCCCTGCTGAGTGAAGACTCTCAGAGGACATCCATGTTGGGCTAGTATCCAAATTTAAGTGAGTAAATATCATGTCTATCTTTCTGGGTCTGGATTAACTCATTCAAGATGATTGTTTTTAGTTCCATCCATTTGCCTGCAAATTTCAAGATTTCCTTTCAAGATTAGTATGGAATACTAATAGCTGAATAGTATTCCATAGTGTAAATGTATCACAGTTTCTTTACCCATTCATCGACTGAGAGATAGCTAGGTTGTTTCCAGATTCTGGCTATTATGAATAAGGCTGCTTTGAACATGGTTGAATAAATGCCCTGATTGTGTGGTGGAGTTTCTTTTGGGTATATGCCAAAGAGTGGAATGCTTGGGTCTTGATGTAGCTCTATTATCAATTTTCTGAGAAAGTGACAGATTGATTTCCTAAGTGGTTGTACAAGTTTGCAGTCCCACCAGCAATGATACTAATCAATGTCATGAATCAAATGGCTCTAACAGATATCTACAGATCTTTATACCCAAACAGAAAAGATTATACCTTCTCTTCAGCAGCTCATAGAATCTTCTTCAAAATTGACCATATAGTAGGTCACAAAAGAAGCCTCAACAAATACAAGATTGAAATGATACCTTGTATCCTATCAGACCACCATGGACTAAAGCCGGACTTCAACAACAACAGAAATAATAAAAAAAAACCCTACACACACATGGAAACTGATAAACTGTTTACCCAATGAAAACTGTTTACCCAAGGAAGAAATAAAGAAATGAGGGATTTCTTAAAATTCAATGAAAATGAAGGTACAACATACCAAAATTTATGGGACACATTGAAAGCAGTGCTAAGAGGAAAGTTCATAGCATTAAGTGACTTCATAAAGAGATTGGAAACATCCCATCTAGATAATTTAACAACACATCTGGAAGCCCTAGAAAAAAAGCAGAAACACCCAAGAGTAGTAGACAGCCGGAAATAATCAAACTCGGGGCTGAAATCAATAAATTAGAAACAAAGAGAACAATTCAAAGAATCAACAAAATCTAGAGCTGGTTCTTTGAGAAAATCAACAAGACAGACAAACTAACTAAAAGGCAGAGAGACACTATCCAAATCAAGAAAATCAGAAATGAAAAGAGAGACATAACAACAGACACTGAAGAAATACAAAGATTCATTATGTCCTACTTCAAAAGCTTATATGCCACAAAATTTGAAAATCTAAAGGAAATGGATAATTTTCTTGATGGATTTCACTTGCTAAAGTTGAATCAAGATCAGATAAACAAATTAAATAATCCTATTTTTCCTATAGAAATAGAAGCAGTTATCAAAAATCTCCCAACCAAAAAAGCCCAGCGCCAGATGGTTTCAGTGCAGAATTCTACCAGACATTCAAAGAAGAGCTAATACTGATACTCTTCAAACTACTTCACAACATAGAAATGTACAGAACATTACCAAACTCATTCTATGAGGCTACAGTCTCTTTGATACCTAAACCTCACAAAGACTCAACAAAGAAAGAGAATTTTAGACCATCTTCTCTTATGTACATTGATCCAGAAATATTCAATAAAATACTCACAAACCAAATCTAAGAACACATCAAAGATATCATTCACAATGAATAAGTAGGTTTCATCCCAGGCATGCAGGGATGGTTCAATATAAAGAAATCCATCAACGTAATGCACCATATAAACAAACTGAAAGAAAAAAACCACATGATCATTTCCTTAGATGCAGAAAAGCATTTGACATAATCCAATATACAATCATGTTTAAAGTCTTGGAGAGATCAGGGATTCAAGGCGTATACCTAAACATATAAAGGCTATATACAGCAAGCCAATGGCCAACATCAAATTAAATGGAGAGAAACTCAAGAAAATTCCACTAAAATTAGGGACTAGACAAGGCTGTCCACTCTCTCCATATCTCTTCAATATAGTACTTGATGTTCTAGCTAGAGCAATAAGACAACAAAAGGAGGTTAAGGGAATCCACACAGGAAAGAAGGAAGTCAAATTATCTCTATTTGCAGATATATGATAGTGAACATAAGTGACTCCTACAGCTGGTAAATACCAGTTATTTTAAACAATTCTATATAATGAAAATGAGGACATACATTAGAATACGTTGACTAAACAACAAAAATATCAGTACTTTGATATTTAGTGGTACACACCCCACAATAACAATGCACATTTACTTTAGAACATATGTGTTAAATATTCAGTAGCTTCAAAGTTTCAATGGAGATTAGAAACATTTAATATCTATATATAACCCTTTGCTCCATTAAAGACAATTCCTTACTAATTGATTGTCTGGACCACATAATGGGTACAGAAGAAAAAACAAGACATAGGTTTGTACGGGAAGGGTTTAGCTGTATCAGTCTCTGTAGTTTTTCCTTTTTAAAAATTTATTTTTACTTTATGTGTGAGTGTCTTTTTTTTCCTATGTGCATTTCCATGCATCATGTACCTGGTGGCCATAGAAGCCAGAAGAAGATATCAGAGTCCCTGGAACTGGAGTTAATGGATGGGTGCAAGCCACCATGTAGATGCTGAGAATTGAACTCAGGTCCTCTGCAATAGCAGGAAATGCTTTTAGCAGCTGAGCCATCTCTGTAGCCTTAGATTCTATATTTAATGTATTACCTTTTCTCTTTCATTAGACTTTTATGCAATAGACTGAATTTAATAGACATGTACTTCAAATTAGTTTAAGCATGGTTCGTTTAGGTATTTCAAAAGGAGACTTTGAAGTAGGAGTAACTGATCAGAGACACAAAATGACCACAAAGCTAAAAGGACGTAAAAAATTTAATCTCAAATTTTCTCTTCCCTTTCCTCTCTTCTCTCTTTCCTTCTGCTATGATTGTGACTTTTTGTTCCTCAAATGGGTTTTCTTCCAGTTAAAGCATTAGAACTAGGCACAAAGCCCATCAAAGAGCCTTTACCCCTGGCTCCAGCTAAAGCCCTGGGGAGACTGCTGGCTCCTATGAATTCAATAGCATCTCTTCTGTAATCCTTCTCAATAGAAGAAGACAGATTATTCAGATGCCTGGCTGTGTGTACATGGCAGAACCCCAAATCGTGGACCAGAAAGTCTCTTTTGAGAGAAAAGAAGTATTTCATATAAGGAAAAATGCAGGATAGACTCACATACATGGTAAATGTATTTATGTTATTTTTATTAAATATAGGAAAAATTATATTTTATCATTGAGTAATAACTATATTTGGAGTAAATGGAATACTACTGTACTGTGTTCCTTATCCATTATCTGGATGTTTTCTGTTAGTTGAGTGATGACACCACAATTGAGTCATTGTTAGGACTAATTGTATAGTCTATTTCTAGGGTGGTCCTAAGTTACAGGGGCATATGTGGATGCTGTAAGACAACCTTCAGGAGCTGGTTTGCTTCTTCTGCTATGTAGGTTCTGGGAACTAAACTAACAAGTGCCATCACCTGCAGAGCCATCTCACTAGCACCCCATCTTATTTCTTTTTGAGACAGAGTATCTTACTGGGCCTGGAGCTCATTGCTTGTCTAACTGGCTAGGCAGCAAGATAGCTCTTCCAAGCACTCATCATTACATCATCCGGTCTGGACCACACCTGGGGTGACAGGTAGATGATGCCATGCCTGGATTTTAACCTACACCCCCCCCCGGGGTTTAAGCTCATGCCCTCATACCTGCCTAGCAAGCACTTTATCCACAGAGCTGTTTCCACAGCACTAAGAACACTATTCTTGCCCTGTTTGAAACCAGAGCACTCAACTCCCTGATGCACAAAAGGGCACACTGTAAGCATAAATAGATTCAAACATGTCTGGTGGCATTATTTAGTTATTAAAAATAAATAGTCAAGAAAAGCTACTGAATATGGCCTTTTGTTTGTATAGTTTATGTTTTTAACGCTGTGATTCATTTGAATCACCAAAGCTGTAGGGGTCTGTGAATCACTTATGCCCCCACTACACCTATGGCTTTTCACTGAGAATTGAGCAGAGAGGGGATGACCCTCAGCTTTTAAAAAATTAATAATTAACCACACAGTACACTGTCTAGGTGCTCTGATTCACCTATGATGCCCTTAGTTCAACAGCACCCTGAAGCTTTAACCTCTAGAATTCACACCGTATTTAACTAGTGTCCACACTCAGTGCCACATTACATTTTTTATTAGATTTATTTATTCTGAATGTATGTGCATGTGTATAGGCATGTGTAGCCCAGGTATGAGTGTCAGAGGACAACTTGAAGGAGTCAGCTCTCTCATTACATCATGTGGGTCCCAGAGATAAAACTCAGCTTGTGGGATTTACCTACTAAGCCACCTCACCAGCCTCTTGGTGTCTTTTAATGGAATATTATAAAGACACACCAATATTTTATTAACCTATTAACATTTTTTCACTAAATCCCTTGAATTTATGTAGGCATATCTGTGTTTATTTTTAGGAGCTGTACAACTTTCTGGGTCTGTTTCCCTAGGAAATAACAGATATGCATACTCTGCCTCTCCCTCCGTCAATCAGGTAGTCCAGGTGGTGGTGGCTAATGTAAAACCACAAATGATTAGAAATATCAAGAAGAGTAAAATTAGATATTTCGCCAGCATACTCCTGGCTATAAGACTTGAAACAAACTTTAGGTGTGCAGTATGCAAGTGCTAGGATGTTTCATCATGAATGATGGGATGGCCATGCAAAAGGACCCCCCGTGGGGCACTAGGGATACAGGAGCCCTAGACTGTGGGAGGCTGGACTTTGGCAGCTGTTGAGTCCTAATTGCATATGGTGGTACAGGTGCCAAGGACCTGCAGAAATGCTCCATAGCAAGACAGGGTTCTTGCTTCGGGGTTGAATGAGGTAAATTTCAAAGAACAGGAGAAAATATCAGAGACAGTTACTGAAGCTAAGGTGTAGAGGAAGGTTAAAGAAAGAAGAACCCCTCCCCCCTGAAATCAGTGTCCATGTGCAACTGGAAGTCACCCTGGCTCCAGTGAAACATCTACTATTTCTACAAAGCCTGACCAAGCCTCCAAATTGCAAGGGCTTGGGACTCGTCAGTGAGAAGAGCTATGCAGGAGACTTCTAGGAAGACAGACACTTGCTAACTCCCTCTGGTTTGTCTCGAAGCTTGTGCTGACAGCCCTGCAAATGAAAACATTCTCCCAGGCCATGCTTAGCCCCACTGCCGCTCTGTGGTGAGGACTGCCTGCGAGTGTGGCATTTGATTGCCTCAGAACAGCCATGCCCCAGGGACCTGTTGAAGGCAAAAGGGCTCCACTTGCCCTTTTAGTAAATGCCTCCCTGACCCTCTTTCGTGGTGGTGGAACTTGCTGTGTGTGTGATAAGTCCTTAGAGTAGCACTAGGCCAACCTTTCAAGTGACCATCACCGCCACTGCCACCTTTGTTGATGGCTCTTTGTCTCTCCGGAGGGGAGAGAAGCTGACCTCAGTCATCTTAAGGCGGCCCCTCTGCTTTCTGATTGCCGGGAATGCATGCCTGCTAGCTTGCACTTCTCGTTTCCACTGCCATTTTGGTCCCAGAAAAGGGAAGAAACACGAGGAAAGCACACTGTGTTCTCTTCTCTTCATTTCATCCAACAGTTAAGCTTTCTCTTCCAAGCAGCTTGCATTTCCTAACTATAACTAGTGCCTTAGAAGAAAGAAAGAAAGAAAGAAAGAAAGAAAGAAAGAAAGAAAGAAAGAAAGAAAGAGGACATGAATTTAAGAGGGTGTGGGGAGTAGGAAGGTAGATATGCAAAGATAAGAAATTGGGGCTAAATATGATCAGAATACCTATGTACATGTATGAAATCCTGAATGAATTTACACACACACACACACACACACACACACACACACACACACACGTTCCTCTCAACCTTCTGCCGTGCCTCTCTTTCTACCTTCCTCCTTCTGTTCCTTCCTCTCACAAATCTTTAAATAGCTCTATGTCCATTACAATATCAATATAGCGCTAATACTTGAGTGTTTACTGAGTGACCCTGTGAACGCCTGTGGTGCTGAAGATTTACATACTGTCTCTCTGGGAGTCCGTTTTGTCTCTAGTTAAGATCTTTCCAGGAGCTGAAGGAGGGTCTGGCAGCTGGATATAAGCAGCCCTCCACAACAGCTCAGTTTCATGTTTGCTCTCCAGCGAGGCTGTTATGCCAGTGTCTCTTTGAAAAGTCTTCAGCGTGTTCACTAGCTAACTGAGTACACTGTTTGTTTGATGTAACATTGGTCGTCTTCCAGGAGAATGCCAAGTCATTCTCTGTTACTATTTTCTACTCCTAGGTCTCTATGCTCCTTGCAATCTATTTTCTTTGGAGCTTTGATTGTATGGATCTATTGGCCAGAATGATGGTACTGTGTGTGTGTGTGTGTGTGTGTGTGTGTGTGTGTGTGTGTGTGTGTCGGGGGGGGGTTGCATACATGGTTTTATACTTCATAGAATATCAACATAGCTACCCCCTTTTCATGGCGCTTCGCTGCAGCATGTGTTAGCGACTCCACTGCTGGAGGACAATCTCATTATGTTGAATTCACTTGATCATTGTTCATCTGGTTTCTATGTATCACCATATACTCCACGGATTAATTCCAATATTTTTCTCTAAAAATAATTTTAATTGTGTGTGTGTGTGTGCATGCACACACATGCTATGTTCAATTATCCACAGAGAGCAGAAAAGGGAGAGTGGTGGATCCCCCAGAGATGGAATTTCAGGTGATTGTAAACCTCCTAATGTGACTGTTGGGATCCACACTTGAGTCTTCTGGAAGAGCACCAGGTACTTCCAACTTCTGAGGCATCTCCTTAGGCCTCCAAAGTTTAACGAAGGGCATGCAGTGGAAAAAATCTTTTATTTCAACCTACTGTTTAAAGATCAAATTATGCAAAGGAGGACAATCACGCCTGTTTCAGCATGAATTCTCAAAACTTCCCATGTGTGTTCTAAGAGACTAGATATTTGTCATTATCTATCATCTCGAATCGCTTTACTATCGAGGCATTAATATTCTTATGTTAGTGTTTTCAGAGCAGCTTGAAGTTTATTGATTTTCTATATTGCTGGATGATTAATTTTATTCTAGGAATCTAGTGAAAATTAATCTAAGCTGTATAGAGTAATGCCAGTAGCTGGAATCCATAATGCAATCTCCTTTTGTTTGCTAGTTATCTTTGCTGAATAACCACAGAAGGAAATTACTACCATCAAAAACATCGCGTTAAGATTCTGTAGCTCATCACCCTTTGCGATTCTTTCAGTGGCATTTACTTCCTTCCATAGATCTTTGTAAAGAGATTCCCAGCACCAGAACAGGAGCCCCATTTCATTCCATATTCCCAGCATCCAGGGAAATACTCTCCAAGATGTAGGAAAAACCCACAGCAATTTGTCAGCTGATTAATTATGCAGATCACCACAGGGTTAGCTTGGCTTTTGTCCTGCCTACTTATTGTCAACTTGGTAAAAACTAGAGCTATTTGAAAAGAAGAGACTATAACTGAGAAAATGCTTTCGTAATATTGGCATGTAAATAAGGCTATAAGGGCATTTTCTTTATTATTGATTGATGTGGGTGGGTCCAGCCCAACATAGGTGGTGTTGCCAAAGGCAGGTGGTCCTCCCTTCCTATAAGAAAGCAGGCTGAGCAGTTCAGGAGGGGTGAGCAAGTCTGTAAGCAGCACCCCTCATGGCTCTGCTGCAGTTTGTACTTCTGGGTTCCTGCCTTGAGTTCCTGGCCCAACTTCCTTTAATCATAGGCTGTGACATGGAATTGTAAATAAATTTTTACTTCCCAGTTACTTTTGGTTATTTTTTAAAACCACAGTGATAGAAACCTTAAGTAAAACAGTTCTGTTTCTTCCTATGGAAGAAAAAGACATTACTTAGATGGCTTGGCTCCAAAGAGGAAAAACATGAAAATTAGACAAATTTATTTACTAAATTCACTCAAAGCTTTGTGACTCAGGCAGAAATTGTCAATTTCCCCAAATCTATACAGTTGATGTCCAATAATTTCTTATATTTGCATCATGTAACTTCTTGTACTATGAGTGGCAGAAAGTATGTGTGCATGTTAAGGCTAAACAGAGAGAGATGTTGACATCAGTAGCCGTCCATTACTCCGATTTGACAGTTACAGCAGAAGATCACCTCTAACTTCTTGGATAGTAAAAGTGACCAGTCACAGAGTCTGAGAAAACTTCAAAACTACTGGGTTGGTGTAGAACACTTACAACATGATTGGAGCCCTGGCTTCAGTCTGGAAATGTCCGAATCAAATAAAATAAATGAAGCAAAAACAAAACAAAACAAAGCAAAACAAAAAACCAAAAAAAAAAAAAAAACCAAAAAACAAAAAACAAAAAACAAAACAAAACCAAGAAGAGTTCGTTTTAGTGGTTTCTGACACAAACTGTCAGACCACAATTGTGATGGCTTATATATGTGCCACGTGAAAGTGTTGCAAACACACATGAAAAGGCAGAATGTAACAGCATAGGGAAGGAAGAAAAGGATTTGCAGCTTGTTTTAATCCATCTTTTTTTTTCTTGGGAAGAACAGATGAGAGAGAGGGAGAAAGGAGAGGGAGGAACAGGGAGAAATAAAGAGGGAGAGAGAAAGAGAGAAAGAGAGACAGAGAGAGAGACCAGTAAAATCCCCTGTAAACTTGCTAATCAGACCTCTTGATGGCAGTTCCTAAAAGAAAGATAATGAATCTATTCTGTATAGTCCTTTTTTAGCTGGCTATATCTAGTCAGTCTAGGTTGTTTATAGCAAGCAAATGAGGAATATATTGGTTTGTGGGATATGGCCCATTAGAAAGTGGTAGGACAGCTCTATAATTACCAAGGAATCAAAGGGAGTTATTTCACACCAAAACAGCTCCCTTGTGGAAGTAATGCCCTGCCATCCATCACTTCTAGACTTCAAACGGTACATCTGGATCAGCCCACATCTTTGTGTTTGTAACAAGGCAGACTTGAGGTGCTGTGTAATGAATTTAGATGGCTCTGTACCTCACCTTTATCATTACTGGCGTCTTTGAAATCATTAGTGAGGTTTGATAATTGGTAAGATCTCTAATCCTTGGGAGCTTTGTTTGTCAGTGTGATTGTTTGTATTTAACCTTAGGTCTGAAAAATAATTTTAAACTACTAAAAGACATTTTTATAGGCAACAGATGGCTATGGCTGGAAGGAA
This sequence comes from Acomys minous, assembly GCF_964271855.1. Taxonomy (NCBI): domain Eukaryota; kingdom Metazoa; phylum Chordata; class Mammalia; order Rodentia; family Muridae; genus Acomys; species Acomys minous. Next base: position 61,926,169 of record NC_140487.1, read on the forward strand.
ATTAAGAACAATTTTATGTACAGGAGTGTCTTACCCTCATGCATGTCTATGCATGACACACGCGGAGTGCCAGTAGAGGCCAGAAGATGTTGGATCCCTGGGAGCTTTGTTAGCTTCCACATGGGTGTTCAGATCCAAACCTGGGTCCTCTGTAAAAGTAGTAAGTCTTAAGTATAAAGTACTAAGCTATATTTCCAGCCGGATGTTGAAAGTAAATCTAATATTTCCTTCACAATGGTAGTCTGTGATTACTATAAAAAGAAGTCATCCCCTGATTTTATTTAAAATGCCTACATTTTCATATCAAAGTTATACTTAAAGGGATTGTCTTGTGACATTCAGAATTCTTTGAGGGGTCTAGACAAGCAGGCTGAAGGATCTGGGGCCTTGAAATGGATTACTATATTTCCGTTGAGTATAATTTCTTTTACAAAGGTAATTTTATGTCTATTAGGAACCATTAAGATGTAATCATAGAGCCCATGTACAATCTTCTGATACAAAGGTTTGTGTTTGGGAGAGCGACCTGTCCTTAAGAAGAGCAAGTGACTGTAAAAGTGAAAAGAAAGTAGCAATAATTTAATTTTCTTTATAGCTTCATGACTATTTTAATATATGGGAAACTATGCATGAAACAATACACAAGACATGAGGTTTTTGGAAACTCAGAGTTTGTTTTCAGAAAAAAAAATCTCAGGGTGAAAATAACCCTGCCCTTCATAGCACCAGTAAGTATGTGCCTGTGGCCATGAGAGGTGACACCCTCAGATGAGGATAAAACTCAGCCATAAGACCTTCGCCTAGCATGTGTGAGCCTCACAGTTGAGTCTCCAGTACTGCCAAATAAGATTTTTTTAAAAATGTAGAAGTAAGTTATTAAATTATTTTGTGAGACCCAATTATAGGGATCCTTGATGTACCTTGTTCCCTATCTCAATTGTACAAATGCAGAAAGGCAAGCTGGGATCAGGTCAAGAGATGTTGGGGGCAGCCCTCCAGAGAGCTGCCATGTGGGTCCTGTGGGCTTTTCTGAACATGGAATAGAGTAATGCTAGTGATTATCTTGTGAGAGGTAGATTTTCAGTGAGAGAAGTAAAATAGTTATCAGATGTCATTTCCTAGGAAAGAGGCTTTCAGCAGATGTTTGTAGATTTATGCCTCCTCATTACATCTGTATTTTAACTTTTGCACTAGCTTTGTCCTCAGATTGCCAGCTCTTACAGTAGGAGATTTACAAATCCTATGTCGAAGACTTATCTTCTTGTGTATATTTAATTAACTTTTCAATTTTACTTTGTCAGAGCCTGTAACATATGCACATATAAATTTTCTGCCTTTAAAAAATTTAATGATAATATTCACTTTCCTAATTATTTTAAGCCAATATGTTACAGATTCATTTCTTAATGGGATTTAAGATTTTTATTTTTAATAGAGTTTTTTCATATGATATACTTTTTATTACAGCCTTTCCTTTCCCACCTCCTCCCAGATCCTCCCCACTTCCATCACTCCCAAATCCATACCTCTTTTCCCTCTACCTGCCATTATAATATAAACAGGGATCTAAAATAATAACTGATAATAATAATAATAATATAATATTAAAATAATATAACATATAATAATATAACAAATAAACATTTTTATAAAGTGCTATATATGTACTTTAAGACTAGGTAGCTAAAATAATGACAACATTACATCAGTACAACTTGCTTGCTTGTATTTCTTAAAGAAGAATTACAACTACCACACTGTAATAAGCTGGCCTTTGAATTTTAAAGTCTTTATGTGCTTAAACTCAGCCCTTTGTCAATCATCTGCAGTTGTTATAACCCAGATTTAGGGTTTCTTTTCTGAAGCTCTAAGAAAATAAGTGTAACATACATCTGGAAACTCAAGGGCCAATTAAAAGTTAGAGCATGTGATTTAAAGTTTAATACATTGCAGGGAAATCAAAATGAGGCATGCCTGCAGTGTACTAATACTGGTTGACTTTCTATTCTGTAGAATGAAGGGGCATAACAGTTCAAGTAACGATCAAACATGCAAATCTGTCCAAGAGCTCTGATCGGCAAAGCTCACATGACAGGGCGCTGGAGGGACTGGAGGGAGATTCCAAGGAGGCCCCTCTGTCTCTAGGACTTATCTACTTGGTACTAAACTGAAACTTTCTCTGTGGGAAACTGTTTCACTGATTACTTAAGGGCTATCTTATTCCCAAATAATCACCCTTTTAAATAAAGTCAAATAGAGATAAAAGAGGAACATAGAGAAATAGAACAACACCTTAAGCAAGCAAGAAGGCATGGTGTACAAAGATCTGCTTGGACAGAAGACAGGTGATCAGCTGACCCAATGCTAGGGTCTTAATTATAAATTATCTCTCACTTTTCAGGGGGGCAGGAGCCTTAGACATCTCCTTTCTTATACGCAATCATATAATTGAGGTGGTATTATTCCACCAGCCTCAAAGCTAGCACATTCTATGGTTAGTCAACCAAAGGTGTAATAACTATTTGTGTCAAAACTATCTGGCCTCTTAGATAATCATGTTCCTTCGTGTATAACATAGATTCTCACATATAACTGGTATGTTTGTGACTGTTGGCTAATTCTAACAGACCCACTCAAGTGCTGACAGTCAAGACATCCAGAACTACTCCTCATTTTTCATTTACTTTCTTAGGTGGAAGCAGATATCCTGTTAACCAGTTGGAAGGGGCATTGCCAGGCAGAGGATTCCTGAGTGGAGAAGACAATGTCTAGGGAGAATGTGGCTCAAACATCACAAGGATGTGCTAAACAGTCTCCCTAGGACCTGAGGCCACATGGCAGCACTGACCATCTTCAAAGGCTGAGGGATCCTGTTCTCTTTTCTTTCTTCTTCTTAGATTGGCTCTCACAACACTTTGACTGATGGAGAGGGTACTGAGAGCATGTGATCATGCAAAGTCATGACAAAGAGGAGGGGGAGCTGGGGGGGGGAGTGCATGAATATAGATACAAATATCAAGGTGACCTGTTGAGCTTTAATCAGTTGATGGTCTGAATTCTAGCCCCACCACTAACATCCTTTCTTGGGGAGATGCATGACTTACTTAAACTTCAACTTGATAATTACAAAACGAGGGAGAAAAATGGTAATAAATGGCTGTAAAATAGGCTGAAACTTTAAAAACCTGCTGGTCACTGTTGCAGTTATTTTTACAAAACTGTGTTTGTTACTCTTAGCTTATTTCTTAACCCAGATATCACAGAAATAACTGAGCCTCTTTTATGTTTGTTTTATAAAGCTATACCACACAATCTCAAGCAATTTCAGTCTGTTCTTAACCCTCTATGTTATTTTTTTTTTCTTACTCTCAGAGAACATGCCAGCCATACTTGCACTTTGTAGCTTTTCTCAGCTCCAGCTCTTTCCTCATGGTCTCTCTTGGACCTCTACCTGCGGCTGAATCTCCCACTTCCTTCTCTAACTCCTATTCTCTCCCCTGCGCAGTGATTGGCTGTAAGCTGCTTTATTAGCATACCAGGGAACAATTGGGGAGCAGTGTTTACACAACACTGAGACACAAATCAGAATTTAAACTACATAATAACCTTATGCCTACAGGATCATAGGGTTTTGGAATCTGACTGATAAATACACTTGGCTAACTTACTACTTTCCTGTAGTGTTGTGGCATGGTTTGTTCATTGATATGTTTGCCCATGTACAGCACAGTCCCTTGTAAATAATATAAAAAATAAAAGAAAATTATTGAATATGGAAATATAACTCTATAGACTGAAACACTACATATAATCAAATAAAACCTGTGTGTATACACTGTTTATCTAGAAAGTTATGCTTCTTAAAAATGAGTATGTGTTGAAATTTAAAAACCCAAGTTACTTTTGGTAATATAAGATTATATTTTAAACTACAAAGGAAACCGTTTCATTGATTTGTTTTTGTATAAATATCTACACTATTGGGAACATGAAATTGGAGTGAAATCTCACAAAATGTAAAATATTTGTAAGCTTAAAAATAAATTTTCACCTTACAGGTTCTTTTTGTATATATTATGGCTGGCTGCTTATTGGATTCCTGTATGTGCCAATATATGTGTCTGCATCTACATGCTTTCCTTTTACATTTTCTTTGGGTCTTTGTCTTGTTTAATTATTTTGTCCTATTTCAATTTGTTTGTGTTTTATTGTTGTTCTTTACATGCCTGTTTGTTTTCTAAAGAGAGACAGAAGAATGTAGGTCTAGATGAAAGAAAATTGCGGAAAAATTGGTGGGAGTAGTGGAAGGGGAAACCATAATCAGAATATATTTTATGAAAAAATATTTTCAATTAAATAAAAATGAATAAATAAATGAACCAAATCATCAAATTGGAAGAGATATGTGAACAACATTGTGTGTATGCCTCTAGGTTCCAAGAAATGCCTTATTTCAATACACAATGTATAGTTCAACAAGATGGTTGAGGAATTAAAGATGACTGCCACCAAAACTGAGGACCTCAGTTCAGTCTCTGGAAGACACATGGCAGAGGGAAACTTATTAATATTATTTTTATATAACCGTATTTGTTTCTCAGTTTCTCTCTTAACCTGGTTATCATGAATAATGGAGACTCATACTTGTTTAATAATAAGATTTATGACATAATAACTGATCAGTTATTACTTTATTTTTAACCCTCTAAACTAATCTGGTTTCCTCCCAGGAAACATCCCAGAGATATTTGCACTTTATAGTTTTCCCTGCTCTAGCTCCTTCTGATCTCTCTTGGATCTTTCTCATGGCTTAATTGCCTACTTCCTCCTCTACCTCTTCTTCTCCTGACTGGCAAAAAAAAGTCCAGCTCTATTCCATCTGCTGATCAGTATTGGCTGGAAGCTGCTTTATTGACGTATCAGGGTACAAATGGGGAGCAATATTTACATAATACTGACACAGAAGATTCTCAGAACAAGGACTGCAACCAGATATGAGATGGATACAGAAATCAGCACTTGAATTACAGAATAACCTTATGCACATAGGAATTGCTGTTTTCAAGAAAAGGACAGATGTGGCATTGATTTGAGTGACTATAATCTGGAGTATGATTTGTTTTCAGACTCCTTTATGGAGTGGCAGCAATCACATGAAAACCCAGCCTAGAGTATAGCATAAAGATTTTAAGCTTTGGAGCAATGAAAACTTTTAATCTAATAAGGTATCAGGCAGAGATATATCCAAAAAAATGTTTTGTTTATAACTAAAATACTAACTTAAGAAAGCTGTCTCTTCTAGGTACATCTTTTTGTTTTAAATAATGAAAGAATTTTGGGCTATTCAAGGTAATATTTCTTTTTGAAAGTTGGCTGTGGAGGCCAGAAAGGCAGCTCAGCTGGTAAGGAATGCATTGTGTAAGCATTAAGACTTTAGTTTGGAAGTCTAGCCACTAGTTACAAAGCTAGGCCCAGCAGTGCACACTTGAAGTCACAACACCGGGGAGGCAGAGACACAAAGATCCCCAAGGCATGCTAGGCAGCCATCTAGTGGAATCAGTGAGCTCCAGGATCAATAAGATGCCGTATCTTAAAAACGTGATATGAGGCAGCAAGGTGGTCCAGCAGATGAAGGTGCCTGATTTCAAACATGAAAACATACATATTGTATGCATGGACTCACATACACAAACATACTGAACAAAATCATAAAACAATAAAGATAGTAACTTAGGAAGACACTCAACTTCTGCATCTACATGTACACACACATGTACACAGGCACTTCCCAATATGAATCTGTGCATGTGATAACACACACACACACACACACACACACACACACACACACATACACACACACCCCACAGTTGCTCTTGGAATCACATTTTAACATCTGATTCCAATGATGTTTCATATACTCATTGCTCTGCCTTGAGAGCATGATTCACTCTGGTGAGTGTGAACATGCAAACACAACAACCTATATCGTTTCTATGAAAGAGTGTGGTAATTTCACAGTGACAGGTGACTTTCCACGTGAATTTAGTTCAGGTACATAACTAGGACCATTGGTCCTTTGGTACTAACTATCACATTGCTACTAAACAATGCATGTATCAAATAACAGCCCTGTAAGTCTGGCTAGGATTTCTTAGTGAGAGAATTATCTTAGCAACAGGAAAAATGAAATTTATACTCAGAGAATATATTTGTTTGCACGGCAGAGATTTTCCAATGAATTCTCACTTTAGACAGGCTTAGCTTTTATTAAAGCTCAGTGTTTTAGAGGTAACAGTAAGCACACCATCTTAAAACAAAACAAAACAAAACAAAACTTGATATAGATAGCAATCATATGTGGAGCTTGTTTGGAGTTTGCTTCTGGGTGTCATTTCCATGAAGTTAATATTGTCCCAAGAAAAAAGCCAGCAGCAGAGGCTGTGCTGCTTACTTGGCTGTCCACCAAAGAGCCAGGACCTCACAAAACACCAGAGCTGGGTAATGGCTCTGAAGAAGCTCCAATTCCTCCCTCAAGAAGAGGCATCATACATTCAACTAAGCTTATTATTTGCTTCCCTCTTAATGCTCACCTAGACTATAGCCCTGCTAAGTCCGGGCATCTAGATGACAGTTTACAGAAACAAATGAAAATGGGAGGCTCCATGTTGTGGAAGTCTTTGAAGAAACAGATGCCAGGGAAGACTGCTGAGAAAGATCTGCTGCTGGATGTGACAAGGCCTTTGCACTCATGAACATACAGTAGCTGCAGCTACCTGCCCAGGGTCACGCCATTCACTATTACAGCACGAATGCCTGAATGGGGTGTCTTGAGGACCCACTCCTAGTTAAAATCTACTAGAAGTTGATGGCTGCTTCAGAAAGGAGCATATTCTTTTGTGGGTGTGGCTGCTCTTATTTCCCAGATATGGGAAAGCATTGATCTGACTCAGATGGTTATAAAGAAACCAAAAAATGAGAGAATATAAAATTCCTGGATGGGGAGGCCTGGTGGCACTCAGAGGAAGGATAGCAGGCTACCAAGAAGAGACTTGATACCCTTTGAACATATACAGAGGAAGGAGGTCTCCCTCAGTCACAGTCATAGGAGGAAGTAAGGGGAAAATGGGAGGGAGGGAGGAATGGGAGGATACCAGGGATGGGATAACAACTGAGATGTAATATGAATAAATTAATAAAATATATTTTTAAAAATTCTCTTTTAGAATAGGAACATGAAAGAGGTGTTTTGGGAAGAGTTGGAGGGAGAAGGGGTGGATATGATCAAGTATATTAGTATATTAATACATTATATATTATATATAATATATTATATATGTATATATATACATATGAATTTCTCAAAGAAGAGGTAAACTAAATAAAGTTTTAAACTATTTTATTTTTTTAGAGGCAAAACCTAAAGCCCTCAATGTGTCAACTCACTTCTTTCTCCTCACGCTGTGGCTGTGGACATCAGCAGAGTTAACTGGATGTTTACACTCCCAATGGACAATCCTTCAAGCTAAAAGGGACATGAGTATCTAGCTTCTTGATGCTTTCTGCTGAGAGGGGGCTAAACTGGGGTTTTGTAATGGGAAGATGTGCTGGGACAATGGTGGCACAGAATTTGTGAGAGTGGCTAACCAATGTCTGCCCATGCCATGAGAGGAAGCCCATGGCCTATACTGCCTGGAGAGCCAGGAACCAAAGACTGGATAGTTCAGAGACCTAAGGTAGAACCAAAGATGGCTGGCAAAATAATCCTCCAAATCAATCAAACAAACAAACAATAAAAACAAAAGTAAAACAATTCCACCCAAATGCCAATGAAATGCCTCCTAATGATATTCTGCTATACTCGTATATGAGTGCCTTATCCAATCATCATCAGAAAGGCTTCCTCCAGCAGCAGACAAGGGTGGGTGCAGAGACCCACAGCCAGACATTATACAGAGGGAGAGGGTCTAAATTGGAGGTCTCCATTGGTTCCCTTCATCTCATAGTTCAGGGATCCCCAAGGAAGTGGGGAGAGAGAGACTGTAGGAGTCAGAAGGAGCGGAGGACACCAGGACACATGGCCTCCTGAATCAACTAAGCAGCCCTCATGTGAGCTCACAGACTGTAGGGGCAAGCATGGGGCCTGCGCGGGTCTGCACCAGGTCCTCTGGGTATATGTTGTGGCTGTTGGCTTGGTGTTTTTGTGGGACTCCTAACAGTGGAAGTGGGTGTGTCTCTGACTCCTTTGCCTACTCTTGGGACTCTTTTCCTCCTTTTAGTCTTCCTTGTCTACCCCAGGATTGATATGAGGGCTTTCCCCAAGGTTTAAAAGTATAAAACATTTCATGATGGCTCCCACAGATTCCCAAACCATTTGTGGGGTTTCTCTCTAAATATAGAAACCCATGTGACTTTGACGCCTAAATTTCATTAACTCAGACCTGATTCTAATCTGTAATACTATTGCTCACTATTAAATTAACATCGGTGATTCTTTTAAAGGCAAAACCAAAAGAAAACAACAACAACAACAACAACAAAATTCAAAACATACCACCAAGGAATATATCTTTTTGTATTTTGTTCTTCAAATCTGCCTCAGGTCAGGCCTGCCAAAATAGACACTGTCAAGAAAGATCATTGCTCCAGCTCACCAAACAGAAGCCTTTCTGACATATCTCATTACTCAGAGAAATTTAAGCTGTCACCACCCAGCTATCGGGGTTAATGTTTCTGCTTCAGGTCACAGCTCCCCAGGACTTATCTATCTCCCATCCACCTGCCCCCGACACAGGTATCTACTCAAAACTCAGCAACTTCTATTACATGTGCAGTGCATGGAAATACCAATAAAAGAGTGGGGTTTTGTGGTCCCTTGGTTTATTGCCTCTTCTCATCCATCTTTGTGTAGCCCAAACAAAGTCCTGGCTTTACTTAAAATTTTGTATTTTGATAAGTTTAATCATACTCAAAGCAGAAAGTATATTCCACATGGATACATCGCTAAACCTTAATAGCTACTATTTTCCCGTTTTTGCTTTCTTTATTCCTGTGTGTTCTCCCTGGTCTTCTAATTCAAGGATGGAATACTTTCTACAAAATTACAAATATCAAGTCATTTACTTATACATATTTCAACAACCATTTAAAAATAAAATCTGTAGTAGAATATAAAGCACCATTGCCTCTACTAAAACTAGTAACAAATTATTCCTTATTATCAGTTTATATTTAATTTACATGTAGGTTTCTAACAAATGTATTTCTGTAATTTTCTTGAGTCAGTATCCCAAAATATTTTGCACATTGTATCTAGGTAGTATATGTCATTTGTTTATTTTACATAGTAACAATGACCTACCTTTTCCTAATAAGTTTTTATCTTTTAATTATATTGACATGTTGAATAAACAACACAATTATCCTGTAAAGTTTATAATAATTTTCACTGAATTTACTGTGCCTTGAGGTTTAGTTGAGTCCCCTATTCCCAATGTGTCCTGTCAATTTGACTTTGGATATATTTGATTACAGCTCTTATTTTCTTATGATCTCAGAAATAGTACTGTGAGCATTATGTTGTATAACAGAAGAAACAAAGAGAACTTGTAGTAATCTTTATTAGTGGTACCAAGAAACACTGTTGATTATGTCCATTAGTTCATTCTGACTTCATTACCTTGAGTTCCCCATGAAATTTTGAGTAATGATTTGCCATTCCCTGATGCCTTTTAATGACACTACTGGTATCACTCATTGTGGCTTAGCACACTCTAGGCACCAGCTAAGGTTTTTCACCTAACCAGGAGCATCATTTCCACAAGCAGGATGAAACACCCGCCCACCCCTTCCCTTTAAGAGGAAGAATTGATATTTTAGCAACTTCAATAGCATACATTGCTTTTTTTGTATTACTTCTCCAGTTCTTTTCCTTGTCCTTTTGTATCCCCTTTTGGTTTTCTTTATGAAATCATAATTTGTTTTAACCAATTGCAGTTCCTTTTGGTGATACATGCTTTCTTCTTTAAGCTTCTTGTGGAGCCTTTACAGATGCATTAAGTAGCTCTGTATTGTCCCTAGAGTTCAGTGCTGGGCTTTAAAGCTACCCACTCCCCCATGCTAGCTTGCTAGTGTTTTAGATAGAAACACCTGGGCTTAAAAAGTGAGGTAAAACCCTGAGGTCATTCTGTTACCTTCCTTTTACATTAACCACTTCTCTTCTGTCCTCCATATTTGGTGTGAAACGAGGTTTCACACTGCTGTCTCCGGGACAGTGCCTGGAACATGGACTGTTCTATCTCAGCTTCCCAAGTGCTAGGCTAAAGGCATGAGCCATCATGCCCAGCCCCCTTTATTTTTTGGTAATTACATTTTCTATATTTTTCTTAGTATTCTGATTATAAAGCAGTAAGGTGATTCCCATCAACTCCAAATTCACCCTTTACTTTAGATTAAACTTATTTTCTCCTCTGTCACCCAACCTCTAGGTTGTACATTTCCCCCATAAGTCCAATGCCCCAGCACTCTTCTTCTTAGGATATTTGATGTTCTAGAAGAACATTCAGAGGAAAATTCTTCAAGCTCTATTCTTGTGTTTTCTTTAATGCTTATTAATTCATTTTTCCTTTAAAAAATTTAAGTTTTCACCTAAATTTCTTTCATTTCAGTGTCAAAAGTGCATAGGCATAGCAATTAACTCATCAACATTTCCATTTCTAATTACTCTCATAGTACATTTGCATAATTCATTTTAATTACATCCACCACCACCAAATGGTTGTGACTCTGTCTGCATGTAATTTGTAGCACAGGGACTATTGCCACAATTACTCAAGGTGTTACGACTAGCTGCTTCAGAATGGAGGCAAAGTCTGGCACCTTGGAAAGAGAGTGTTTCACAAAGCGAATTTGACTTTGTGAGAATTACATACTGTTCCCAGTGACAGGCAGAGTCTCAGAATCACTTTCAGCCTATTAGAACAGCCACCCAAGAAAGACTCCAAGGGTCCTGCCTTGTACCATTTGATTATTCCAGTCTCTTCCTCTGATGGTAATTGGCTTTTAAATTTAGTTTAGAACAGGTATAAATTAAAGACGAGGTTTGAGATCACATGAGGAGCACGGTACCTCTGCACAAGATGGATTATTCATCTAGAGAACAGGAGCGTCCTGATGCTCAGGATCCGGACACAACAGAGTAGAAAGTGTAATCTCCTTTATTCAGTCAAAGCAACATTTATCTTTGTAGCTTAAGGGAAAAATGGCTTGTTTGGATCACAGCTGGGCAGCAGGACACACATGCAGTGAGTTCTGCTTGCATAAAAACAAGAGGGAGTGCTTTTGTTATGGACCCTTCAATGCCATGCCCTCACTGTTCTCTGTGACAAAAAAAAAAAAAAAAAAAGCACTGCTATGGCAAAAATACTATTCAGAAGAAAGTAGTGTTTATATTATTTAAAGTAATAGGAAGATCCCAGAAGATGCTAATACCCCAGAAGATCTAACATTTAGCAAGGCGGGGTTTGTTATGCTACAATCAAATCTGGAATTGAATGGCTGTAAGAAATGAATGCTGTGATTTGACACAATTAGAACACAGCCTGTGACACCTTCCTATACAGGTTGGTGTGTAAAGCCATTTCTCCCCTCCATCATTTTTAGAGTTTTCGGATCAAAGGATACTTCCTGCAATTCTCATGGGGTCCTTTCTTTTTCCTGTCACACACAGGAGCTGACCAGATCCTGGCAGATTAAATGCCATGCCCATAGAACAGATAGAAAAGGGACCAAGTAATGCTTGTCTCAATTAAACTCAATTATCTGCCATAATAATTTTTGTTGAGAGTGAGATATCTTAGTATTTTCATACCTTTTGTGATCTACCGGGGAAAACAACCACTCAAGGAAAATTGCTTCAAGAATAGTCTTAAAATGTATCCCAAATAGATTTTCTTTATATAAAACAAATTACAACACATCCTGAAATAACCCTGTGGTACAAATTGATACCATGTTTCTCAGTTGCATTTGGGTAGAAGATTCCTCCTTCACAAAGTGCCCTCCTATGTCCTCATGCACTCTCCATGAGTCAATGTGACCTTCTTCAGGCAACAGTTACTCAGGGTGTGAGGCAAGAGAGAGGATGGGTGACCAATCAGCTCCACAGATCTGCATGAGCATTTAAATGCTGTGCTTCTGATTTTTTTTTTTTTACATCAGTAAATGGAACCACCACCATCTTTGCTGTACAACGTGACAGTTAAACAAGGAGATACCTTTCATCCTGAGAGAAGTGACCAGTGCAGTGCTTTTCTGAGAAGCATTTTCTTATTATTTTGGTAGGCAAATAAGGGGAGGAAAATGAAGCAGAGACATGTCTGAGGTTGAGCTCATGAGTTTCTTTGGAAATATATATGCGTTCTAACTATTAAATGATAAACAGTTAGCAATTGCACAGCACAAGCTGTATCGTTGGTGTTTGCAGATGTCACAGTCCATTTATATTTATTCTGCCTCTCTTTGTGCTTCCTGGGGGCTCTGGTTATCTGTCAAGGTATAAACTTAAGATTTATGACAACATATGTCCAATAATTTACAGCAATCTATGGTAGATATTTAATAATTATCTAAAGCTGTCATCTCTATTTGTATATTGAACATGGAAAATTATGTCTTAAGGTCAATATCTATACTTATATCTATATCTATCTATCTATCTATCTATCTATCTATCTGTTAAAAGAAAAAATCCTTCCATCCATCCATTCCTGGCATAGATACTAATAAAAATATAGGAATTTCAGGGAATTATATTTTATATGGAATTAAAATGAGAAAATAAGGTGGGATCCTAGAAATCACAGGTCCTGTGTAAGACGACAGGACTTCCAATCGGACTTCCTGCCTGTCCTCACAGTGGACATCCTCCAATTGTAGTTTAACCCCTTGATGGCTTTTGTTCCTTTGATCATTTTAGCTGAGAGCAGTCACTGACACATGTCCTGTGAATCAGGACAGCTATTCTACCCTGAAACACATGTTATGCTTTGGGGACTAAGATTGAACAAGTGTTGAGAAGTGTTCATAAATTTTGATATGTTAAAGCATATGGAGGCAATAAGTCATTGTCTCAAAAGTTGAAGCAATAGAAAAAACATACAGATGAGGGAGAAAACAAAATACTGTTCCCCGGTCATGAGATAATCACCACTCACAATCTAATTAACTTGGATCTCCATCTACACACACATCTTCCTGCATGTACACACACACACACACACAGACAAACACACACACATCACACACATACACATACATACACACACATCACACACATATTACAGAAAACCACAACCTATCAGAAGTTTGAGAACAAGTGATGCTATTGTTTCCCAACTAACACAGTTACAACATAACCACATGTACCTAAGGCTCAGGGATCTTTACAGAAGAAGGGCTGGAAGGACTGTAAAAGCCAGATGACGGGGGAGTTTGCTGTGTGATTTTGTCTCCTAGAAATGTGAGTGAAGTTACACCCATGATGTCTCATTATTATGTCTGCCAAAACATGACTTGAACAAAGATGACACTAATAGACATGCTAACATGAATAAAGGAAATCTTATAGGGCTTCAACCCTAGAAAAATAACTACTGCTGACAGTGGAGGAGAAATAGTCTTTTCCTGGCAAGAGGCCCCAAGTTGGTTATCCAATACCAAGAAGTTAGTCCTGAAATCATATACATGTAAGTAACTTTATATGGTATCTGAAGGTTGCATTCATATATTTAAATATACACACACAGACACAAACAGACACACACACAAAGAAATAAAGTCCATGAATTTGAGAGAGAATGAGGGGAAACACAGTAGGGATCAGTAGGAAGAAAGGAAAGGAGGGGAATGCTATAATTATATTTTAATTAAAATAAATATTTAAAACATGTAATAAGTGTTTATTAATGTTTCTAATAATAGACACTTGTGTGGTGAACAAAAATTGGTTGCCTCACAGCCAAGTACCTGAAACTATGCTATGCCACCATTTTTCGGAGCTAGTAGAGGCTGTCTGACATGCCATTATGAGAGGGAGAATCAGTCTTCTACAGGATGAGCCCCCTGACAGGTTATCCAATCCCAAGAGACCATTCTTAAACAGATATTAGAAACCCAACTGACCTTGGAAGGTTGTGTTTGTACTATTATATGCATATATATGTACCGTTATATGCATACATATATACAATTGTTCCATACACACACAAACATATATATATAATTGTATAATTAAATAATAAGAGGTCATTAATTAGAGTAGTGGGAGGGGCATGAGAAGAACTGGAGAGATGAAAGAGAGGGATAATTGATATAAATACAGTATTTGCTTGTGGAATTCTCAAAAGATAAATAAAAGTTTTAAAAGAGCTAAATATATGGCTACAAGCAGTGTGTATTTCTAAAATGAAATTCCAGAAGTTTGGATTTATATGGTCTGGGCTCTGAGAAGGCATGTTGCTAACAAGCATATTCAAGATTAAAGCCAGGAACAAAGTAGGGCTGAGAGATGAACGAAGAACCACCTGCTCCTAATGGTGCCTTGTGATCCTCAGACCTACTTATTTCCACAGCTAATGCCGGTGAGAAGACTTAATTATGTGGGTCTTACATTTTCCTCTTACTTTAAGTAAGTCTGCGACATGTTTCTGTTACTTATTATCATGAGTACTAATCAAAGTTCCTGTCAAAGCTTGGCACATTTGGATTACCTTTTAATCCCTGGATGCATCATTCTTCACTCAGCTTATGCTAATAAGGTGTTTGGGATAAAATAAAAAAATCAAATCTACCTTCAATAAACTTCTTCTCACCTTGCAGTGAGTTAGAAGGCTCCATCTTACATAAACTTAATTTTAAATGCACACTACTGCACATCTTTGTTAAGTATCATTGGATTCAAACCTCTGACTACATTTTAAACTTGTAGTCAAGATCGTTTGTATTTACAGCTCCATCCTCCCTACATACCTTGATTCAATCTGCACTTTTAATGAGGATGTACTTTTCTATCATGCAGATCATTGTATCTGATTATGCTCTCAAATGGAAGTCACTCATCACTATGAACGCTCTGTGATTGACAGCTGCTCATAGGCCACATGGTTCTCCATTCTGGGAATGCGATGCCAAGCCAACAGTCAGAAGATGCAAGATCAGCTTTATCTTGAAACGGGCAAGATGGGTCAACATAGTAATTAATTGCTCTCAGAGAAAGTCACCTTAAAGCCACTGTACACTCTCAGTAGTCTCCAGACTGATTAGAAAAGGGATTTTCACATCATAATTAAATTGTCAATCACATGGGAAATAAACATGCATGAAGATAAAAATTTGCAAGAAGGCTTTAGAGTACATGCAGAATATAGATGATGGAACTTGGAATTCCCGAAAAGATTTGTGGCTTGAAATCAAGAAGAAACAGAAAAAGAGAATGAAGAGTCAAGAGATAAGGGCGTGATTTGATCAAATATGGAAAGAAAGCTTTAAATGGGTCTCTGGAAATATCACCAAAATGAAGAAGTGAGAAAGACATGTTGAACTGTATGAAGAGACTTCCAGGTAGGCTTATTAGGTAGTAAAAACTCACTTGCGATTCTCACATAGAGACAAGGCATGAAAGTGATCACTGTGGATAATAAACACAGGATGACATATAACTGAGTTCTATATCTAGGCAAATAGAATCCTCAAAAGGAGAAGCCAAATGTGACCCTGTGTTGTAGGATACAAAGTGTATATCCTTCCTTGTGCTCATCCAGAATCCAGGCTTGGAGCTAAGGTGAGCTGGTAAAGAAATCAACAGAAGGTCAGAGTGCAGGGCATCACTAAGCTAGAAGGAGAATAAATAATGTGGGCTGAGAATAAGTGGGAAGGAGGGAGGAACGGGAGGATACAAGTGATGGGATAACAATTGAGTTGTAAC
The DNA here is from genome assembly GCF_964271855.1 of Acomys minous. Taxonomy (NCBI): domain Eukaryota; kingdom Metazoa; phylum Chordata; class Mammalia; order Rodentia; family Muridae; genus Acomys; species Acomys minous. Next base: position 61,942,151 of record NC_140487.1, read on the forward strand.
CTGAATAAATTAATAAAGTTTTAAAAAAATATCATATTGCATTATTTTAGTTGTATAAAGTATGTTTAAATTATCCACAGGCATAGTGTATATCTTATATCTGCGAGTATTTTGTATTAGCACCCTTTACACAAATAACATGTCTCTGTTTTAAAACAGCAGAGATTATATGAAAGCAAATTGATGTTTGGTGTCAAAGGGGGATTCTTGTTATCACTCTTTGCTTTGGTGATCAATAAATCATCTTCAGGAAGGTATCATGACATAACTAGGGGCACCTTGCCGGTGGAGAATGCAGAGGGACTTAGCAGTGGGTTCTGTGTTATGATGTGGGGTGGAAGGCTAATGTTGACACTCAGGAAGACATCATCACAGCCTATAAACACCTCACCTTCTTTCCAAAGAAAAGTGAATACGCTGGCTGGCCCCACTGTGCCTTACATATGTGGGTCACTCATTTTTTTCCTGTGATTATTTATTGGATGAGCACATTAGAAGTAGCACAGAAGATTGGATTTTGCTGCTTAAATATTCTCCATGTTAAAGTCCAATATGGGTTTAATAGTCAGTAAGGTTGGCATCTTTCATGCAGATGAGTAGAAAAATAAACATCCAGAGAGCCTTCCTGCAATTCATACTTAGTTTTGCCTTGCACTCAGTTTTTATTACTTGCCTTGATGCTCTTCCCCAGCACTATCTACACACACACACAAATTTTCCTGTGACCCTGGGAACTTCTTTTGATCTCTAGACAGCAGGATGACTTGTGTGTGCTGATTTTCTTCCTATAAAACAAGTTACATGGTTTATGCCCAATGAAAAGAAGTCCCGTGAAATAGAAATAATTCTTGCTGACATATTCACAGCTGTAGATTTAACATATCCCCACAGTTGGGAAGTATAAAATGTATACAATGAAAATGAAAGGATTTTTTTATTAATTTCAATTTGGTATAAAAGACTAGCTATGCTTATGAAGAGTCTTCAGATTCTGCACGGAATGTAGCTGTGGTGTTTTGAAGGAGAAATGCTCTCCATAGGCTTGGCATTTGAACACTTGGTTCCCAGTTGAGGGCATTGTTTAGGGAGGTTTAGAAGTGCAGCCTTGCTGGAGTAGGTCACTTCTACTTGGCTCTTCCTGTTTTGTGCTTTTGTTAAAAAATATAAGCTCTTGACTTCTTGCTTCGGCTGGCATGCTCACCACTTGCTGCTCTGTATCACTGCCTTGATGAACTCTCATCCCTATAGAAATGTAAATCCAAATAAACTCTCTACTATACGTTGCCTTGGATATGCTGATTGACCATAGCAACACAAAAGTAACTACAGTGAAAGCCTTGGCCGCCTTCACTTGAAAGATATTCATTAACTATGTTTAAAAGTATTAATTAGTCTGGCACTAACGCTAGAGACAAAGCTTCCCCTCTTTTACCAAATAAAGCTGACCTTTTTTTTTTAAAAATATATTTCATTGGCTAGATCTGGGTAGGGGTTTAAAGTTTACCACCTGTATTGTCCTTGGCTGGTGCCTTAGTTTGAGCGGGACCCCTGGGCCCAAATCTGCCTATCATAATGTTCTACTTGTAGGTTTCTAGGACCCTCTGGATCTTTCTACTTTGCTATTCTCCCATGCTTCTCTCATCTAGAGTCCCAATAGGATGTCCTCCCCTCTGTCCCATTTTCCCAGATCTAGCCAATGGTCAGAACATTCTCCACAGTTTAGTGGAGAGTGGGATATGACTTTCTCACGTACTCTGGTGCCTCATATTTGACCATGTCCCCTGATTGGGGAGACCTGGTGGCACTCAGAGGAAGGACAACAGGTTACCAAGAAGAGACTTGATACCCTATGAACATATACAGGGGGAGGTAATCCCCCTCAGGAACAGTCACAGGGGAGGGGAATAAGGGGAAAATGGGAGGGAGGGAAGAATGGGAGGATACAAGGGATGGGATAACAATTTAGATGTAATATGAATAAATTAATGAAATACATATTTTTAATTAATTTATTCTTGTTACATCTCAATGGTTATCCCATCCCTTGTATCCTCCCATTCCTCCCTCCCTCCCATTTTCCCCTTACTCCCCTCCCCTATGACTGTGACTGAGGGGGACTTACTCCCCCTGTATATGCTCATAGGGTATCAAGTCTCTTCTTGGTAGCCTGCTATCCTTCCTCTGAAAAGCTGACTTTATTAAAATCATGTTTTGCCACTAGTTAGAAAGAAACCTCCTCTAGGTGCTTGGAATTGAGATTTGAATGGAAATCACAGCACAATTTCCAATTCAGATGTCTAGTAATTGCAATACAGTAGAACACATGGTGGAATTTTAGCAGAAGAGGGATTCAGTCTCAGACTAAAGATGTTTCTGATTGGGGCCTGTTGATGGGGCACAGTGGATTGTAGGCTAGAGTTTTCTCTTTTAATATACTCAAAATCATGTCTAATCAATGCATAGATTTTGAAGCTCATCATTATGCTGTGAAATTACGCTGCAACTACAGATGAAGACTGCCTTCACTGAACTGGCAAATATACACCAGGCTCAGCTTTTAGCTGCACGCCTATGATACAAAGGAGAATTCCTTACCTTTGTGATGCTCTTTTCTGACTCACAACAATGTTTGAGCATCATTAGGACTCATCTGATTTGGTCTAGAGGGAGAATGGCTTGACTTAGAAACCTGTTTGTGTAGACTGCAGCGCCATTGTAGCTGGAAAATTAGAACCCAAGCACCCGATTCACTAAGATCTTTCCATTTGCATCCGTAGAAAGATCTTTCCTTTTCCCTTTTCACGTGCCTTTCTGCTATTCCACAAAGGACAGACTGTTACCTTTTCTGTTGCTGGTACAAAATACCTGACAACAATTTAAGCAAGGAATAGTTTATTTCAGCTCATGGTTTGACAGTACGGTCGTTCATCAGGGTGCAGAATTCATGACAACAGAGTGGCTGCAGCAATGGAATCAGGAGAGTAAGGAGGCTCACACTGCAGTCAGGAAGCGGAGAGGAATGAATGCTGGCCTTCAGGGGGCTGCCTTCTTTTCACTCATTCGATTCGGTCTGGGACTCTCTCCATGGGAAGGTGTTGCCCACACTCAAGAAAGTTCTTCCCTCACAGGTTAAACCTCTAAGAAATGTTCACACTTGCACTCAGAAGTGTGTCTGCTATGTGACTCCAAACCCTGTCTGGGTGCGAGTAAAAATTAATCATCACACTGACCTAAAGACTTGAGCTAAGTACTCCCTTATCTGAGTAAATTGTAGCTGCTCACTCAGATTCTTGCTCTTGGTCTGGTGCTGTGAGTGGAACTGTGTCCACTCTGCTTAAAGTCATACACTAAAGTCCTACTCCTAGAGAGACTGCATATGGAGGTTGAACACGCAAGAAAATAATTAAGGTAAATGAATTATGAAGGTGGGGTTCTGATCTAATACATTTGGTGTCCTTGTAAGAGGAGAAAGAGACACAGGAAACTTTTTCCACATGTACACAGAGCAAAGGCTACACAGGGAACGCAGCAAGAAGGTGGCTGCATGTAAGCCAGAAGCTTAGCTTTGTCAGATACTGTCATGAAACACATAATGACCATGCAGTCTTTCCAATAATACTGATTTTTTTTTCTATTTTGTAAATCATATAGTACTTTTTTTTTTTTAGATCTCTAGCAGATTAATGCAGATATTAAGTGTTCTCAGGGCAGGAATTGCACCTGTCTTTCCTTAGGCATCCTCAACAATCAGGTTGGTCAACCATAACATGTAGAAGATCTCTACATGTTAAAATGATAAGCTGCTGATATATAAAGTAGAATAATGTTATTTCTTATGGAGGGCTAAGTTGTGTATCAACAGTTTACGGTCAAGTCAATTGAAAGTTTGATATTTAATATTTCAAGAGTTTTGGTTATTAGCTTAATTTAATATCTTTAATTTGCAAAAATGATATTGACTACTATCATTTTCATTTAGCTTATATTATTTATCTACTCAGCAATCGCCTAAGCCTATATTGGTTCTTTCTACATAGTCTAGCCATAAGAATGTCAAACACTAGTTACTATTATTGCTGTGATGATGATTAAGGCTGCTTGGCTCTATGGCAGGCCTGTGATAAGCTCTTTGAGGCACCATCTCATTTAGTATGTACAACAATGTCTTTTGGCTTTTGCTTGGTTGCATAATGCTGTGGATTGAGCCCAGCACTATATACACAATAGACAAGTGCTTTATTAATGAACTACAAACTTAGACACAAAACCACCAAACATCATCTACTTTTTTAAGTGAGGAAGGTGAGAATTGGAAAGCTTGCATCTCACTGAAAGTCACATGGGCAATAAATGGCAGAGGCGGGTCTTATGTAGACCCATGAGACTCTGTAAATGTAACCAGGACTTTGCTTAATATCAGCCCCTGCGATTATAGAAATAGAGGGGGATGGTCAGGAGACACCACAAGGCTGGTGGAATATACTGGGATGCAGACAGAAAGAGATGACAATTGTTGGAACATATGAGAGAAAGGCAGAGTAAAACCATGGGGCCGAAAGAGAGAAATCAATAGCCTGGATTTAAGTGCCAGAATGAAGCACAAGGATTTCTGCTGAACTTCAGGGCGGTTTGGACAGGTTGGGTGGTAGACTGGGCAAGCAAAGGACTTTCAGAGCCTTAGCTTGCACCTCAATGGAGGACAGTGATACAACATCCTGGGAGGAGGTGTAAGTCTAGGTGCAGAAAGTTTTCCCGGCAGCACCTGCGTCTACACCTTACCTCATCCCAGCTATCTGATAGCCGGCTTCCATATTTCATCAACGGTCAGATTTTCCACTATTCACTCACTTAGGGATGCTCAGTCTATCCAGTGGTGGCCAAATGAGGAACCAGCTCCCACCAGTTTGCCTTTGCTGGCTGCCAGTTAGTTTAGGGTTTTCTGACGGGATGCTTCCTGTAGTAGAGGAATTTAGAAAGGTCACATTGGTGATCTTGTCATGGTCAGGTCACAGAGGAGCCATCAAGCCTGGCTGATCTTGGTGTTACTTTCCAATGACCACTGTTTGTACTATTAGCTCTGGCCTTAACATATAGTTAAAAACATACAAAGTTGGAAATACAGTGTGTTCACACTATTTCATCAGTATGTTCTTTTGACACATTTTTATTACAGAAGCATCTGAAAGCTGGCACAGACTTTTAGCTTCTAGTGAAGCTCAGATCTCATAGGGACACAGAGTGTCTAAGTTTTCTTCCCAATTTTCAGCTTTTCAAGGCCCCTGGCTACATTAGGATCATATCTGTGGTGATTTTCTCTGAAATAAATCCTGGGACTCACTGGGGTATTCGATCTATTAGAGAGTTCTCTTTGTTTTATATGAATACACTCTGTCTGTTTCTAAAAAAAGAGCAAAGTCATAGGCAAGGACTAGTTTAATATACATTTCCAGAGGAAATGGGAACATTACACAAAACTTCCAACTTTTGTATATAAATGGATTACCCAGAATCCTGTTCTACATGAGCAAAGTCTTATTCAAAGCCTGAGTCTTTGAAAGTAGGATGTATGTTCTGGAAATTTACAGTACTGCTAAAGAGAAGAACAGGAATAAATATGCTTCCTTGGTATGTGAACCTGTATGTGTTGCTTTTCACATCTGCTTTTCACAACATGCCTTGCTAGGGAGTTTTAAGTGTCATCTTCATACAACCTAGAATCATTAGAGAAGAGTTTCGATTAAGGAACAGTCTAGATAAGACATGGTTTTGGGGGCTGTAGTGTAACTGTTAGTTGATGTAGGAAGACCTGGCCATTGTGGGCAGCAACATTCCCTAGGCACAAGGCTGTGAACGACAGAAGATAGAGAAAGCAAGCATGCAGTATGGGTATATTCGATTCTTCCTGCTCTTGACTAGTGCAATATTACCAGCTGTCTCAAGCTGCTGCCTCTTTGGCTTCCCTGGAGCCATGGACCTTAATTTGGACTTGTGAGCTAAATAATCTCTTTATCCCCTAACTTGATATTGGTTAAGGTATTTTTGTCAGAGGGACAGAAATGAAACTAGGACATGTACTGGCACATTTTACAAGAACAGGAGCTGGGGATAAGTGTCAAAATGAGTAAGCACCTAGGTGATTGTATAGTGGAACACCTTATAAAGAGTCAGTATATTTGGGTATTAAAATGAATGCATGATGCCTCAAAGAAAGGGAAATTATAGGTCAGTTCATTCATGCAAATATTTCCCAGGACATATGAACTGGTGTTTAGTGATAAAGGCATGGGCTAATGTGAAGATAAAATATATATTGTTTTGTTTTCAAGATCATAACAGTTTAAAGTAGGATATGCTAAGTGCTGTAGAGACATTTAGACAATATGAAATGATTAACATAAAAAGATACAGCCATTAACTTTAGACTAATATGAATTCTACTAATTCCAGCAGCTTGACTATAGCCTATAACATGATTTTCAAAGGGTTAAACAACTGGACATTGCATTCACCGTTATGCTGTGCTGTGCCTATAGTTCAGTTTTATTACTAAAGTGGATATAGTACAAAATTTAATGTAAAATTAAATATAAACATGACCAGTAAGTGTGAGAAGAAAGGATTAGCTAACCACCTAGTTAATATATATTTAGGGAATATAAATTTGGGTAATAAACATCTAAATTTAAGATACCTCAAAGATTTCAAATACTGTATTTCCACATTATAGAAAAAGATGAAAGTTTTTAATGTTAGTATAGAAGACAACTCCAGATTTTACATTCTTTCCAGTTCTCTATTAGGCAAAAGTGGTCAGAGACTAAATTGTGACTCTGCAACACCCTACCAGCCCCCCCCCCCTTTACAGTGTGGTATCTTGTGTTGCTAATTAAGTTCTTGATTATATTGGTCTTACAGCAAGGTAAATAAAGGAACCCAATGCTGAAAACACCATATAGGAGGCTGGAGAGAAGTCTCTTTTGTTGTTCTTAAAGAGGACCTGGGTTTGGTTCCCAGAACCCACACGGCAACTCACAAATATCTATACTCCAGTTTCAGGAGGTCTGATATTCTCTTCTGGTCTCTAGGCACTAGGTACACTTACGTACATATACACATCACACTCATACAGATAAAATAAAAATAAATACATCTTTTGAAAATAAAATATCATAGAGATTCCCTGTATCTCAAAGTCTGTCATGTCATAAGCTTTAGGCAGCAAATGTTGTAGTCAATGCTTCCAAGTCTCTTCTAATCAGTCTGAAAACTTTAACCTGGGGGATTCTTCTAGGGACCATCATTGCTATAACTCTTCGTGGACTCTCATTTGTTACTGGAACGTACAAGAACCAGAATCACAATTGCCTTTACATCTTCCCTGCAGCCTAGTAACCAATGAACACTGAGTAGAAAGAAAGTCATCTCAACTCTCTCCCCTCCCCCTGGAGAGAACTCTATTATTCAAGGTACCCTGAAGGATGGACACTCCAGTAGCTCTGGAGGAAGATAACACTCCTGAAGCTTCTCTCTGTACAAGTCTGCAGAAACTCCTGCTCAACCACTTGATGTCATATGATAGACCGAGATGATGGCCATGGCCACATGCTGGCATGAGATAGCATAGTCTTGCCAGCACAATTCAAAATATCAATATAAGTCTGACACACGTGCTAGCCGACTTAGAAGAGAAATGGAGATAAGCCCAGTTCATGAAAGGGTTAATGAGTTAAGCAGAAATGCTTGCAAAGGACTGGAGGGCACCTGGGATTACCTACCATAGGCTACTCATAAGAGATGCAGGTTACTGATACCATGTCATTCAATGCATGGGACACAAAGTTTTCTTTACCTACTTGGTACTGGAGTCTCATGCAAAAGAACAAGAATCTTGCGAAGATAATTCCAAGAAAAAGCAGATAATGCCGAGGACAACTGTATCATACTGAATAAAAATAGCCCCCATAAGGGTGTGGCATCATCTGAAAATATCAGAAGGATTAAGGACTCGGAGGTGTGGCTTTGTTGGAGGGGGTGTGGCATCAAGGGTGGGCCTTGATGTTTTAAAAGCCTATGCCAAACCCAGAGTCTCTCGGCCTGAGATACAGCTCTCAGTTACTGCTTCAGTACTTACCGGCATGCTGCCATTTTCCGGGCCATGGTGATAATGGACTAAATCTCTGAAACCGTTAGCAAACCTCCAACTAAATTATATATATATATATATATATATATATATATATATATATATATATATATATATATAACAATTGCCTTGGTTATGGCATCTCTTCACAGCAGTAGGAGAATGACAAAGACAACACCAAAGGAGAAAAATTTTATAATGAATTTCATGGACATATACATAAGGTTATATAAATCCTCTCTCTAGAAATACTAAAGATAAATCCTCTTCTAGTTTTATTGTGAATGGGACCACAAGAAAATGCACAATTCCTATCAGTAAGATATTACTGTCTGTTAAAGATCTATTTTATTATTTAGTACATATATATGTGTGTGTGCATGCATGCGTGTGTGTGTGTGTGTGTGTGTGTGTGTGTGTGTGCGTGCACGCACATATGTAGAGGAGCCATGAGAAGTGAGAAGAGGGCATTAGATGTCTAGGGGCCCATGCAGGTCTTATAGTTCGTCATTTCATTATCAGAATAACATTCTGGATATGTAGGATGACAAATAATCCCTCATTCTGCAAAACAAACAAAGATGCAGAAAGATGAACCAGCTGGCCTAGGCAGTAATAGCTATACCAGTGAGGAAGTCGGAGGTCTGCCAGTTAATAGTATTTATCTCCCCTATCCCCTTCTCAAGATCTCATATAGCCAAAGCTGGCCTCACACACAATACCTAAATCATAGACAAGGCTGGTCTGAAGTCCCAATCTGCCTCCACTCCCAAGTGCCTGATTTTGATCTGCCCTAATTTATCATCCATCTATCTGCCTGCCTGCCTATCTACCTATTTATTTATTGTCTGCATTGGTGTGTGTGTGTGTGTGTGTGTGTGTGTTGGGTGTGTGTTGGTATATTTAGAGAGCAGAGGAGGACCCTTCCTCACCAATTTCTTTGAGGGAGAGTCTCCCCTGGAGTCTAGAACTTGGATTCTTTGCCTAGGCCATAAGGCAGCAAATCCCACTCATCCCTTTTGTCTCTGTCTACCTCAGTGCCTAACACTCAGGGTGTCCAGAAGGTGCTGGGATTGGAACCTTGGTCCTTATGCTTGCTAATCAAATATTATCTTTCAATAATTTTTAAAATTTATTTATTTATTTATTCACTTTATATCCTGGTTGTAGCCCCCTCCCTCCTCTCCCCCTAGTACCACCCTCCCTCCCTCTTCTACCATCCCTCTTCCCCTAGTCCACAAAAAAGTGAGGGCCTGCTCCCCAGCTCATCAAGTCGAACCAGGACTGAGCACATCCTTTCCTCTTGTGGCCTGGCAAGGCGGCCTCGCCAGGGGGGATCTGGCCTGTCTCTGACATGGTCTTGGTTGCCTGCTTTTTGATAGTCACATGTTCTTAACTGCCAAACCATTGCCCCAGCTCCTCATCTGCTCCCCTTAAGATGCAGTATGAACATGAAGTCTCAATGGAGGCTGAAATTTTGCTTTAATTTCAAGGGGAAGAGCTAAAAAAAAAAAAAAAAAACCTCCTCTCAGAGGATTGTCTCCTTGTAATTTGCATTATACGTGTTCAGATGCATGAGCCACAGGTATTAATGGTTGACTCTACCCGTGGTTCCTGTGTGTCTTCCTCATGTGTTTAGAAGACAGTTCACTCACAGTGCAGCAGACAAGCCTATCTGTCCTTGCTGCTCCTGGGCGTCACCTTTCCATATTCACGTTGTGCCTCAGGATGGACCTCTCTCTCCACAAGAGAGCGCTCTATCCAGCTGCATCTCTCCATCCTTCTCTTTGAACACTTCCTTGTCTCTTCTTTGCATCAAGTGTGGCTTGCCTCATTGGAGCAGCACTAATCTTTCTTTCTTCCTTCCTTTCTTTCTTTCTTTCTTTCTTTCTTTCTTTCTTTCTATCTATCTTTCTTTCTTTCTTTCTTGGTCTTCATCCTAACACTTCAGTTCTCAGACATCCATGCTACACTCAACAAGACAAGCAACTCCTGAGTTCTCTGGGAAATACAATCACTCTGTCTGGCTTTTTTCCCCCCTGTACTTTCTGCTTTAAAATATTAACTGCCTGATTAATTTGCCTGATTCCTTATGCTATTGTAAGATCCATGTCTTGTCCTTTTAAGACTTGCCTCACTCTAGTCAGCCGACTTATCGGCCTCGTTTTAGACTTCTTCATTGCTGATCCGCAGCTCAGCTATGAAAGCATTCAAGTTGCTTTAGAACTCTGTATATGTGACTACTCATAGCTACACGTTCATATTATTCTTGGTTATGATGATCTATGCATTTAGCATGTAGCCAAAGGCCAGACACATAGTAGATGCTCAATAAATGTCCACCCAGACATGTCCTTATCCTTTCGTCTGAGTGGAGATGCCATTAAGTTACAGCTCCTTTTGTATGTTTTTCCTCTTTCACTTAAATTTCGATTTATCCTTTTTCTTTCTACTATTTCCTCTTTAATTTTTCCCATCCCATTCAATTACCTGCCTGCTTTATGGACCTTTGACATGGAAACCAGAATAAAGTAACTGATTGAAACAGTGTCATTCATTTCTCACTAGCTCTAGGCCCAAATCTCAGGTGAATAAGCTCAATGGCTTTTCCTCTGCAGAAGAGCAAATGCAATAAACCTTGTGGAGGGGAAAGAGATTAGGCAGTGGCATTCACCACCCAGTGAGTTCCCTGATCTTTCCTTCCTTTGTCCTTACTAACCATGCAGTGAGGATGCTGACCAGTAGCATGAATAAGCAACATTATCAGGAGCTTTGTCAATGTCATGGTAGAAAACACCAACTAGGTGTGTCACAGCATCATTTGGGCTCACTCTGACCCTCAATTTATATTTTGCAGAACTGAGTAATTTATGCCATTACACACTGTCACCCAGAAGAGGAAATGAACCTCAGTTTCCCTCTTCACAACATTAAGAATTCCAGTCAAAGTCTGTTATCTCTGAAAAGATCTGTGTTTCCTAAGGAGTCCAGTCAGAGTAGTTAAGTGACTACTTGTAATGATCACCATCACCTGAGAAAAAGTGCAAATGTGTTACTACCATAATTCTTAGAAAATGCATGCTTAAAAATTCAAGCAACACTTTTATCTTACAAAGAACTAAACAAAGAACAAATTGTACTGACACATTTACACAGCACCTATGTGTAATCTATCTATTATCTATCTATCTATCTATCTATCTATCTATCTATCTATCTATCTATCTATCTATGTATCTTTCTTTCTTTCACTTGCCACCTAGCTATTACCATCATCTCTTTGTAACAGTAATAATCTTTACTCTCTAACAAATCTGATAATGAAACAAAGGACACAGATTATGAGTCTAAAACAATGTGCTGTTTTATATCTGTGCTGCTATTTGTACCACTAGCTGCAGAAAACACATTACAAACTACACACTGATGACCACAGGGTGGCCCACGGAATGTTTGTCTGCCTGGATCGATGTCATCTATCACCATTATTAGAAAAAAAATTATTTCAGACAGCTCTTTTCTGCTTCCCAGCCAAGCACCCTCTGATCCCATTATGTGATCTCAGGAATAATGTCAAATTATTGGGTAGGGAAGAAAAAGCCAGTACTGTGGAGGAAGAAAAAGCCAGCACTGGGTAGCAAGAGAACACAGGCCTGTGAGACAGGTTGTTTGGGGTTCAGGTATGGCTCTGATTTTTAAAAAAATAGCAATTTGAGTTTTCACCCAAACACCACAATCTGCCTCCTTGCATGTAGAACAGGTGCTAGAATGTCTGTCTCAGAGTTCACAAAAATGCTGGGAGAATTTGCTGTGTGTGGTGATTAGCGTGGTCCTTATGGCAAAATAAAACTCTCAGCAAGTGTTGTCTCCATCTCACTAATGGAAGGCAGAAATAATAACATAATTCAATGTGATGAATTGGAATAATCAGTTAAATTTTACACAACTGATGGCTAGCTCATTAGACCAAGAGATTAATGACTGAAATTAACATGGCTAGGAGCATGGTTGGTCCTGTGTAGAGAAGAAGGCCCCTGTGCCTCAAATTAGGTCTCATATTTCACTTTCCAAAATTTTTTATTTGATTTTTATTCAAATAGAAACTAAGAATAACAAATGGTTAGGACATACAGAGTTCCCAAAGTATTAGCTTTTGGGAAGACAAACATGAAATATCCAGTTCCTGCTATCTATCTACAAAGAACCGTGTGTGTGTGTGTGTGTGTGTGTGTGTGTGTGTGTGTTCACTTGGCATTCATTTTTCTTTCCCATGTTTACTAAGCTATAATTGATATGCAAATAAATAACTAATAATTGCTCCACAAACTGATTGTTATGCAAATGGTAACTGTATACAAAGACATAATCAACACATACTGGTTGATGCCATTCGATATAGGGACATGCTCAAGTGCATATCCACTAATAAAAACCTCTCCCACCTCTGAGAGCAGCCCTGTGTGCCTCTCTTTTCCTTGGTCCTTCCACCAACTCCTTCTCTTCCTCTTCTGCTTTCCTCTTTGATTTTGGGTTAAAACACGTAACATGACATCCATGCTCCTAAGATGTCTGAAAGCATGCAGTCTCTAATTTCCAGCCACAGCCATCTGGTTCATATCCAGTTTCTGGATTTTACTCATCCTGAACGTCCGTAACTTAATACTGATGGGATGGCTTGCTTCCGGTGCCTTGGTAACCACTTCCTGTCTTATATTCCCAGATCACTAGCTGTTAGAGATGTTTACTGTCAGAGAAATTCTGAGACAATGGTGGGTGCTGCTCCTTCTCTGCTGTCCCCTCATTAAAGGTAAATGCTTGCCATGAAGAACACTATGCCAATTGCTAACTCCTCATGAATAATTTGGGTTGCGTGTATTTATTCACTGGAAATATATGAGAGCCAACATCTTCTTACTTAACAGAGAGGGTCACAAGAAGCCTAAAGAGCTGTCTGTTCAACCCAAACAGGTTGGCTGTGGCATTCACAGGACAGGAGTTAAAAACATGTGCATTCCTAACCACGTTAGCAGCATCCCTTAGGTGCTGCCTCACTGGAAAGCTTTGATGTTATCCTGACAATTCAGCATATGTGCTCCGTTCCTTGGAGGTGGCTGCTATTAATAGAAAATGAAGAGTGTGTTCACAGGTGACATGAAAGCCAGCCTTCCTTCTCCCTGCTTCAAGGGGAAGAGGAAGTTTATCCCCTATAGTGATCTGCTCCTGTTTGCTCACTATCCAAGGCAGGGCTTTAGTACAGATAGATGTTCTTGGGACTATGCTGATCATAAAGAATTTCTGAAGAATTAAGAACAGCTGTTTTTCTTATCTTTCTTTTTGTTGATTTTGCTTGCTTGCTTGTTTTTTTGAGACAAGGTTTCCCTGTGTAGTACTGGCTGTCCTGGAACTCTCTTTGTAGACCAAGCTGGCTTCGAACTCACAGAGATCTACTTACCTCTGCCTCTGAGTGCTGGGATAAAAGGTGTGTGCCATCACACCTGGCAAGAACACAGTTGTAAGAACTGTGTTTAAACACTTATGACTGACTGATTGGGCCTCAATGGATTCTGTTGCTTAGATTTCAGTGTGGTCATGACACATCTTTATTTGGATGGTTTTAAAAGCTCAACCACAGAAAAGATAACAAGTCTTTAAAATTGTCGTCATAAATCAATATCGTGCTGGGTTCTCAGCTATACTTTTACAATGGAACAGGAGATATGATGGACTTAGTAGCTCAACATTGTGTCCTTCTGCTTCCTCGCTGCAACTGGGGAAGAAAAAAAATCAGTGGAATTTCCTTTGGCTTGATTAGGTTCTTTTTCTAAGAATCTTGGTTAATGTGCTGCTTGTGTTTGCAGTACAAGGAAAATGTCTCACCAGAGAAAGCACAAGATCACTCCCTCATTCCTCCAATTACATTTGCTCTGACATTTAACCTTTTCAACAATTTCCTAATGCTAGCATCTAGTTTGACAGTTTGATGTTTATTCTGTTTTACTTCCTGATACTGTTCCAAGCTTTATTTCCCTTAAAATGTAAGACTATATTTTTTTATTCCAAAATTTGAAATATAATGTGGGAAGTAGAGATCAGTCCTGGCAGAGTTATCCAGAGGCATTAGAAATGTAAAGTTCTGATTACTATATAGATTATGTACACATTGTGGATGAATCCTATCATGGAGTCTAGAAACATGTCATTTAATCCCATTGGAGTTCTTTTAAGAGGGTTTGATGAATGCAGTTATTCTACAGAGATCAAATCCTGATACTAAGCTGCATGGGTTGACTCACAGCAGGCAGAGGCAGAAGGCAGATTAATATGAAGATAAACTGAGGAGTGTCGTCCCATAACCAGAGGCTCATACCTCCTGCCTCATGTGACTCGAGCAGCAGCTGACGTTCATCCCATTCCATTCTTATGACTTCGGCAAGAGCCCATGGAATCCTTGGAGACGAAAGGCTGTTTTGCACAAACAGCTAGAGTGGCTTCAGGAATATCATCAGATGGTGCTGCTCAGCCTTTGAACTGGGTGTCTCCAGGCAATTTAAAAGCACATTTTGTATGTAATTTAACATTGGAGTGTTTTCGTGTGCCTTCTCCTAAGGAAATTCCGGACCGGTGTGAGCTAGGTGATTTGGAGGACTGGGGTACACAGTGAGCTGCTACTGTTCCATCATTTTCTACCAGTAACACTTTTAAATATCTCAAGCTGCTTCCAGAATAATGGGAATACATTTAGGCGTTAAGTAAGCAGTAAATTAAATGAGCAAAAATACTGGGCAGAGACCAGAGTGTCACACACACACACACACACACACACACACACACACACACACACACACACCAAAAACATTTTTAGAGGCTATATAAACCCTTAAAGACACAGACTAAAAGAAGAACTCCTGATTGTCATAGACTGAGCAAGGTGAAATGAAATGAACCAAAATACTTGTGATATGAGTAGCTGGTGTTATATGAAAGCCGGTTACTATTAGCAACGGCAGGAGACATAGATTGCTCTTTTTAAATATATATTTATCATTATAGTTTGTAAAGAGAAACACAAAGTCTATCATTCCAGGGCAAAAAGTCTATCTGTCTACAAAGAGATCACCTGGCAAGGTTGAACCAAGTGGTCTGAGCACAAGCCACAAAAGCACAGCTGCACATTGCTGGTTCTTATTTCCATTTTTATTAAATTTCTCCCTTGCCCCAAACCTTTGAATTTCTTTAGGATTGTCCTTATTTCATTTCAGCCCTGTGAATCAATGCTAATTTGGCTGTCTGGGTGTGATGACACATGCTGTTTTTCATCTTTTCCTTGCCTGTTTTCTGACTGTAACGTTTTGAGGTATCTGTGCATAGTTGAACCTCATTGATCCAATTTACTTTAAAATATCTCTGACTTACATAAGGATACAAGAAGGGTTCTTTTTTTTTTCATGACACTGAGGAGAGATAAGTAGCCTATCATAGGGAGATTTGACATCTAGCACTGGCCACTTGCTGCTTGCAGCTTTCAAAGTTACCTCATCTTTAAAACTCAAGTTTCCTTATCTGTCACATGAAGAGATTGCAGCTGATGACCATGGTGGTTCCCTCAGAGCCAGCAATCTTACTCTTTGTAGTAAAAATCAATATCCGCCTGCCAGTCATTTTTGACACTGCAAAAAATCGCGAAGTACCTGCAGCATTATTCAGAGGGGAGCAGGTTTTAAACTCACATGAAATCTTACGTGGATTCTCTGGATTCTGCTTTCCTTTGTGTTAATTTTTGGGGGGAAGTGACACCCAGGGAGATGAAGTAGCCCGTGACACCACCGTACAGCAGGAGATATAGCTGCTGTTTTCTAAATTACCTATTATCAAGACTGTTCTGAGTTTCTGGAGAATCTGAAGATTTAAACATTAACAGTGTTTGACCAATATCCTAATTGTTTTATGGGGGTTTGGAGACACTATAGAGCTGCGAGTTGGAACAGGTTTTTCATAGATGTGTCGTGCAGGGGTGCATATCTTACCCTTGGTTCCACTTATCCTAGTTCCAATCTAGGCCAATCAAGGTCAAAAGCACTAAATGGAAAATTCCAGAAATAATTTATAACCTTCAAATTGCACTTCAACTGGCCTGAGCAATATGACAAAAATCCTGTGTCCATATTGCTTCATCCCATTCATAATTTGAATAATTCTTTGTTACCTAGAGTTTCCATGCCATACTTGTTGCCTTCTCACTAGTTTCCGGGAAGCAGCAGTCTCGGTTCTCAGATGGACTGCTGTAGTATTGCCATGTGGAGAGTCAAGTCACTTTTATTTTAGTTACTATGGCTCAAGACACAAATGCATTGGTTCAAAGGAAGTCGCAGACATAGAACACAGGAGGGAAGATTAACTCTGGGGTTGTCTGACAACACTGCAGGGCAGAGGGAGAAAAAGCACAGTTGACATACAGCTTGGTTCTTCCTGTGGTTCTCAGGATCCACTGGGTATTTTAAAATTCGTCCCCTGAGGAAGTGGAGGAAATGCTGCATAATGTTTACAAGTCTAGATGACAGGTTATTAAAATGAACAGTATACAAAGCTGACAACCACGGAAGACAACGCATATCTTCTGATACATCTGTTGATAAAGCCAGATGTAGACGTGTGATAAGTGCTTTCTGCACCCGCACCAGGCAATGGTCAACTCCCAGACATGTACCTTGAGGAAGGCTTTAAAAAATTCATGTGCCTTTCCAGAAATTATCAGCTATATAAATCAAGTAAGCCACCCTCAACCCTGATTTATGCAATGGCTTGCTGATGACATTTTAAGTACTGCTGTAAAAGCATATTGTGGTTAATTTAAAATGTAATTAATGTAAGATTAATTGCTGGTGCAGAAACTGGAACATGCTACTGACAAGTGAAACGAGAACAGGGGTGGTCGGCATGGAATCTACAGGCAAGAGCCTGGGTTGTATAGGTCTGTTCCTCCCGCACTGTCCATTGCTGGCAGCTGATGCTGTGGTACTGGCCCCAATTTCTTAGACCTTGTTTTGAACAGGAAAGGAAATTCATCATCAGACTTGACAAAAAATCTTTTTAAAGCCTCCATCTGGATTCGTTTCCACTCTACTTACACTGTTTAGCCTCATGGGCTACACCACCTAAACACATATTGAGAAGGGTGTATCATCATATCGAGAGAATTTGGATTCCCATCTAAGGTCCAAAGTTTAGCCAGCTGGTAACCAGTTGGCTGGCTTGAGAAAATACTGTTCCAAAACTCAGTGACTCTGACAGTGATGGAGGCACAGGGGCTAGAATATTAAGCTTAATGACTCTTGAATCGATCAGTATTTCTCTCAAAGCACCCCTCTAAACACAACAGCACAAGCTTTAATTAACATCTGACATTCATGTTTGACTTCTTGTAAATTTTTCTACACTATCCACTGAGGCAACAGAAAGGAGAACAGGAGTTTCTTGGAAGTATGATGGGAGGAAAACACAAATTTAACTGAGATGGAAGAGAGGATAAAGTAGAAAGTATGGATGATGCAAAGGAGTCCTGTATCCTGGGACGGGGGATGAAACGGCAAGCATCGCAGGTCTCATCGCGATGTTCCAAAGCAAACTCCATTTAGATTGGTTGAAATCTCACCACCTTTCACATAGGAACAAAGTCAACAGTATTTAAAATAACTGAAAATTAAACTCTAAGGATACATGTCTTTATTGGGTTAACTCAATTTAAAACCTAAAACAACAGAGAATATTTCATAACCCATGTTTAGTATTACCAGTAACATGGGATTACATAGATTAAAACATAAAACAACAAAATAAAATCCAATGTAGGTCTTAGTATCAAGGCAACCACAGATGAGCTATAATTGCCTCTAGCTCCCTAGAATTCTTGCTACTGTAAGAAACCATGCACCAGATTCATGTTCCTATAAGGCAGCATCTAGGAAGATCACAAAATATATAGTTTAGAGTTAATATATTAAACAGCAAATTCAGCATATTTGGTAGTTACTGAGAGCTGTCACCATAAGTTTTTGCTGTAACCCACAGGCTGTGTTCCAGTATGTAGTATTGTCCTGTTTGCCACAAAGACCCCATGGCCTGGAATGCCATCTATAGAAGGACAGACTCTGAAACATAGCGTCTCCATGAATCAAAATGTCCTTTTGTTTAACATGATCCAACATTCCAGGGCTATTAGCTTGTTTGCTGATCCTCAACACAAGAGGTGGAGAGGAAATTGAAATGCTGTGTGTGTTACATTAGCCTTCCTCAGGGTCTGCTGTTTGCTTTCCAGAGATTATTTTTAGAAGACTTTCCCTCCCGTGGACATAAGGGTCTTCCAGTTAGCAGATATGAGCAGATGTGTTTAGTGTGCTTTACTTTCCAGCTTTTTTATCTTCAGAATAAAACTGACAGTGATTAGCACACTGACCAGTTTAGAGAGAACATACATGCCATTTAGCATCTTGAGACTTAGACTTCACCAAACAGATGAATCCCAGGAAGTGTTAGAATGTAGAGACTGAGTATAAATATTCCAAGCAAAAGAGAAGATTGTAAGTCAAGTTTTGATAGTAAACATGAAGAGCACAGGAGTGACTGTCTTAGTTAAAAATGTACAAGGTGGGAAGGTGGGCAGGCATGAATTTGATGTGGATGATGGGAATCAGAGAAGGAGTGAATTTTCAACCATAGAAGTTGTTAAGAACATGGAAAATAAAATATGTACAGGGGAGACCTAAAGAGGTGGAAAGAAGGCTCGATTGCAGAGCAGTGGTTGGAAGTTCAAAAGTAAACAAGCATAGCTCATCATCTGGGTGAGTACAAGAGGAACACTGGAAAAGTCAAGGATGCTTCAGTATTTCACTGTGGTTTTCAGTAGCATGTGACTATTAAGAGGCTTTGATTTAGACTCCAGTGGGCTGAACGATCTATCTCCAGTGAGATCATTTGTGATCCTAAGTGGCACGTTTCCTCAAACTAAACTGTGATCCAGTTACCAACATCTGAATCCAGTTCCTCAAGGGTTCTGCTGATTTTCTTTTAGTTACAATAACTGGAGATAGGTGGGTAATTTAGAGACAGTGGGAGCTCTGCGAACAGAAGCCAACAGACACCCCCTCCATTCCGCCAAACTGTCATGTGAACTTATAATTAATAATTATCAGGCGGATTAGGATAATTCTAATTAACTTGGTGGCAGAATTGACTTTTATTTGTGTGACCAGCCACTGTCTTCTGGAGCTCCATCTAGCGGAGTCTAGAAGGTTCTGGAGGTGCACTCAATGGGTTTGATGTGAGGGACTCAGGAATAGAGTAGGTAGAGACGCCCAAGCACCCAGATCTCTGCAGTAAATTGGCTCACTGAAGGAGTCCCGGAGTACAGGCAGTTGAGTGGAGGCCGCCAAGGCACCCATGCGCCTTTGCACATACGGAACGGTAGCATCTTTAACCATCTCTATCAGTAAAATGTGCCTTTAAGACTCCTCCAGAAAATTAGTATCTCTTTTCGCCCATTATGCCTTATTTTCCTTCTAAGGCGATATTCATGTTGCAGAGTTTTTAACAGCGTTTTTCTTTAACAGTCCTTAAGGGAATGCTATTAAAGTGCGTATGTCCTGGTGTGGTGGTGGAAGTAAAGCTCTTGAGGCATATCCAGACATTATTACTGCATGTCGGAACCCTACATGTGCTTACAAGCGTGTGTGCCTGTTATTAGATGATGTCATTACTACACTGGGCTCCAGAGGTGCTCTCCTGCACATAGGCTTAGCATTTCTATTTGTAAACAACTGTAAAATTTGTCTCCCATTAATTTTATGTTATAGGATACAGCAGCAAACTACCCTCATCGTTCTCCATTAATTTGTTTGGCACCTGAGGTGGGAAGTAAGAAAATAATGTTTGGTTTTCAAAAGAGTCACTATAACTGGCCTCTCTCAAAATAATCGAAAGCTCACTTTTCTTTTAAACTCCCCAAGAGTTGAAATGTAGTTTGAGTAGAAATAATACCTTTATGAAAACTAGAAATATGAACAAAATAATGTAGCAAAGTAGGTGAATCTTTTACAGTACATACAGCTTCCCACGTTGCTATAAATTGTGTCACAAGTTAGGAAGTAAGCCAACAACCAAACTGCAAAGTATCTCCATTTAAAAAATTAAATTACGGGTTGGAGTGAAGGCTTAGTGGTTAAGAGCACTGTCTGTTCTCCCAAAGGACCCAAGTTCAATTCCCAGCACCCACATGGCAGCTCATAACTGTCTGAAACTCCAGTTCCAAGGAATTTGACACATCCGACCAATGCACATAAAATAAAATAAAATAAAGTAAATAAAAATAAAATAAAATTTAATTACATTGACTGTGTGTATCATGTTTGCTGTGTGCATGTGTGTGTGTGAACGTGTGTGTGTGTGTGAACGTGTGTGTGTGTGTGTGTGTGTGTGTGTGTGTGTGTGTGTGTGCATGCATGCTATAGCTCATATGGGGAGAAGATTAGACAACTTAGGGGAATTAATTTTCTCCTTTGACTGGGGGGGGGTCCTGGAAATTGAACTCAGGTCATGAGGCTTGACAGTAAGAGGCTTTACCTGATGAGCCCTCCCTCCTGCCCTGTGTCCCTGCTTTTAAAAATAGCCTATTGAATACCTGCCTGTGTGGGATATATTAATATAGATGACTATGAAATTTCAGGATTTATTTTAATAAATATTAATATATATGTATAAATATAAATACATATTGAAACAGTATTCTATTGATACTACAGTTGTCCCTTCATGCTCAAAATAAAATAAACTCACACAGCACATTTAATTACAACTAAGTGTGGAAACCTAAGCACTCATAAACCAGGCTAGTTAAAAGCATGCTAGGAATTTATTCTTGTTTTCAAAGACCTTTTTGTTTAGTTATGAGAGACAAAGTATAATTATCTATGTGTAATTGGCATCGTTATGGAAATATAAATGGCAAGAGGGAAATTATGCTATCTGCATCTCTTTTGAATTACTTTGAGAGATGTGAAAAATGATTTATTCAGTAATACAGAAATGTATGGCTGCATTTAACCTCTCCATGAAGACTGTGACGTCAGCTTTCATCGTAAACTCAAGAGGGTTTGAATCACCAAGGAGACACACCTCTGGATTTGCATGTAAGGATGTTTGCCAATAAGACTGCCTGGTGGGGGTGAGCTCCATTCTCAAAGTTGGCACATGCCAATAGTTGGTCCAGATATAAAGAGGTCTCGGCACAAAGAAAATCATCCTTGCCTCTTCTTTGCAAGTGGGTATATATTCTGCCACCATCCTTTCCTGCCATAAGTTTTCAGTTTTTTCAGTCTTCCGATGTGTGCTCAACACCAGGGGCTCTCGAGGGAGCTTCCAGATGTTAATCTTCAGAGCAGGACTGCTGAGATATCAGCTTCATAGACTGAGTAGGTACTGGGTTCTCACCTCTTCAATATGCAGTCCAGTGACTGGACTACCCAGCCCCTTCCATTCTAATAAATATCCTTGGATCATTCTCTCTCTTCTCCCTCCCTCCCTCCCTCCCTCCCTCCCTCCCTCCCTCCCTCCCTCTTTTGGTTAAGTTTCTCTAGAGAACTCTGCCTAATGCAAAGACCTCATAGCTAACTCCTTGGAGAAACACTGAATTTGATTGTAATTTAAGTTTTGTGCAGCTTAGTATAAGTTTTAAATTGGACGAAATATAATCCCGAGGAGAGGCATGAGCTATGGATTCAGAGAGATCTGCCATTTAACTTATCTATATTCATCCACTGAGTTTGGTTTCCACACTCACAAGATGGGATACTACTTAACACGAAACCAAATTAGAACATACATATATAATTAGGCAAGGATACCCCAGGGATGCCAGAACATTGCTCTACCAGTCTCCTACTAGATCTAACAATTAGTGAGGGTTGTACCAAGCCCTACTGCTACATGCCCAGGACCTCTGTATGCAGAGCTGATCTGCTGCACACCAGAGTAGGCCCTCCCAGGCTTTTAGTCACTGCAACTTCTGGTATTCTAAAACTATGACATTTCATCTAAAATGGAGCTGTGCAGACCTTTAAATACCAACTAGAGTAGCTAAATAAAAGGTGAATGATTTGTCTTCTTAGAAATAAAAAAGCTCATTTTCCCTGGATTTGGCAATAAGCTCCAAGAATTTTGCTGATATGGATGTCAAAATATTTTGTAAGGACCCAGGAGGGCTCTTACGAACTTGCCAAACTTGTAGCTTCGATCTCCTTTTTTTTATTAGAGAAAGAATAAGAAGAAATGCAGTTGTACCAGTTACTTTTTAAGGCAGAAGTAATTCAACACAGGAAGGGAAGTTCTTTTAGCAAATTATTCTGCAATTTATAAGTAATAAGTACCTTTTAGAATGGGCCTTGATCTAAATGGCATAGCCTTATTCAAACATCAACTTAGAGTGAGGAGAAAATTGAGTAGCTAGTTCATGAACAAGAATTCAGCAGTGTGTGTGTGTGTGTGTGTGTGTGTGTGTGTGTGTGTGTGTGTGTGTGTGTAAAGTATTTGGAACAATTGAAAAGCTCTTAACATATAGCTTTCAAAGTATATTGCTGATGAGATTTTCCCACGAACTCTGGTGCCCCATATTTGACCACATCCTCTGGATGGGGAGGCCTGGTGGCACTCAGAGGAAGAATAGCAGGCTACCAAGAAGAGACTTGATACCCTATGAGCATAGAGAGGGGGAGGAGGTCCCCCTCAGTCACAGTCATAGGGGAGGGGAGTAAGAGGAAAATGGGAGAGAGGGAGGAATGGGAGGATACAAGGGATGGGATAACAATTGAGATGCAATTATGAATACATTAATAAAATATATATTAAAATATGTAGCTGATGAAAGTTAAAATTATTAAATATAACTTCATCAAGATGCTAATTTTTTAACTTTGTGAAAATCACGTTAAGGGTTAAAGAACACTTCATACTGGGAGAGCTTGCACATCCCGATCCCTAGGAATTTGTCTTACTAAAATAAAGCTTCTTATCAAGTGGAAACTGATAGACAGATGTTCATAGTATTTTTCACTCAGAGTAGCCAGAACAATCAGCCAACCATACGTCCTTCAATGGATGAATGGTTAAGCGAATCGGCATACTCACCATGGAACAGTACTCAGTATAAGGAGGAAGAAGTGTATACACAAAAGCCTGCATAAGCCCCAATAGAATTATTCTGAGCGGGAGCCAGGCATGGTGGTGCACACCATTAATCCCAGCACTTGAGAGGCAGAGGAAGGCAAATCCCTGTGAGTTCAAGGTCTACAAAGCAAGTTCTGGGACAGCCAGGCTACATACAGAGGAAACTCCATCTTGAAACCAAAAGAGAGAATTAAACTGCGTGGGAAAAACAGTATCAAAGGACATATATACTCAGAATTCCATAAATGCACCGTTGGTGAGAGTGTGCCATTGGAGAGCGCATTTGTAGCGGCCAGGACTTAGAATGAAGGAGTATATACAACCATCAATGAGTTGCCAAAAAGAGTCTTGTGGCTACCACACAGTTAAATGCCTTGATTGTGCTGGTGGCTGTACAAATCCATGCACCTGACAAAATTTCTTCCTGCAAAAACGCATGTGTACACACATACACTTTAAGGGATTGAGTGGCTTGCTTCTGCTGAAATGTGAGTAAGCTCTATAGCTTGGGCTAATTATCAATTTATAAAATGCTTGGATTCCTCATGTCAACGCCTTGGTTTTTTTTTGTTTTTCTTACTTAACTCAAAAGACTCCAAAGAGAGCATTATATTTCACAAACAGCCAGCACAATAAATATTCTTTTTCTCCCTACACTCTCCCGTCTCTTCTCACACCTGCTTCTGTCTTTTCTCTGAACCAAACCTTCAGCAAAAGTAAACACACAAAACATAGCTCTGCTCCTCCCTCCCTCTTCACTGTCACAAATACATCACCCTTTGCCTGTTGTAAGTCCTGCCCCCTTTCATCTGCAGGGTTTCCTACATTCTGGGTCAGCTCTATATCTGCAGACTACTTCAGCATCTCAAGATCACCTTAGTTTATCTCTTCCCTCATCATAGCAGGAAAAAAAGAAACATGTTAAAAAAAAAAGAAAGAAAAGAAAAGAAACAAATTCTTTCAGGCACTAGACGTGCAGACACAAAAGTGGGGAAAAGAAGGATGTAAACACTGCTGAGGGAGTTCCAGCTTGGTTGGCTTCCTTCATTTTCAGAGAGGGCAAGGTACCCCACACTCACTTGTGAAGGCCCTAGGGACCATGTGTGATGGACAACCAGGCTTAAACAATAGCAGCTAGCAAAGGAAGCCATTGTCCAGCAGAGAGAGTGGTGTCAGTGCTCTGAAACTTAACAGGCCACAAGCAACACCCAATAAGCACCTAATGTACTCCTAATGTTTTGCTCTTGCCATAAAAAGCCCCAAATAAGATAAAACCAGATAAAATTAAAGGACACAAGTGAACATATGGAAAGAAACTTGATGCTGCTAGTTTTTTAGGAAAATGTTGATCAACTCTGAGGCAGGAAACCATCACATGCGTGTTAGAGTGATGGAAGTCCTGAGTGACCAGAGCTCTCACACCTCGATGGCTCACACACAACATGCTGTAGGCACAGCAGGGAACAGTTTTCTCATGCAGTT
Source organism: Acomys minous (assembly GCF_964271855.1). Classification (NCBI taxonomy): domain Eukaryota; kingdom Metazoa; phylum Chordata; class Mammalia; order Rodentia; family Muridae; genus Acomys; species Acomys minous. The sequence goes on from NC_140487.1 coordinate 61,966,986, forward strand.
AAACATCCGCTTACCTGCAAACTCAGTCCTAGGCATTTATCCAAGTGAAATGAAAACGTATGTTCAAAGAAAGATCTGAATGAAAACACAGTTCTGCATACAGGTTTTATTGGCTCACATTAGATGTTACCCTAGTATTTTCCACCGGGTAAGTGTATGAGCATATGTCCTAGGGGTGTGTATATAACAGAGCCATACCCTGAATCACAGTGGTGCCGGCTGTAACACAACGTGAGTGAATGAGAACCCACTATACTAAGTTGAAATGACTCCATAGAGGCTAAACTACAGACACAGAAAACAGATGGGTCATTAATGGTTTCTGGTAGGCAGTGATCTTCCGTAAAAAGTCACAAGCGAAATATTTGGGGTGATGGCGTTTTTTCTATACCTTGATTGTGCTGCATTGTACTATATATAATTCAACTCTTAAAAAAATGTACAGCGAAAAGGCTAAGTTTTATTGTATGCAAACTTCACTTCAGTTTCTTTTGGGAGGAAAAGAATGCAGCCTAAAAGTGAATTACATAGAGCCTGCTACTGTGTCTCTTCAGATAAAACATTGGGAATCATACTGACATGCATATAGATGAATTTCAAGTATTTTATTGCTGAATTATAAGGTTTAGAACTAGGAATGCATTGAATTTAAAGAAGCAGTGACTACAGCTGGAGAAGGAAGGTGTGGGCTTCACTGCCAAACTTCTAAAGGATGGGCAGGACCTGGCTGGACAGAGAACTGACAGAGCAATTTCCCCTGAAGGAAAGTGAATAAAATACGCTAACAATGAGAAGCCATACCTGAGAAGTCAAGTTTGTGCCAGGAGCAATGACAAATTGATTTGATAAAGAGGATAGAAGCAAACTGCAAAGGTCTTAAATTTCACGCATAGCCTGACTTAGGACTAAAATTTTCTCAAAATACAATTTTGGCAAGGTTTTGAGACGAGAGTGACCATAAAATAAATAAATAAATAAATAAATAACAGTGTGTCCTGATGTTGTTGCCAGAAGTACTGTGTGTCCTACATAAAATGAAAGGAGCTTCAATTTGGCTCAACAGTAAAAGGAGGTCAGTGGGGGTACCTATGATGCAGAGTCTAGAGTCTTTTGATTTTTGAACTGACATCTTGCCAGATTGTCTTAATAATGGATACCTGCTATTTAAAACAAAATCTTTGACTCTTCGGATATTTGATATCATGGAGCACAGCTGCTTCTGGCATTTTATTCTACTGTTTCTAGAAAGGAGACATCATCACATAGGGAAATGTCTGCTCTGGGGGGTCTGTTTTTGTTTAAGCCTGGGAGGACTGCAGCTGTCTAGATAGCCACATGCATAAGTCATGTTTGAATTCATGAACAACGAGCATTTGGATATCCTACATAACACCATTTTTTTCTGCACCCAAGTTCAAGTGTATTGGTCCTTACACAAGAGGAAGCATCAGTGTGTGACTGGGTAGCATCAGCATCCGGTTCTCATGCAGCTACCTGCCTCTTGGCTTATCTCAGCTGTCTCTTCTAAAGTTAGAATTAATTTTCTTCATTTGAAAGATGTCAGTAAGTAACTAAAGTGCAAGGGTTTGGCATTCATTTCCATTCAGTGTTAGATGTTAGAGAATCTATTAGCTATCTATTTCTGCAAAATTCTTACAGAAACCTTAATTGCATGTTAGGTTCTCAGTAAATACACCATAACCATTCAAAGAAAAAGATGAACAGTTACCGTACCCTGCTGTTAAAGTGGGTGTGGCTCTGAGCCTTTCAGAACTCTCTTAATGAATCAGGAGATGTGCTGTATTAAGAAAGTGCCAGCTACCTTGCTGAGTAGAAAATAGATAAACCTTAAAACAGCTCTAAGCAACAATGAGCTCATATCGAATGCCCTTCATCCACGAGTCCTGGAGGTCTTTACAAATGGCACAACATTAACTTGAAGACCACTCTGGAGGAGCATCAAATTAATTTCCATTACATCAATGGAACCCCTGAGAGAAGCATGTCCACCCATAAGCACAGTTTAACCCAGCTCTTAGCACAGTTAAGGCCGGATTCTACCAGCCATCTGCTCTAACAGCTGATTTCGGTTCCTGGGATAAAAGAGGGCACGGGGATGTCAAGAAAAAGACTAGCCATATTCACTCATTCACTCAGCATATTTTGAGCCTACACGGATATGAATTCAATACTACATGATAATTATTCTCAAAGAGAAATTTTAGGAAACATTAAAAGAGCAAGTTCTGTGACAACACCTGGTTGAGATACAATGCAAATAAATGGGGTGCATCACTGCATATGAAGAGGACACGTTGTCAGCTTTCCAGTGGATGCTTGAAATAATGGAGACAATTGAATTCTGAATTCTGTATGTATTGTGTTTTTTCCTATACATTCATATCTGTGATAAGGTTTAACTTATAAATTAGGCAACGGATTAATAAAACAATAACACTACAGTATAATAAAATTACATTCTCTCTCTCTCTCCTCTCTCTCTCTCTCTCTCTCTCTCTCTCTCTCTCTCTCTCTCTCTCTCGCCCCCCTCACACACACACACATACATACACACACACAGTAGCCAGAGTAAATCATTGTGTGACTGGGTAATGCAGGTATATTGGGAATTAGCGGATAAACACAATGTAGTACGTGTGCTATTCCATAAGGCTTAAAATTATTCCCACTGCCAGTAAAGAAGTCAGTTCAGAGGTCACTACACACAGTCACACAGGACACATGGCTCATCAGCTTTATGATACCAATGTAGAGTAGTAAATGTAATTTATAAGAATGTCAACATGGGTACCACCTCACAAATTAAACTTATGATTCATGCTTATATTGCATAGAATGCCATCTACTTATTATACAAAGGAAAAAAAAACGCAAGTGTACATATAGCTGGTCCATCTGTGTCTGAATGAAGTGGAAAAGGATGAATGGGCTCAGTATGGCAGGGAGAAGGCAAGAGATTTGCAGAGAGAAGATCGAATTCTGTGACTTGGTTGGGCTGAAGAAAAAAGACTTTATTTTGATTCTACAACACTAGACTGTGATTTTTACTGACTTTTAACAAAATAGGAACACAGTGAATTCTTTAGATGATGGAGATGAACAACTCACACCTGGAACATGATGGAGTTTCAGTTTAAAAGGGCTCCAAGTCCCTGAGGGGATTTGGGATGCAGGGAATCTCTTTCACAGGACACAACCCTCAACGTCAAGGCCATTATGTATCAAGTGGCCCCAGCTCAGAGGAAGAGTCCTTCTAGTCTATTAGTTAAACAGAGTCTGCTTCTTTTTTTCTACATTCATCTAAACTGAATCCAGTGTTCCACATTTTATTCCTATACTGCTTAATTTTAGTTGTCGTTCCCTGTATTTCCTTCCTTATCATCTTTTTCTTTCTTCCTCCCCATTTATCCTCCCATCCATAACTATCCATTCTATTATCCTTTCCAAATGAGGTCTCTACGTTCCCTCCAGTCTCTCCCTCTACCCCTACACTCTGTGACTCTATGGATTGTAGGCTGGTTATCATTTCCATGAAATTTGCTCAGATGTCTCTGTTGGCTTCTTTATCAAAGGAACTCACAATGGATAGAAGGCTAACATCCAATATATATATATATATATATATATATATATATATATATATATATATATATATATATATATACTCAAAAAATAGCTATCAAAAAACTAAATAACCCAATTAAAAACAGGTTACAAACCTAAAAAAGAGAATTTTCAAACGAGGAAAGTTGAATGGCCAAGAAACCCTTAAAGGCTAAGCATCCTTAGCCACGAGGGAAATGCAAATTAAAGCTATTTTGAGATTTCATCTTATACTCATGAAAATGGCTAAGATCAATAAAACAAATGACAGCTCATGCTGGTGAATATATAAAATACGAAAAACACATATCCTATACTTGTGGGAGTACAAACTTGTATAGTCACTGCGGAAATCAGTGTGGAAATGCTAGATAAAATGGAAATTAATCTATCTCAAAATGGAGCTAAAATACTCTTAGGCATATACCCAAAGGATGCTCCATCCTATCACAGAGATATTTGCCCAAGCATATACATTGCTGCTCTACTCATAATAGCCAAAAATTGGAATCAATATAGCTGGCCCTCAACAAAAGAATGGATAAAGAAAATGTGACACACTTACACAAAAGAGTATTACTCAGCTGTTAAAAGTGAAAATTTCAGGTGAATGAACGGCAATAGAAAAACATAATCCTGAGTGAGGTATCCCCAACCCAGAAAGAGAACTATGGTATGTGTTCATTTATATGTGGACGATAGTTGTGAAGTCTATGATAACCATGCCACAATCCACAGAATCACAGACAGTAGGTATAGAGTAAGGGGGATTTGGAAAGGAAAATAGATATGGATGGATGGGAGTGACAAGAATGGGACGATCTCGTAGAGAGGAAGAGGGAGGAAGGGAACAAAAAAAGAAATACAGGGAGAGACAGCTAAAATTAAGGGCCATCTGAGGAGTAATATGGAAATTTACTACAACAGATACTCCCATATATGTAGATTTCAGTTAGATGGTCTTCATGTATATGCATTTGTATATACATCCATATATATATATGTACACACATATATATATATATATGTACATATATATATATATATATATATATATATATATATATATATATATATATACACACACACACACACACACGAAGGCTATCTGTATATGAAGACTAATTGAAATCATAAAATAATGGGGGAGACAGAAACCCATGAGGACATTTTTTTTTGTCACAAATTGATGCCTCCAGTCCCAGAATAATTTGCATCTTGTTGGCCACAGGGGTTCCGTAGGAATCCTCAAGCAACCCAGACTATTGCCAAGACTATAAGTTGCTCTCCACAAACAGATAGCAAGGCCCATATCTAAACATAACACCTATACAATTCACTGGGCGTGGAGAAGATGAATCGGTGCCTTCACTCCCATATTCTAGCATCTTTGGTACTGGAAGGCACTCTCCATGCACCAGATGGAAACATAAACACCAAGCCAGCCCCAAAAGTTTGGATTAACAATGGTATCCTGCCTGCAAGATATGCTCAGACAGTGGTGGCACAAAGCTTGTGGGGATAACCAATCAGTATCTGTTTTAACATAGAGCTCACACTACAAGATGGAACCCACGCCCATCACTGTATGTGTGACCAAGAACCTGTGACTAGAAAGCCCAGGGACTAGGTTAAAACAAAACAACCAAAACAACTCAACCCCCCAAAACATAGCAATAAAATGACTTGTAATGGCATTCTTCTTTACTCAAGGGTCAGTGCCTTGCCTGGCCATCATCAGAGAAGCTTCCTCCTTCACCAGATAAGAGCAAATGCAAAAACTCACAGCTATACATTGTGTGGAGTGAGAGACCTTGAAATGCTCAGTCCTAAATGGGATGTCTCCATTAAATCTCTCCCCTCAAGCCTCAGGGAACCCTGAGGAAAAAGAGGTAGAAAGAATGTAAAAGCCAGAAGAGATGGAGAACAACAAGAAAACAAGGTGCTCTAAGTAAACATAATCAAAGCGAATGTGAATTCATAGAGTGTGAGGCAGCATGCACAGGGCCTGCCCAGGTCTGCACTATGCCCTTTGCATACATAGTGTGGTTTCTAGTTTAGTGGGGTCTTTTAATTCCTTCCTTCCTTTTCTCCTTTCCCTCTTTCTTTCTCCTTTCTTTCTTTCTTTCTTTCTTTCTTTCTTTCTTTCTTTCTTTCTTTCTTTCTTTCTTTCTTTCTTCCCTTTACAGCCTGATCTCAACCGCCTTCCTCTTCTCCTCTCAGTTCCACCCTCATGACTTCTCTTCCCCATTTCTCCCCTCTCCTTCTCAGAGAAGGGAAGACCCCCAAGGGGTACCAATCCACTCTGCCATGTCAAGTCACAGCAGAATAAATGCATTTTCTGCCGCTGAGGCACAACAGGGCAACCCAGCTAGGGGAAAAGGATCCAAAGGCAGGCAACAGAGTCAGAGACAGACTCTGCTGAAAATCCTGAATGTGTAAAGATTAAGCCTCTGCTTTTTGTTTCTTCTCTTGGGTTCTTCTCCTTCTGATTGTTCCGTCTAATTCCAATGTGTTGATTTTTGTTTTATTTTATTATATTTTACTATATAGAATATATTTTATTTTTTATGAAAGAAAGAAAATAATCACAATATATTAAATAGGAAAAGTTTTCAAAATGACGGGGCATATCTTATTTTATAAATACATATGCATATTTTAAAAATACATATTCTAAACATAAAATAAAAGAATTCATTTTTTCATTGACTGTTGGGTGCTCTGAGAAACAGATTCTCAGAGAGAGAGAAAGAGAGAGAGAGAGAGAGAGAGAGAGAGAGAGAGAGAGAGAGAGAGAGAGAGAGAGAAAGAAAGGGGAGTGTCTCCTGCAGTTCCAGGAAGCTTCAGGACAGAGAGAAGCTGATGAGATGCTTCAGATGTCTATACTCCTTGTGGGTGTCTTTCTGGAAGCAGGAACTGCCTGTCTTCCACATCTGTATAGACCACAAAAGCCTGTATCTGTTAGCACCTTCAGATTCTCCCTTAACTCTGATACCCTTCTCCTGTGGTCCTCAAGCAAGGAGAAGCAGAGGGACATGACATGGTTGAACCATCTTTACCCCTTGTGCATGCTTGTGTTTTAGATAATGTTATTCATATAACATCTCACCATACATTGCTGTTAAAAAAAAACTCACAGTGCATGGTTCACCTTAAAGTGAATTTAAAATTCAAAGCCAAAACCTGCTGTTTTACTTCATCTTTTATTTAGACTTCCGCATTTTACTTAAAAGGTATATAAACCATTTTAGCCAAAGAGCAGATCTCAAAGGAGCTAGCAGTTGTGAGATACTACCATGGATCATATTATTAAATGAACTATATTGAATTTTTAATGAGGTATTCATTTGATTCATTTAAAAGTAAGAGAAAATCAACAATTAACTACTTCAAATACATGAAAAATATTTTCATAACCTATTCTCCAAACACCTAAATTATATATTTAATCACTGTGGAGTTTTATTGACCTGTGTTTCTAACTGGCAATTTACCGGCATATCTAAAATTGCCTTCTAGCAAATGCTCAGGGCTATATTCACACATGCTTACCAAAAGCTTTAAGACCAAATAAAATTCTGGAGGCTCCTCACTTTCTTACCTTCTCTACTTGTACTTTATAGCAAGGAACAATCACTCTTCAATTCTCAGGCAGCCTCTTGCCTGTGCTGTAACTTTTCAAGTAATTGTAATTGCAGCCATCTGGGAAAACAAACCCTCCTCTGTCTTTGGGAAAGAGGTCTGCTAATGAGGCTAAGGTATTGGCAAGTGATAAGGAGAACCACTTTCCAGGGCAAAACTGTCATGGCCAGAATGTGCCTGATGCTAAGAACTGGAAAGAAAAGACCTGGAGAGGTCTCAGATATTATGGGAGTTCTCAGAAACAATAACTATATTAAGTATGTATATAAAAGTAACCATCACATAGATATGGGGGGCGGGGACTAGGATGAAAGTGGGAGGGAGGGAGGAAAGGGAGGATACAAGGGATGGGAGAACAATTGAGATGTAATCCGACTAAATTAATTAAATAAAATAAACAATAAAAAATAAAAATAACCATCAAAGAATAATAATAATAAACAATTAAAATACAGTGCAGGCTTTATGGCTACATGCCCAGCTTCCTGATTTGTGGGTTCTAGTGTAAAATGAAACAGAAATTCCTCTCTCAGGAATTACTAAGAATTTAAATGGATGACACAAAGCTAATGTTACAGCAAACTTTGGCCCTTTCTGAGATTACCACCTGTGTCTTCTACAGGTAAATCCTTCTGTGTGGCTGGCTGCCCTAGCTATCGACCTAAACATTAGCTACAAGAGACATGAAACACAGGCCACTCACTGGCCATCATCCCATCTCTGTATTGGAGAAAAGTTTGTTCTTTTTACATTTCTTGTGGTCCACTGGTGGGCAGGCAGAAGATGCTTACCTTAGGTGGCAGTGCTTACAAGACCCCTCCCCCGTTTGGTCCTCTCCTCCTACAGGGAGAAGTTGAAAGGAAATCTGTGCACTTTCAGATAGCTGCTATCCTTGTTGAAGATTATGTTGGTCTGTGTCTTACCTTGCGCTGTAACACACTGGGTTCGAAGATCAGTTTGTCCTTAGACAAAGAAGGAATAACCGTTTCCCATCAGGATGTTTCATGGCATCACAATTTTCTTTGCTAAAGCTGGAGACAAATTTTCTAGAATAAGACCTCCCCCGCCCCCAACCCCTGCTTCTGTGAATTGTCTAGGAATGCTGAGCTACATCGATGGTGACTTCAGAGTCACACAGCTTATATAGCCTGAGTGGATGGGAGGTAGCAACTTCTTTGGTCAAACAACAGGAAAGGAACCACTCCAAGTCCAAGGAATCGGAGCAGTCACAGATAAAGACACAGAAGTACGTGCAGGCATAGGATGGCGTAGGATGGCGAAAATGAACATCTCTAAGTGTTCCGATGGCCTCCTAGCTAGGGCCTAAAGCCTCATCTTCGGGCTCTTTCCTCCCCGGATGAAAGAGAACACGGACGGGCGGTGGATGTGGCAGTAAGCTAGTTTGCAGACAAGAAGTTACAAAGAGCTGTCTCAAACACAGGTGCACTGAGTTTCTGGCAGAGTTTTTTCCCATAGTGCCCTGGAAGCACACGGCTACCTACATGGCTGCATTTTCATCCAGGCATCAAGGTGATTTTAGTCATTGTATCTCAATACAAGTCGTACTGCGAATGAAGTCTTCCAGCATGAGTTGTTTGCTAAGCTGAAAGCGCTGCCTGTCTACCTCTGCTCATGAACACTGGCTCTGTCTGCCGTTAAGAAGAACTGGAGTGTTCAGTCAGTTGTAACTCGAGTTCAGATAAAAGCCCACTTATAATAGCTTAAAAATCAATAGAATGATCAATAACATACACAGCTTATGTTTTTAATTATGGGATGGGGGTTACTGGAGAGGTGGCTTAGGGGTTCATAACATTGGCTGCCCCTTCCAGAGGAGGTGGGTTTTAACTCCCAGCACCTACCTGCATGGCAGATCACAAACCTCTATGACTCCAGTTCCATTGGATCTGACTCCTTTCTTGGTAGTGTACAGACATGAAAGTATGCAAAAATGCATCCACATAAAACACTAAGTAAACTAAGAAAACATTAAAAAATAAAAATGATGTGGATTCATGAAAATTAAGAAACTATTAGGTGCTAAAATTTTCCACATGGCTTTTCATGGTGTACCTTTTTAAAATATGTAATTTGTTAATATATCTCCAAACACAGGTCACTCAGTAAATTTTTTTAAATGCTGAAATATGTTTTAACCAATAAGATGTTTTATAGGGGAATTTAAAGGCTATATTATTATTATAGGTAAATTAATACTTTAAGGTCACGTAATGAATTAATGTTATAGACAGGCCTGATGGCTACCACTGTTATCAATAACTACAGGCAGCACTTTGAGGGATTCCTTTCAGCCAGAAACATGCAACCAGAGGTCATTTTCCCTGCAAACAAACCATGTTTTTCCTTTTACACTTGGGTCATTTTACATGAAGGCAAGGAAAGAAAAATATTCAGCTGCAATGGTCCAACATCCAAAATGTCTAAGCTTATGTGAAAGGAGGCTGACATATTGAAAGACCTCGGCAGCCAAATGCATCTCTAAAGGATTATGTGCGGAATTGAGGAGCACTGCTTAGACTCCAGGAGAGTCCTGCCCAGCAGGAAAGAGACATTCAAAAACTCAAATGACCCTCCACATGTGAGTGCCCTGAGGAGCTAGCTACATGTATCTGTCCCCCTATTTCCAAATTTCACAGCAGATGAATGTGACCCCCCCCTACACCCAATTGTGTTCCTTTCTCTGAAATTAGTTCTTTCGGGAGTCACTCAGCCAGTGCTCCAGTGCAAATGGAGTCCTCCTGGACCAGGTGATGAAGAACAGCTGTAAGAAAGCATTCAGTAATGCTGAGGACTTCAGGGCCACTCTCATTGAAAAGTGATTTCTTATAAGCTAAAGCCTTTGCTGTTCCAGCAGTTCATGCTGAGGCTGGCCTTGCCCAGCTAGTGATGTGAGAGCCACTGTATCTCCCAATGAAGCACCAGCGCATGCCCAGGTTTCCACCATGAAACCTCTGCTTTCATTTCTTCACTTTACCACCGATGCTGTGACTCTATTCGCTCATCTTTTAGGCATACGTTGTGCGGCTTTTCAGCCTCCTACCACTTGAGAGTACAAGTGGCAAAGGACTAGAGCAGTTCCTGGTGATGGATGTGACGTGTTTAGCTATAAAGCCCAGGCATCAAATTAGGCAATTGTAGAGCAACCGTTCAGCAGCCTGGTGCAGTTTCATCTGCCTGTGTCCTCCTGTGGTCCTATGAATTTCATATCCTTAAAAAAAAAAAAAAGAAAAAGACACATCGGTGGACTCAGGGTGCATTTTACTAAATCCAATAGTCTCCAAATATCTACGGGTGGTTTTTCTGGACTCTCTTAGCCGTGTTGGATACTAACACTATCTGCTGACTGATGTCACTCTATCTACCTACTCTATATGTTGACATTTTACTGATGCAGCATAAAAGTCCAAGGAGAGCCCTCAGGGCAAAATTTTAGGCTTTGCTTAAGACGTGAGGTGACTCAGACCATCATTAACACAGAGTGAGGAGCACGGCTACGTATAAAGGAGGCACATAAGAAGCTTACTAATTTGTGGCTGAACCAAAACTAAATTCAGGTTAAAAGAGGGATGAGACTCAAAGACTCCCTTAAAGAAGCCAGGTACAAGAGGCCACGCCCTGCGCCAGCCGTTCACAGAACTATTCACAGGAGGATAGGCCCAGAGACCTACTCTGTGGGAACGGCATCCTGATCTGATGGAGCGGAAACATCTGGAGCTCAGTATGTGTGATTGCTACACATTAAGTGAATTACACACAGCCATATCACTCACTTTATAGTGCCTAAGCTCTGCATTGAAAAAAGTAAAAAAATAAACCGATGATAATCCTCAGTATTTCTTGCAGGACTAGAGGTGTTTAAAAATGTTTACTTGAGGGGAAGTATGGATTTTAAAATTTTAATGAATTTATTCAGGTTACATCTCAGTTGTTAGCCCCTCACTTGTATCTTCCTGTTTCCCCTCCCTCCCTCTTTCACCCTATTCCCCTCCCTTAGGTCTGTGACAGAAGTGGACCTCCCCCCCCCCCAACCATATGATCACAGCCTATCATGTCTCATCCTGGTAGCCTGCTTACCTGAGTGGCACCAGGACCAAGAGGAAGTGGTCTAATAGGGGGCACCAGAGTTCATATCAGAGTCAGTCCCTGCTCTCCACACAACTGTGGAGAATGTGCTGTCCATTGGCTAGATCTGGATAGGGGTTCTAGGTTTATTGCATGCATTGTCCTTGGTTGGTACAGTACATTGAGCAGACGCCCCTGGGTCCAGATCCACCGGCCTTAATGGTCTTCTTGTAGGTTTCTAGGACCCTCTGGATCCTTCTAATTCCCCATTCTCCCTTATCTCTCTCACCTGGAGTCCCAGTATCTATCCCTATCTCCGGCTAAGTAAAGGCTTTCAGGGGACATCTCTGTTGGGCTAGTGTCCAATATAATTGAGTATATGCCTTGGGTATCTTTCTGGGTCACTTAGGATGATCATTTCTAGTTCCATCCATTTGCCTGCAAATTTCAGGATTTCCTTGTTTTTAATGGCTGAGCAGTATTCCATAGTGTAAATGTGCCACAGTTTCTTTATCCATTCTTCAACTGAGGGACATCTAGGTTGTTTCCAGGTTCTGGCTATTACGAATAAGGCTGATATGAACATGGTTAAACATATGTCCTTGTTGTATGCTAGAGCATCTTTTGGGTATATTCCAAGGAGTGGAATAGCTGGGTCTTGAGGAAGCCCTAGTCCTAGTTTTCTGAGAAAGTGCCAGATTGATTTCCAAAGTGATTGTACAAGTTTGCACTCCTACAAGCAATGAAGGAGTGTGCCCCTTTCTCCCCATCCTTGCCAGCATGCGCTGCCACTTGAGTTTTTGATCTTAGCCATTTTGATGGGTGTAGGATGGAATCTCAGAATTGTTTTGATTTGCATTTCTCTGATGACTAAGGACGTTGAGCATTTCTGTAAGTGTTTCTCAGCCATTCGATATTCCTCTGTTGAGACTTCTCTGTTTAGTTCTGAGCCTCACTTCTTAATTGGGTTGTTTGGTTAGGAAGTATGGATTTTTACCTATTTGTTGGTTGGGGCTCCGTATCATTATCAAGTTCTTTATTAAGTTCTGGTTTTAAATTTTAAGTTATAAGCAATCCTTTAGGTTACTAGCATTTGAAACCAAATATGTTAAGTTCTTTGTTTAGCTCAGTCTTTGTTTTCTTAAAAAATATATTGCATTAAAATTTTTTTGTATGTGCATGTATGTGTATGGTACATACATGACATCGTACATTTATGGAAGTAAGATCTTCTATTATATGTTCTTAGGACCAAACTCAGATGGGCTTGCCTTGGGTCAGGCACCTTTACCTGCTGAGCCACAACCCCAACCCTATCATCCTTTGTTTTGGAATGTCTAAACTTTGTCTCCCGATTGGAAAGCCTTTTCTCATTCTCCTACTTGGTTACTTTGTTGTTGCTACTGAGTTTTTTTGCCCCATGGCTTCTATAAATTTCTTAGTTATTTCTCTCTTTAATGACATTGACTAAGCTCACATTTCAGCAGCAATGTGCTACTATGACTTACATTGCTTTTGAAGGGATTTTAAAAATGACTTAGAAGCTTAGAGGTGGTTGAGGAAAAGCCAAAGGGAACAGCACACATGCTAATTTCTTGATTTGCAGCAGAAATCTAGCAATAGACACAATTTAAGAACAAATCAGTCAGTAATAGATGTGTAAGTACACCAGGCAATGTACATGGATGTCAAAGGTCTCTCTCTGCTCTCACTTACACTGCCCCCGCCCCAGTGATGAGTATTAAGTTTCAGGGGGCATAAAAACTTGTTGACATGTAAATCCATTATTTTGAGGGTATTAAAATAATTTATGTTTACAAGCAGTAAGGTAAATTAGCATATTTGAAACATATCAGCTTATTCTGTTCATGAGGAGGCCTGATCACTGGAGAAACTATGTCATCAGAGCCTAATCTACACTTGGATCAGATCCTGGACTGCCTAGAAGAGGAGGATGTATATGTCAGTTCCCAGCAGGCCTAGCTAATGGAAAATATTGAGGGATCACAGGGTGGAAGTTTAGTGAAAGACCAAGCACCCATCCCACTGTTATAACGCTCTCTCATTGCTATTGTATTCTCAGAGTATTTGCTGATGTTCCTTTATCCAGAATTCCATGTCTCTGATTCATCCTTACTGCTATTTCATTCGCATTTTCCTAAAATGGCTTCTTTGCTGATCCACCAGGTAAATACTAATATAGCAAGATTTAACTCAGGCATCCTTTTTAATAATATCATTTCCTAAAAAAACACATGACGATTTGCTACTTTTCACAACTGAACATGTGATTATTTACTTTTAATAACCACAACAGCTTTAATGATAACCCCAAAGTAAAAAGTGCTGAAACATTCGCCAGTACAGTAACTAAACAGAGATAGGATGGCATCTTCATATAAAAGAATGCTACCCAGCTATAAGAAGGAACCCAACGCTGACCAGGAAATAACATGAATGAGTCACACAGATACGATAAATGAAGGATACCAAAGAAGTGACTTCTCTGTTACTCTATGTTCATGGCATTTCCTGCCATGAAGTCACAGCTAGGACATTTTATAGGCGGAGGAAATTGTATTAGGGTCCCTATCACAGAGATCACAGGCCAGACCAAGCCATCCCTTAAGGCACAGGCGAAGCAGCCAGAGTGTTTGGAGCGCCCTCTGGAGGCAGTGAGGAGGAAGGGAAGGAAGAGTGGCTGGAAGAAGAATTTAGGGAAAAGCGGCTCTTGGCAGTTTACAAGGAAGGTCCTCCACATAGTTTTCACGAGGTTGCTGTGTTTGTACACTGTACCAATTTATCCTGTCTTTGTTTAGCTCAGACTTCATTTTCTTTAAAAATATATTGCATTAAAATTTGTGTGTGTGTGTGTGTGTGTGTGTGTGTGTGTGTGTGCATGTGTGTGTATGGTACACACATGACATGGTACATTTATGGAAGATCTTCTATTATATGTTCTGGGGACCAAACTCAGATGGACTTGCCTCAGGCAATTTATCCTGTCTCCATCCTTTCCCTAAGACTCATTCCCAGCGTAAAGCTAGGCTCCTTGGCACCTTCACCTTTTCATCTGTACTCTAGGGTTGTCTGCTGTCCCTCCCACCCTCTCTTTAAAGGAAAAGCTCAGAGAGCTACGAGGCACTCAGGGTCTGAGCAGCATTCGACAAGATCCACATGGCCAGATGCGGCTGGAGACTGGGAGGTTGTGCTGAACTGGGCTATCCTGGGAGAAAGTGGGATCAGTCTAGATCTAAGTAAGGTGTCAGTGTGGGAGAAACAGTGTGCACAGTAAGCTTCAGATCTGCCATTTACAGAAGTCTCTTTCAGGCATTTGTACAGTTTTAGGGGCTTTGATGTTTGTATTGTTTTCTATTTTGGGGCTTCTGAAGCTTCGTGTTTTAAAACAAGAAACCCCTTTTGGGCTGCAGACAGCTTATTCTTTAATTATTGGTCTCCCCTCTCCAATTTCCTTCCTTTATCTACTCCAGTAACATCTGTTGTTAGAATAGTCTTGCTGGAAGTTTTTGTAGGTCAAATAATAGGAAGAGAGGTTTTTTAAAACAGAAAATGAAAAGGGAAAGTAAGATATAGAAAAAAATATTTTGTTGGGTTGGGGTGCTGTATAGCTTATTTACATTGATAAGCACATCTCTCTTTCAGTGACGCTTGGTTTGTCAGCATGCATGGCAAGCAAAGAATTTATAACCATTAAGGTCCCAACAGTAGAATACACTGTCCCTGTGGGGATCGGCGCAGCATGAATGGACGAGCAACACTGTCAGTGAAGAATGGAATTCCCTTTGCATCATCACATTTGCATATATGGACACTTTCTTCTAAATATAGATGTTATCACAGAGAGGTGGCAGCTCATGTTGAACTACACAAATGTCAGCTTTGATACCTACAGTCCATCCAGTCTACTGCCTTTGCACCCTGTTAGCGTTTCTTCGGCTCACACTTCTCTCGTCTTCCATGACTCATGTTACACTTGTTTATCAATCCTTCCTTACTATGTTGTGTGGATGTGGAGGACTTTTCTACATTGAGTAAATCACTCCTTCTTTCCCCGACGATGATGAAGCCTGGTTGTCATGACTGGCAAACTCACAGGAGCCTTTGCTGCCTCCTGCCAGCCGGCAGCACACACGGGGACCAATCGTTTCTTCTCTGGGTCTCAAGCATAGCCTTCCCTTAAGCTCCGTGTTTCCCAATTCTCAAATTCTTCCTTCACTAAGAAAATTAAAAGGATCAGGAGAGATATCCCAAAGCCTTTCCCCCAAATATCCATTAACTGACCTAGGAATGGAAGCTGAGAACTCTCCTATCACTTTTGATCAACCCCCCTGCTTTCCTAGACGGCAGTGCAATCTCTTGTGCATTATAGTCCACACTTTCTTAAAGTCAAGGTCAGTTTTCTAGAGGTCTTCGTTTTCATTTATCATCATTTACTTTTCCCTCTACTGATTCATCCCCGCAAAAGCACTCTTTCATCCAATACTGAAAACTTTGAAATGCTTTCGGCCTTGTCCCCTTCCAGCTACTGACCCTTTCCCTGTTGTCCTATTAGGCACAATCGCCCGCTACCCTAAGTTTTCTCCTTCTGTGCTCTACAAACCAACAGCACTAACTATTTCATTGCCAAACCCCAATGGATGCATCAGTTTTCCTTCCAGCAAAAAACAAATTGTGCTGGGCTTCCTTCTATCTAACCGGGTGTTCTTGCCTTTGTATACTTTTCTTTTCTGTTTTGTTTTGCTTGTCTCATAAGCTAAAACTCTTGGGTACCACAGAGCTTAGTCTTCAACCATCTCCCTGTTTCTATAGTACCCTCTTGTTGATTTTACTTGGTCTTATGGATTTGCATCGCATTTCTGCACTGAACATATCCAAGGAAGTTGCCCTAGTCCAGACTAGACCTAGGCATGCCCTCACTCTTGCAAAACTTAGTTGGATATTTATTTTGAATCTTAACCTGGATGTGTTTAAAATTAACTCCTGACATCCTCTTAGAGCATTTTTGTAGACTCTACACTTTAATAAACAGCAGCTCCAACCTTGCTTAAGTATATACCTTGGATATATTACTGACCCATATTTCATATTTTATATCTTACCACATAAATAGCCAATGGCCTTACACTTCAGAGTGTTCAGAACTTTTTAGTCTTCAGCATCTAGATCATGCCATCTGGTTCCAATGCCTTCCTGCAGTATTTCATAGTTTCGAAGTAATATTTGACCTGCTTTTATTGTTTGTGTATAACAGCTGCTTTGAATCCACACGTATATAATTAAATACAACTTTTGGTGTTATGTTTAAATAATACCAATAGTATTGTCTCTTACTTGAAACCAATGTCCTCCCCTAGTCTTTTACATGTATGTATGTATGTATGTATGTATGTATGTATGTATGTATGTATGCATGCATTCATTTATGTATTTTTTGTGTAGGGTGATGCTCCAGGAAGTCAGGGGACAATCAGCAGGAGATGGCTCTCTAAGGACAAAGCTCAAGTACCAGGTTGGTGTCAAGTACCTTTACCTACTAAGCCATCTTGCTAGTCTGTCAGTGTCCCAATAACTATAAATCAAGCCTAATGAGTGCCTCACATATCTTGGTTGCTTTGCACATCCTCCTGGATTGATGGGTTATGACCACAACTCTTCTCTTTGTTTTATTTTGTCCTGTTTTCCAGACAGAGTTTCCCTGTGTAGCCTTGGGTGTCCTAGACTTGCTCTGTAGATCAGGCTGGCCTAGAACTAACATAGACCTGCCTGCCTCTGCCTCTCTGAGTGCTGGGACTACAGGTGTGTGCCATTGTGCATGGCTCTCTTCTCTTTTTTAATAGTGTATTAGCTCTCTGGCCTGGAGGTACTTTTCACCAGACAGTTTTCTTCCTCATTCCCTGATCACTGTTTTAGTTCTGCTAAAATGGTAACTTTCTATATCTAACTCTTTATTCACTATTCTTCTTTCCAATTTTATTTTCCTATAACAGTATTTTAAATTGTCAAACTATTTAATTGATAAGAATGTATGCAGAGATATATTTGCTTTTGTTTATTTGAAATTTTCTCTGTAGTGTGCTTTATAAGCATAAGTCTTTGATTTATATGATAAAGTTTTACCCTTTCTTCCATGTTTGTTCATTTATTTTGAAATAAACTCTTACTATGTATACCAAGCTAGCCTCAAGTTTGCTGATATATCCTGAAGAGGTATCCTAAAACCCCCAACTAACTAAAGTACAGTCATTATAGTTCTCTCTCTCTCTCTCTCTCTCTCTCTCTCTCTCTCTCTCTCTCTCTCTCTCTCTCTCTCCCCTGCTTTTCTAGAGATAATTTCTCTGTATAATAGCCCTGGCTGTCCTGGACTCACTTTGAAGAGCAGGCTGGCCTCAAAACACAGAGGTCTGATTGCTTCTACCTCTTGAGTGCTGAGATCAAAGGCGTGTACCACCATGTCCAGCTAGTGTACCATCTCTTACCAAAAGGATGCTACTTTTTACTTTTTATCCATGTCCTCAAAGTACTGGGGCTACAAGTGTGAACCCCATGCCCAGCTGTTTACTGCTTTAATAGATAAACAGACAATATGCACAAACTTCACTCAACATCAAACACTGTAGTTATTACCTGAATGAAATAATAAGGGGATGACTGGATCTGATTCATATTTTTGTTTAAGAACAAGTACCTTGAATGCCTCAGAGAACTTCTACTTATTTAAAATGTTTTGGGTCATTTTTCTAGGGGAGGAAAATTTCATCCTATTTTACTCTTAACCATGAGATATGAAAAGAATCATCAATATGTCACAAAGAAATGATTTTCAACAAGATATTATAATTTGAAGCCTAACCCCGTGCTACTTATTTTTCTGTTGCTATGTTAAAACACTATGACCCACACAGCTTAAGAAGAAAGTGTTCCTGGAAACAGCCTAAATGTCCCTCAGTTGAAGAATGGATAAAGAAGCTGTGGTACATTTACACAATGGAATACTACTCAGCTATCAAAAACAAGGAAATCCCGAAATTTTGGACAAATGGATGGAACTAGAAATGATCATACTGAGTGAGTTAACTCAGAAGCAAAAAGACTCACATGGTATATACTCACTTATAACTGTAAACCAGCCCAAAAGGCATGTCCCATGAAAGTCTTCACTTACCAGGATATTGGGATAGATGTGAGGACATCCCACTGGGACTCTAGGTAAGAGAAATAGAGGAGATGGAGAAAGAGAAGGATCCAAGGGTCCTAGAAATCTATAAGAAGAACATCATTATGGGTGGATCTGGGCCCAGGGGGGTATGCTCAAACTGTTGTACCAACCAAGGACAATACAAGCAGTAAACATCAAACCCTTACTCAGATCTAGGTAATGGAGAAGACATTCTCCACAGTTGTGTGGAGCAAGGGGACTGACTCTGACATGAACTCTGATGCCCCTTATTTGACCACTTCCTCCTGGTGAGGAGGCCTGGTAGCACTCAGAGAAAGAATAAGCAGGCTACCAAGATGAGACTTGATAGCCTATGACCATATAGTGGGGGCATTAGTCAGATACCTAGTGGAGGGAAATAGGGTGAAAACCAGAAGGAGGGAGGAACAGGAGGATACAAGTGATGGGATAACAATTGAGATGTAATCCAAATAAATTAATAAAAATAATAAATAAAACAATTAAAAAAGAAGAAAATGTTTATTTGAGCTTATGATTCTAGTGGGTAATAAAAGTTCATCCTGCTAAAGAATCATAGCAGTGGGCAGCAGTCTGGCTTCAGGAAGAGGCCAGAGTGAACATCTCAAATCACAAGCTGGAGGCAGAGAGAGCAAACTGAGAAGCAAGGAGCTTTGAGACTTCATAGCACCCCTAGTCATAGAATTCCTCCATCAGGGCCATATGTTACAGGTCTTTGATCCCATTGTGATCCCTGAGATTGTGAACTGTAAATCGCTGTTTCTTGTGGTTGAGTCCTAACACACACCTTTAATCCAAGAGCTATCTGTGTATTGTAAACAAGAAATTATGGTGTGGTTCAGCCAGCTCTAGCACACACCTTTAACCCAAGAGCTATCTGTATACAGGATTTAATAAAATTAACCCTAGGTCAAGAAGCAGAGCAAGAAACAGGCTGACAGGGATTAAAGAGTAGGAGAGACTTTGAGTTAAGGGGTGTTTAAGACAGCATATAGAATTGAAAGGAGTTTTTGAGCTCTTGAGCTCCTGGCTTTTGGCTCTTTAGCTCTTGGGCTCTTAATTTTTAGATCTTTAGTTCTTTAGTTCTTGAGCTCTTCAGCTCTTTGGCCTTTGGCTTTTTGAGCTTTAAGCTAGGAAGCCTTTGGACTTGGACTTGTTTGACCTTTTCCTCCTGGGATGTCAGCTGAGCTAGTGAGCCTTTGGGGCCTTTTCCACTGGGACACGATCTGATTAGGAAGGTCATCTGGGTGCTTTCCCTGCCTCTCTGAGCTAGCAGGTTTTTAACCCCAGCATCTGGCTCCTGAGCTTTTATTGATAAAATAGAATGATCTGGGATTTTCATTTAAAACAACAGCCACACCTCCCTAATCTACCCAAACAGTAACACTAACTGGGAACCAAGTATTCAGATAACGGAGCCTACGTGGGACATTCCTGTTTGAACCACCCCAATCCTGCAACCAGGTTTCCTTGGGCAGACAGTAACACAAAGAGAGCAGAATGGTTTGTATTCAAGGTCAAGAATGCAAATGCTAAAAGTGAATAGCTGAACAATCCACTTTGGGAGCATAGAGCAACTCTAGGAGGACGACCCTAATGCGCTTGCTTTATACAGTGCTTTAGGCACTGTAGTTTTGTGCAAGGGGAAATATATGTTTTAGATGATAATGACATTAAAGAATTGATATTCCAGACTTACATATATGAGAAATATGAACCAAATTGTATTTTAAGGACATTTCTATAGTTTACAATTCTTGTGTTATTTAGAAAAGTCCAAAATCTGTCCTCCCTCCCCTGTTCTCCCCAGGTCTGATCTCCACCCTTTCTCTCTGCACTCCCTCTTCTGCTTTGTTCCCTCTTTTCAACCACTACCTCTGTCTGTTCTGTTTCTCATTCTGAGTGAGATTTAAGCATCCTCCCTTGAGTCCTCCTTGTTACTTATCATCTTTGGGCCTGTGCACTGTAGTATGTTTATCTTCTACTAAATGTCTAAAATCTGCTTATAAGTGAATATATTACCATGTGTGTCTTTCTGGGTCTGTGTTATCTCATCAAAAGGCCTGCAGAGAAAAGAGAAGCTGTGGGTGTGAGCATGTCTGTGATAAGCTGGAGACCTAAGTCAGAATAGGCCTTTGGGAGGATATGAAGGGGACTATAGCTGAGGCACCTAGTAGCAGGGGTCATGGAGATAGAAGAGGACACTCCCTAACTAGACAAGACTCCCAATGGGGGGAGGAGAGCACCAACCCACCCACAAAAACTTTGATCCAAGACTTATCCTGACTGCAAGAACTGCAGTGATAAATATATAACAGATAGAGAAAAGATTGAGGGGATATCCAAGCAAGGCCTGGCCCAACCCAAGATCTACCCCACTGAAGAGAGCCGATCCTTGACATTATTAAGACACTCTGCAATGCTTGCATACAGGAGCCTATCAGAATTGTCCTCTGAGAGGCTCCGCCCAGCAGAGGTTTGAAACAGATGTTGAGACTCATAGGCAAACATTAGACAAAGAATAGGGAGTCTAGTGGGAAAGTGGGATGGGGAGGATAAAAAAGACCCAGAGGGGATAAGAGCTCCACAAGAAGATCAACAGATCCAACTAACCAGGGACCAGAGGGGTCTGGGGAGTCTGAAGCACCAACGAAGGACCATGCATGGGCTGGACCTAGGTTCTCTACATAGATATAACTGATGGGAAGCTCAGGCTTCATGTGTATCCACTAGTAAAAGGACCCACATGTAAGCTATTTAGTAAGCTATTTCTGATATGAAATCTCTTGCCTGCTTTTCGGTCACTTCCCCCTGACGAGACTGCCTTGCCAGGCCACAGGTGAAGAGGATGAACTCAATCCTGATGTGACTTGATGAGCTAGGGTGGGTAGGTTAATGGGGCTCCCCTTTTCTGAGAAATAGGGAAGGGGTGGAGGAGAGGAGGGAGGGGACTAGGACAGGGATGTAAAGCCAATAAACAAATGAATTAATAATTTTTTAAAAAAGAAAGAAAAGTCCAGAATCAGAACCTCCAATGGATAATTGTCAAGAGAAACTGACATGGTTCCTACTTTTAAAAAACCTGGTGTTCAGTTAACTTTCACTACACTATGATTTCTAATAGTTCTCTTCCACAGTTATTTCTGCCTTTCTCTAGCATAGTTTCTCAAGCATAGTTAATGACTACATTCTCACAATCAGAGAGACGTGGAGGATTAGTGTTATGGTATATAATGTGTATACCAAAAATTTCCTAAATCATAGGATCCAGAATAATGCAGTTAATTTTGTAATTTCTTGAATATATATATAATAATTTATGAAATATTTCAGGAGTGTATGCTGCCAGTGTCATCAATACTTATTCTATCAAATCTTGATAAATTAAAAGAAAAGCCTAGTTTTTTGATAACAGATTATCTTCTATACTTATTGAACGTCAATGAGTTAGGAAGTGCTCCAGGATACCCTCCAATTTGAAGTGACTTGGTATATTCCTGTAATATATTTTTTAGAAACTCTTGAGAATTCCCATAGAAATGTTTGTCTTGCTGACTTTTAAAAAGGAATCCAAATGTTAAGATACATGACAGTATTTATAAATGAAAATGATGACTTTGTATGAAAGTTTACATTTTTTTCCTAGGGTCTTGAAATAAGTTTGAAGGGAAAAAAAAAGTGTGCATTTAAAATCCACAGAGATCTGCACACCAAAAGTCTGTAACTGAGTGAGGATGAGAATGTTAAAGCTTGCGACATAAAAAAAAAAAAAAACCACATGCTGGCAAAAATAAGGATTAAAGCTACCAGGTGAAAACACTCCTGCTGGAGAAGGCATGTTGTGGGCAGAGAGAAGCACCTCTTAAAGTGTTTTATGATAAAATGGCAAACTTGGTTGGTGTTTCAGAAAATAACCTAACTTATCAAAAACTTGTTTCTCTGACAGTCTATAAAGCAGTGGTGGATAAAACGGGATAATCCCAGTACTAGCCTCTCGTATTCATGATAAGAAAATAACATAACAGGATAACTAGGTTCAAATCTGTCCTAACAGTGTCAAATCCGTATGATCTCTTTTTTATCATCAGAGGCTGAAAGAATGTGCTTTTAATTGCTTTGTGCCTTTAGAGTATGGATTTTACTCTGTTTAAATGTTGGCAAACCAAGTACTTTTAGTTACCGGGGATCAAAAATATGAAATGCAAAATGACAGACATAACTATGAGTCTTAACTTGTAGGCCAACCTGAGTAGCATGATGAAGCCTTCCGTCAGCCTGCTGCATCCTGCCATCAAGGTGATGAGTCCTTTAGACCCCCGCCCATCACTTCACAGTCACCTTAGGGTCAGATCCAGTGTCACAGTATCACAGTGCCGATGGTCACATAACTTATGTTTTACTTAGTAATAGCCCATAGCTGCAATACAGATGCTGGTCATGTATGATTTTTCTTTTATTATGATTTATTGTTGTTAGTGCCTTATTGTGTCTAATTTATAAATTAAACTTCATAATGGGTATTTTTGTGTTTGTACGTCAATATATACACATATACATATATAGATAGATAGATACATACATAAAACACACTATATCAATGTCTAGATGTTTTGACAGCCTTGTGGGGTTCAATCGTATATACAGTGAGGATCTTTGCATCCACCCTCCATGAGTAGGAGAAGGATGGTAGGCATTCATTAACATTGTCTATTCTATGCAATGGATTTTGATAGTGTGATGAAGAAATGAGAAAAGTAGCTGTCTTTGCTACCTGTCCACCACAGCAAGAAGAAAACAGTACTTTGGGGATGTGAATGATAATTACAGTTTTTTAAAAAATCCCCGCAAATTTAATGAATACAGAAAAATTCACAATTCTTCTGTTTTATTACCAGTGTTTATACTCCTAATTTTCTAGTTAGCATGCTGTATATTTTGAAGTTTCTTTCCATGTGTTCAAAGTGCTCTGAGAAAACTTAAAAACATATATAATTTGGAATAAAAACTGTCATTATTGATAACAGTATTTAAATGAAAATACTTAAATGAAATAAAATTATTGATATAATAAGTAAAATAGCTAAAAGTAGTCTAGTAGGTTAGGGTTGTTGGTATTACATTTTTGCTTGTGATAGAAATGCCTGAACAGCGAGTCTTTTATGCTGTTTCTTTACTTATAAAGCAAGTATAGATGAAAACCCCATGTAAAAGCCCAGGACTGTTTTACAAAACTTATATTATTTCTTACGTCACTATTGATTACAAATCACAGCCTGTGTATCTGAAAGCTTCATATTTTCACCTGTTTGAATCAATATTACATTAATCACATTTGTCCTTCATGGGGACATAGGACAAATACACAGAATAAAAATGCATTATCTGAAACTAATTGATGTTACTAAGCTATACTGGTAAATGTTAAATGTCAAATGAAAGAGAATTCCCAAAATGCCTTTCAATTAATTTTTTCAATATGGCTCTAACTCTTACCCAGTTGGCGATTTTGATAAAGAAGTAAGCTGTATGGTAGTATAGTCATCAGAGTTCTCCTAAATCATAGTCTCTCTCTCTCTCTCTCTCTCTCTCTCTCTCTCTCTCTCTCTCTCTCTCTCTCTCTCTGTATCTCTCTCTGTCTTCCCCCCCACCCCCGCCCCCTGGGAAGATTTCTAAATGGGATAGCATTTTTTGTTCTGTTTTGTTTTTACTTATTGATTGTGATTTACCCTCCCTATACCCTCTTAGGCTTTATTTTATTTTTTATTATAATTGGGTGAAAGAAGGAGGGAGGGAGGAATGGGAAGATACAAGTGAGGGGAGAAGAATGGAGATGTAATCTGAATAAATAATTTAAATAAAAATATTTTCATATAATATACTTTGATCATGAGGTGGGGAGAATTTGGGGAAGGGGAAGAATATAATAAAATATTTTTATTAATATAAATGTATTTATATTTATTTTTTAAGAATAAATATATTTATTCTTTAAGAATACATATACTATATGACTCTTCCTCTAACTCCTTCCAGATCCACTCATCACCTCCCTACCCCCTGTCAACTTGATGCCCTTTTTTTTTTTTTTAAATAACTCACTGAATCCAATCTGTACTGCCCATATACTTACAGGTATGTGTGGTGCACCCAGTGGAGCATGGCCGTACCCTTAAAGTGTTTACTATCCTGTCCCCAGAAACCATCAACTGCCAAAAGATTCCCCAGTTAGGGGTAAAGGTTTCTGAGACTGTCCTCACTCTGAGAATAATAGTTCTGAAGTTGAGTTTTATTCTCTAGCCTCATGAAAAGACTTGATTTATTTTTTAAAAACATAAATAAAAGCCTAAATGAGCCACAAGAATAATACTAGTATGCGTTGATATGGTGCTTGCTGTAAAATGGGCATCTCTGTGTATATACTGTAGAGCTAAAGGCATAAGAAATAAGCAAGCATCCCTCTGCAGTTTGTATAATGAAATAATTAGCTGTTACCATGGTCTCTGGATGACCAGCTCCATTCTAGAACTATGTGCTTGGGTACCATATGTGTGAGGGGTGAGTGGGATGGTTGTAACTGAGGACGGGCTCCTTCTGATCTCCAGTGATGCTTCAGCTCAGGTAAAGTGCTCACTCGGCCTCGTGGCTTACATTGCACAAAGAACTTCCAAACTTAGTCAAAATTGAAACTAATGAGTCTATTGAATGTTACAAATGCATCCTCCTACTTTAACATTAGTTCTTGTCCTCCGTTATAAAGCACCATGCACATGTAAATTTCACATAATTAGATTGCCCCATCAATCTGTTATTCCCCAATTACATAACCAAATAGTTACTGAATGAGATTTATTGGTAAGGTGCTAGGAAATATTTTTTAGGCTTCAGAAACCCTTATTTGCATATTCTAATTAGTGGTTTATTAATCTTAAATGCATAAGGAAATTAACTGCAGCTTAATCTCATAAAATTCATCACTGTAATCCTTTATTGCATTGCTTTGATATACATTTTTAGCAGTTTGTATGCTGAGGCACAGCTAGAGGATAGAATATCCCATCCTCCTTTTCCAATTATAGGACTTTGTCCACACACATGTCTGCTTACATTATATTAAAAATGTTACATCTTTTAATAATCTTTGCTTTCAATAAATTTTTAAAGTATTTTCATTTCTCTCTAACAACTCTTTCTACTTTCCCTTTTCGGAGGGTCTAGCCGACATCATGACTTCATCCGAATCTATTATTTATGAAACCAGAGGCAAGAACAACTCCCTGTTGAGAAGAAGGCATTTTCCACATTATCAGATAACATTTGTGAAGTAAACGACATCAACTCATTGAACCTTTATTAAGTCACGTCCACATGTTAGGAGCCGGCGACACACATAGAAGGCAAACACACACGAGAAGATGCTGCCCTCGGGGAGTTCTAAAATGGGAGGCAAAGTGCAATTTCTCCTGAGTCCAGCCTCAGCTGGGGGGGGGGGCGTACTTCAGAAGGTTCCCGGCATTCAGGTTTCTACAGAGCATATGTGATCCTTTATAACCCTAAGCACAAATGGAGTCCCCTGAATGTGTCACTGCATTTTCTCTGAAGAATGTTCACTTAGGTACTGAGAGGGTGAGGGCCAGAGACAGGGAGGAGGAGGAGGAGGAGGAAGAGGAGGAGGAGGAGGAGGAGGAGGAGGAGGAGGAGGAGGAGGAGGAGGAGGAGGGGAGAGAGACACCACTTAGTCCCATCAGGAATCTTCAAGCCGTTAGAGGTAGAAAGACTTCATAAAGCTTAGCCACTTCTCAAAGTTCATAGCAAGTTTCCACTTCCAACACCTCTCTTTGCAAATGATGGTAAGTTCTGCACGTGATCTTTAATTTCTGATCTTACACATATAACACTTGGCATTTTAGAGATGTGGGGCATGGGCATGAAATCCTGAAGTCTGTACCTTTGCAAACAACTTCAAATAACATAACATTCCAGTGCTGTCACCCTAATATCATCTTTGTACGCATGCCACACTCTAGCCTTTTGAGTATGGTTCGTTCTACTAAACAACAGCTACAGTTATGGCTTGATCATTGTGCCAGTCCTGGGCCAGCTTGCCTGAGACTGGCTAATTAAAACGAGCTATTCATTGCCCCACAGTTGTGGAGACTGAAAAGCCAATGTTATCGAACTGCATCTGTCCAGAACCTACTTGTGGAATCACTGCATGGCAGAAGGCAGAAGTCTCAAAAAAAGCAAAAGATGGCAAAAGATGGCTGACCTCTCACCCTTTAGAAAAGAAATATTCCTTTTTAAAATTTCTGTGTGTGCATCTGTTACATGTCTCAGGATGCCCACAGAGGCCAGAAAAGATGTCAGATCCCCAGGAGCTAGAGTTGCAGGTAGTTGTGAGCCACCCAACACGGTTGCTGGAAACCAAAGTCTTTCTCTGAAAGAGCAGAACATGCCGTCCACTGCTGAGCCGTATCTCTAGCCCCAGACTCACCCTTGCATAATGACATCTGTCCCTACTTCTGATGGTGAAGCTATCTATGATGATTAATCTCCATTGTCAATTTAATGAGATCTAGAGTCACTTGGCAAATGAGTCTCTGGGTATGCCTATATAGAGGATTATATTGGTTATTTTAATAGATGTGGTGGGAAAAATCTCATACCATGGGTAGCACCCTTCCCTGTGCTTGAGTCCTGGACTGTATAAAAAGGAGAATTGGCAGGGGTACAGCAATTCATGCTTTCTGCTTTCTAATTATAGATTTACTGTGACCAGCTGCCTCAGGATTCTGCAACCTTGACATCCCACAATGATGGCCTTGCACCCTTCAACTGTGAGCCACTTCTCTCCCTTAAATTGCTTCTGTTGAGGTATTGTATAACAGCGCCCGGAAAGGAACCAGTTCATTCTCAAAGCCCCATCAACAATTCAAGGCCCCATGTCCCAATACTGACATAATGGCAAATTTCAACATGATTTGAGAAGACATTCAAACCGTAACAACTGGGTACAAAAATATTACTAACATATTTTTCTGTTGCTGCGTATTTTGTATGTACTATTTTATTAAGTATTACTTATAGCACTGATGCTCAGTTGTGTAATAAATGATGCACTGTAATTAGTATTGATATTAGTACACTGTTATATTAAAAGGGGAAAGACAAATATTTAGAGGATGGCAATGAATGGTTACAATGTTGGAACAACTTACAGTTTCCTGAGACGTCAGCTTGTTTGGATCTGCATGGTCTATGGATGAGAAGGAATGCCCAGGAAAGGGCATTCATTACAGCTGCAGCACTGAGATATTTTTGCATATTTAGAAGCCACTGCTTAAGTGCCCTAAACTGACTCTCAATATGACTGTACCCACTGTTCTGGACCCTCTTCGTAATCTCCACATCACAAAATGGCAACATCCACACTGCCTGTTACTAGGTGGGTGGTAATTACAAAGCAACTGAAGTGGGGTCTACAATAAAAACATGGGTTACAGATCACAGGTTCAGGCAGAGAGAAGGGATAAAATCCAGGATCTGTAATGAGTTGAATCTTTAAAAGCAATCTGGATCCTTGGAGCTGTCCACCTTGAGTCAGCAGGGCAAAATCACATCTTTTATACTTTCATCTTGATTGATTTAACTCAGGTTCTTTTCTGTGATCTTTATTTTAGATTTGGGTATGTTTTTTTTTTAATGAGTTCACTATCTACAAAATTATGACCCTTGTTTGGAACTGAAGACTTCTGAAATAATGTAAGGTAAACTTAAAAGAGAAATTCTGCCAAAGCCAGGCAGGAGGACATTGGGTGAAGCAGGGGAAAGCTTTTGCACCTCTAGGAGAATCCAAAAGAAGATAGTTAAGAGGCAACTTCAATGGTTCCTTTTAATTATCACCTTGAATACAGTCTCAGGGAGGGTTTGCTTGGATCCGGTTCGCCTGTGGTCACATCTGTATGGCATTACCTTGATTATGTTGATTGATAAGGAAGACCCAGCCTCAAATTGAATGGTACCATTTCTGAGATTCTGCCCTGGACTGTATTAAAGATGACAAAGTGGACATTTGTGCATCTTTTATTTTTCTCTCCTCTTAGATGGTGGATGTGATGTCACCAGCTGTTTTGTTTGTGTTCCTGGTGCCTTGACTTCCCCACCAAAACAGACTGAAACCTGGAATTATGGGCTAAAATAAACCTCTTCTCCCCCAAGTTACTTTCTGTTTGCATATTTTATCACAGAAAGAGAAACGAAACTGGGCTGCAGACTCAAAAGGTATCTGATGGTTTGTCAGGCTAAAACTGTGTCAGGAGCCAAAAAATCAGTCAAGAGAGCAAAGATGCAGACAGAGTAAATGCTTCTATGCGTGATCGTGCTTGCATGTGTGTGTACATGAGCATGGTGTGTGTGTGTGTGTGTGTGTGTGTGTGTGTGTGTGTGTGTGTGTGTGTGTGTGTGAATATAGCTGATGCACCCACACTTAAATGCTAGTACATGTGGAGGCCCAACGTCAAACTCAGGGATTGCTTGAGAAGCAGTCCCCAGTCAGTTTTGAGGCAGCATCTCTCACGGAGATCTGGCTCTTGCTGGTTAGTCTGTGGTGGATGGGGGTCTCTGCTTCTCAAGCACTGGGTTTATAAACATGTAAACATATATACATGGCTTCTTAGGTGGCTGCTAGGGGGCAAACTCAGGCCCTCATGTTTTTGTGGTGACACTTTACTGGCTGATCTGTCAACCTCTACTTTTATTGGCAAGAAAATAAGTTCACATTTCTAACCTGTTCATGTATATGGAAAATACTCTACACTTTTTCTCTGAGTCCAGTTTTAACCAACTTCTTCAATTTACTCCTCAATTATAGCATGTTAGGGAGAAACTTCCAAGTAAATTTCAGAGAGATGTTTAACATTGTCTGTTTATATCTAGTTTCTGAGTTTCTCTGTGGAGAAAGGAAACCTAGGAAAAATCAAACTACAAACGCTATTCAGATGGTTGGCAGAATATTTCTTTCATGTACAATATTAGAGAAATGGATGTTCCTGAAACCGAAGCCATAACAGATCTTTATTATATTTCTGAAAACATTTGTTTCCTTAATTATGTTTTGGAGAGACCATTTTCCCTAAATCTTTCAGATAATGGATCACACTGTACGATGTCACCTCCACTTACCGCACCCATGCATCACTCAGCTCTTCACGGAGAAACTGATAAAAATGGGTGTCACTGGAGAAGAACTGACAAGCTCTCATTAAAAACAGGCACACTGCCGACTTCTACGGGCAATTCCTCTAAGGCAGGTATTACCAGTTGAGAAGTTATTTCAAATACATACATTTATTTGGTGAGTTCCACAAGTAACATTGCTGGACTTGGGGATTTTTATGCAAGAAACTTTCCAACTTCCTTAATTTCTCCCATAAGATCATTAAGCACATCTGTAATTCAGCTCTTTCCTCAGATCCACTTTGGGCTTCAAGATTCAATCTATCCCCATCTTCACCTCCAAGTAGTAAAATATATGTGTTTTTAATTGCTCTTCAAATTTCGTAAACCAAAATAACATATGGTTGTTTACAAAGATCTAATTAGCACATTTACCTAAATATGCTTTCATGGTTCTGAAGACATTAAAATTAAAATGCAAATTATAATATGGATATGAGAGCTGAAGGAGGATAATTTTAACCAAAGTGCCTGCAGGCAGATGATTTCCTTGCACCCAGCTTGCCCGTTGGAGGGTCCTTCCCTGAAGGAAGAAGGAAGAACCATTATCTCCAATCAGAAGTCTTCACCCTCTGGTTGCATAAGACAATAGTAACAGAACTGGGGTATTTAAAGATACAGTACTCGTATAGCCAAGACCTGGTTCAGAAAGTCAGCACTGAATGCTACCACAAAGGAAACAAAACAAAGAGAACAAGCATCAAAGATGACAAAAACTCAGTTATTGGAACAATTCTATCACAGTTAATATTTCGGATCACTCCCAAAACATTTTCAAGAGAAGATCCACCCACTGAACATTTCCAGAACTAAGAGATGATGGCAGTAGCACATGCTTAGTTTCTGTGCTCCTAAAGCTGAGGAAAGAAGCTTGCTGGGAGTTTGAGGCCAGCCTAGGCTTTGTCATAAATTCTAGGCTGTTCTGGACTACAGAATTAAATAATGTTTCATAAAATTAACTACTTAACTAGCACATTTAAAAACAAAGCTAAGTAAATAGAGCCCATATCTGATATTGCTAAATTAGCCAAGAATGGTATTCTAGATAGGCATGGGCCTTGGGGACTACTACTACTATTTTGCTAAGGGAACACAGTAATAAAATGACCCCTGGATGACATGTTTCTGTACTCACAGATCAGTGCATCATTCAACCCTCATCAGAAAAGCCTCTTCTTGCAAGAAACGGGAACTACCACAGAGACCCACAAATGGACAGTATGCAGAGACTGAGAGACCCTTTTGGAGCACTTTGGAGGAGATAGAAAGATGGTAAGAGAAGGCTTTCATGGGACATGCCCCTTGGGCTAGTATGCAGATATAAGTGAGTATATACCATTTGACACTTTCTGCTTCTGGGTTAACTCACTCATTATGATAATTTCTAGCTCAATCCATCTGTCCACAAATTTTGGAAATTCCTTGTTTTTAATAGCTGAGTAGTATTCCATAGTGTAAATGTACCACAGTTTCTTTATCCATTCTTCTACTGATGGATACTTCGGCTATTTCCATGTTCTGGCTATTATGAATAAGGCTGCTGTGAACATGGTTGAGCAAATGTTCTTGTTGTGTGCTGGAGCATCTTCTGGACAATCCATGCAGTAAACTTCGAACCCCTACCCAGATCTACCCAATGGACAGGACATTCTTCACAGTTGAGTGCAGAGTGGGGTTTGACTTTCACACAAACTCTGGTGCCTCATATTTAACCATGTCCCCTTGATGGGGAGACCTGGTGGCACTCAGAGGAAGGAAAGCAGGCTACCAAGAAGAGACTTGATACCCTATGAGCATATACAGGGGGAAGAGGTCCTCCTCAGTCACAGTCATAGGATAGGGGAGTAAGGGGGAAATGGGAGGGAGGGAGGAATGGGAGGCTACAAGGGATGGGATAACCATTGAGATTTAATTTGAATAAATTAATAAACTATATTAAAAAAAAGAAAGATGGTAAGAGCCAGAGGTGAAAGGAAAAGTGTCTACCAGACCCAACACGACCGAAGCACACGTGAACTCACAGAGACTGTGGCAGCATGCATAAGACTTGCACAGGTCCAAGCCAGATGGGGGTCTCGGCTCGGAGAGGGAAGTAGACATTGGGTTCCACTCCTAGACATGAAGCTGATT
The DNA here is from genome assembly GCF_964271855.1 of Acomys minous. Classification (NCBI taxonomy): domain Eukaryota; kingdom Metazoa; phylum Chordata; class Mammalia; order Rodentia; family Muridae; genus Acomys; species Acomys minous. Next base: position 61,998,916 of record NC_140487.1, read on the forward strand.
GCAAGTGATGCCTGCTGGGAAAGGGCAAAGCCGTTTTCTCTAATGGAATCTCACTGAGTATATATATCGGCAACACTCCAGGGGAGGCCACATGCTTGGGAGTGGTTGGACAACACAGAATGGGTTCCAAGTTTCTTTCTTGGTTTTTAAAATATTTCTTTTACTCTTTGTCTTGTTTTGTTTTAGCTGTTTCTATTTGCTTGATTTTTATATTGGTATTTTGCTTGTTTGTTTTGATTTTTGTGTGTGTACATTTTCTATTTTCTTTTTTTTTTTTTTTCTTCCTTTTTCTTTTGAAGGGGGAGAGAACAAATGTTTGGTGACCTTTGCTGGCTGTAGCACTCAGGTGCCTGCACCTTGCCTGGCCAGACAGTAGAGCTGGTCTTGATGTTAAGGGAGCAGGTGAGCCAGTCCCAAGGGCATGAGCATAGGAAAGCTGCCCAGTCCAGATCCAGGGCTCTGAGTTGGCCCAATCCAGCATCTGCCCCATCTATGAAGTACTGGAATGAGAGAAAGGGCCTGACCTGCAGTCAAAAAGCTGCAAGATCTCCGGGACACAGGGCAACAACAGCCCCAGTGAGGATTGAGTATTGATAGTGTAACAGAAGCCAGAGACCTTGGAGCAGACCGATGACCCTTGCAATGAACATTTTTAAGTCAAGCTGTGCAAAAGGAAATTCTTTGTGACATACCACAGCTTCCACAGAATGATGTGGTCTTGTTTTATTTCATTTTTAAATTTAATTTTATTTTTAAAAAAAAATTTGTAAGGGGGTTTGCAGTGGTGGGAGATGGATATGAAGGAATCGGGAGATAAATGGGACTGTGATGCACGATTTGAAAATTCTCAAAAAAACAAATAAAAGGTTAAAAAATATAGTTACACCTTTAAAAATGTTTGATTAAAAAGGTAGAAAATATCTAGAAGGAGATGGAAGAAGGTAGAATGATCAAAATATATCATATGGAAAATTAATAAAAATAATCAAAGCCAATTAAGCAAAATCAGGAAAGAGCAAACCTACTGCAAGGCAGGATACCCAGTCTCTTCAAGCATCTATGTTTTTATCAGCATATATTAATTACACAAAATAGTGGGTTTTACCAGGGCCCATGCTTGCTTCCATCATTAACTTCTCTTGTCCCACTGATTCCTCTCCTCTCTCCAAAGAATGCCCTATCTCTCTCTCTTTTTTTTTTTTTTTTGTGGAGGACCAGAGTTTAGATGAACTCAACTTAAAGACCATGGACCATCCTGGGAAGGGTTCAGATTCAGACACAGCAAGTTAGACAAGAACCGTCAGCTGCTGGATAACACTAAGATTCATTGCCAGGTTTTTTGTACACACACACACACACACACACACACACACACACACACACATAATCTTTGTGTATGTATGTAAATTTTTTCATATACATTATTTACATGTATTATTTTAACATAAGATATAAAATACAATTTTTATATTCCATATATAATTACAATGTCTAGGTTATATAATATTAATATAATGACTGTAGTGTTATATAAACATTATAGATGATAATATGTTTTATACTTGTATGTATTAATTGTTTAGAATAAGCCAAATTCTTACTGTGCATTTGCTAGCGATAATATAGGCTCCAAAGAATGAGGAGGCTTAAAAGGAGGAATATATTAAACATTGTCCTTGTAAATCTAGCAGGTTTGAGAGACTTCCTAGTAATAACCCATACTAAACACCTGATGCTACATACTTCACATTCTCCCATTGCCAAGAGGAAATACTCTTAATTTAGAACCTGTGATTCATCATGCTTCTGACTTGCTGGTAAGTAATGTCTGCAGCTCCCTCTTTGTATTTTCTTTATGAACGGAGGAGTATGTGGAAACAGAAGACACTGGAGTTATGACCAGAAAAAAATTACTGTCAGAGCATCCATTATCCAGGTAGAGGACTCACTGCTTTACCCATGTCCCAGGATGCTTATGATCCAATATCTCACACGTGTGGAAGGAGAGTGCTGATTATCTACACAGCATTATTCCATACAGGCTGGAACCCATGCTTGGAAGGGACGGACATGATGATCCTGTGAAGCTTAATGAGAGATGCCTAACCAAACTCTTTACCTTCTGCGTCAACTGCAAAGTCTATTTGAATGTCTTGTTATGATTTAACTGTGTTCTTCCAAAAACACCACCTGCATTCTGAGCCCTGTGGCATTTTTCATTGTATGTATCAACTTGGCTCTGCCAAGGGGTAGTCCAAAGCTCTTACTTTTGTTTTGGAGTGTGCCTGAGCCGTGTTTCTTGAGATGTTAGTATTCACATGCCTATACTGAGTCAAGATCTCTCCTATCAACACAGGGACATCATCTATCTCACAAGAAACTGAGTAAACAAGAAAAAAAAAAACAGAGGAAGAGATAATTTGCCTCTGTTTATCTAAGGTTATCTATCCTTTTCTGTTCTCAGGCAACAGGACTTGGCTTTCAGGCCTTGGAAACTGGACTAGGACTTTGCTCGTGGTCTCTGTAGGGAGTATGTAGGTACTGGATTGTTTGCTTGCAACCCTGATGAAGATGCCACGGTATCTGCAAATCAAGTCTTTATAAAAATATAAAGTGAAAGGCCTCCAAACAAAACCATCCTGGATTTAAGTTAGGACCCAAATATCTAAATCAAATTACTATTGCACCTAAAACAAAACAAATTTAACAGAAATAAAGCTGGGTGCGGTGGCTCATGCCAGTAATCCCGGCACCCAGGGAGGCAGAGACAGGCAGATTTCTCTGAGTTCAAGGCCAGCCTGGTCTACAAAAAGAGTACAGGACAGCCAAGGCTACACAAAGAAACCTTGTCTTGAAAAACCAAGTGTGTGTGTGTGTGTGTGTGTGTGTGTGTGTGTGTGTGTGTGTGTGTATGTGTGTGTGTGAGAGAGAGAGGGAGAGAGAGAGAGAGAGAGAGAGAGAGAGAGAGAGAGAGAGAGAGAGAGAGAGAGAGAGAGAGAGCGCTTACATTGAGATGTAGAAGACTTTGTGAAGATGAATTCCTGGAAAGAAGGGACATGGCCACAATTCAAGCAAAGGCTGGAGCCATTTGCTACTGGAGAACCTTAAGTGAGGATTTGAGCCTTTGAGTAAGCTTGCCGTTGCTAGATCTCTGATAATGAATCCATGAGTTACCCAACAGTGCCAGGAGAAATTTCTTTTAAGATATATTTTAAGATGTTATTGTGGCAATCATAGAACTACAAATAGACCTGCTTGTGTTAAACGTCTGTCATAGTAACTTTAAGGAAAAAAAGAAACAGCTGATTATGCACAATTTTAATAACATACACTGAAATCAGGGAACTCTAAAGAACAAATTAAAAGCTACATGAACTTTTGAATTACTAACAGACCAGAAAAATCACAACTTTAGTAATAACAAAAAAAAAATCTAAACTGATTTTACTTGGGAAAAAAAACCAGAGTGACAACTCATAGCTTATAATGTGATTTTATAGAATGGATTCTACCGACAAGTTCCATCTATCACTGTAATTTTTTTTATCTTATCAGAATGAAAATAATTACTTGAACTCTATTGCCTTAAAAACTATGCAAAATAGGTTACCTCAAAGATTATGCTTTCTAATACCCCAAAACTCAGCAAAGTATATTGAATTGCTATCTATAAGAATAACTCCATAAATAATATCACATTGTTATAATGCATCACTTCCATCTTTTAACAATGGAATAAGGGCTGTTTTTTGTAAGGAGTATTACCCTATTTTCTCATCAGCTGCAGTTTTAAACATCTTTAGAGGCAGAAACTATAGCAATAGCAGTTTGCAAATGAAGTGGTTTGTAAATCGTGTTCTCCCAAACAAAACAACAACTTTAATAAAAATGCTCTCTAAGGAGAGATGAAACTGTGAAGTCTTTTATTTAGCATTCCGATGTTGCTGTGCATGCCTTCCACAAAAAAAAAAAAATGTCCACTCCTGAAGCTACATCTTTCCACCCAAATCCTTCTGTCCACAGTGGGAAGCTGAGATGAAGGTCTCATGCTACCTTCATGTGATATCTACACTTTGTCTACGTGTGTTTCCATATATTCCACAGCTTAAAATTCCTTTCAGAATATTAAAAAAGGAAAACAATTTTACACTTAAAATATTGTTCACATGTTGTTTAAAATTTTATTTTTGAGACAGGGTCTCACTATATAGTCTGGGGTTGACCTTGAACTCCTGTCCCAATCTTGTATCCACTTCCCAAAGGCTGGGATTACACATGGATTCTACTACACTCAAATGTATTATATATTATACTTCTATCAAGCAGGTACTGTAGATGAAAGAAATACATTTATAATGATTGTATGCAGACATACTTTGTCACCTATTCTATTATTTAAACTCACAAAGCTTGAATTTTTTTTTCAAAGCTCCAGGTATCTACAATTAACCCTGAACATGTGTTGAGGATCTTTTCCTCCACTTAAAGAACTTTCCAAATACCCTTTGTTCCCTGTCTTATCAGAAAAGAGCCTTTGATATTTTTAAGGATGGTTAGTGCCGCCCTCGGGTTGTAGTCATCAGCACCAGCAAAAGGCATCTAATTCAGGTTCAGCTGGAGGTAGGTGAAGCAGCCAATTGAAAGGGGGAGGCCACATGAGCAGTGCCTTCTCAATGGGGTAGTAGCATAATGAGATCGGTTTCATCTCGAATGGCTAGGAGGCATCATGCCATGGCGGAAAGAAGATGAGCTTCCTCCAAACTGCTGACTTGTCCCCTCCTTGCATAGTTACTTCATCACTCTTAGCCTCATTATTTTACTTGGCTGGGGGAAAAAATGGGCATAGAAATGCTGTATGGATCAAATAAGATTAATGTATGTCAAAGTACACCTCTCAAAGATGACTAACAGTGGCACACCCTCACAACTTGGTTCTCTTCTTTTAGAAAAGACAACGCGGACAGAGGAGCTGCAATAGTGCAGCTGAGATTGTGGCCAAGTACACGATGCCTCACATAGATTGGATAGGATGCAAGGAATCCGAAAGACAGACGTGGGTTAACTGCTTCATGTGGAAACACTGCAAGTTATTGGCAAGGTTCCTAATCTGGTGAAGGAATCATCTTCTTATTATATTTTCTTATTATAAAAAAATGACTGTACACAAAACAAATGAGGGGCAGGGGAGATGGTTCAGTGAGTAAATGTTTGCTGTGCCCTTGAGATCCTCTAGCACACAGGTAAAAGCAAGCGTGGAATCACATCTATAAGAGGGGGAAAGGAGAGGCAGGTAGGTACTGGGGGCTCAACGGGCAGCTATCCTAGCTGACACAGGGGGTTTCTGGTTTAGTGCACCACCCTGTCACAAGTAAACAAACAAACAACAAACAAATAAGATAAAGACATGATCATGGAAGGCATGCTGATATAAAATTCTAGAATCCATGCTTCTCTAGATGGAGAGCACAGACATGTCTATAACACACGCGCGCGCGCGCGCGCGCGCGCGCGCGAGAGAGAGAGAGAGAGAGAGAGAGAGAGAGAGAGAGAGAGAGAGAGAGAGAGAGAGAGAGAGAGAGAGAGTTCCTGTCTATTTTCATAAGGCCAGCCAAAGAACACATGGCTGAAATAAGGATGCTTTTGATTTTGCAAATTCAGGATCCAACTTGGCTTTCAGTAACCTTGAATCTAGCTGCAACCAAATCAAAGCTTTGAGATACTTTTTTTTTTTGAAATGGAAGAGGCAATGCCGTGAAAGATCAAATAAAAGAAAAAAAAAACATTGCAAATAAGGATGGCCTTTTGTCCACTATGAATTTACAAAAGCTGATTGTCAGAGCTTCCTCAGAGGAGGAGGCTAATGTTCTGAAGTCTTAGGAATGTTACAGGTCTGGTCCCTCTACTCCAACAGGGAACTATCTATGAAAACAAAGAGGATGTTCCTTCAGTCACTTTTTTATTTTTATTTTTTTTTGTGTGTGTGTGAAATCTCTTATGCTCTCAACATCTCCCAAATGATTGCCAGGAATTTACTTTTAATTTTCTTGAGCATCAGTTTCTTATGTCTGCTAATTTGAATTGAATGGCTAGAATTTCTAAGGAAGGATTTGTACAAAAACTTCGCATAGGTAGGCTGTAAATGGCATGTTCTATGCCTTTACTCTTTCATTGGTTGTCCTGTTTACACAATCCAGATTTACAAAGTACAACACAGTGTTTGTGCCTTGCTTACATTTGCATAAATATATCATTTGTGGTCATTGCTTTTGATATCTTTGCATCAGGATCATAGTTAGAACTAAATGTCCCTGTACAAAGTTCAGCTGATACTTCATTTAAACTTGTGATACTTAGTCCAGGAATAACTTTATTCTGATATTGTAAGTGGTTTGTATTTTTAGATCCTGGAATGTCCAGATATGATGTAATTTTACAATAAATATTGTACAGAAAGGAGGCTTAGCATCCCCGGGAACTTCTCTATTTTGTGAGACCATTGCTTCATTTAGGCAGCATCTTTAAAAAAATGCATGATGGTTGATTAATGAGCTTAAGTTTGAAGAGGAAGTCCTACAAATGATATAGCTCATTTTCCAGTACAAACACACACACACACACACACACACACACACACACACACACACACACACACACCCATTTATTCAAGGGCATCTTTCTTAGACCTTACCATCTTTCCCTTCAGATCTCCATCCCACCATAGGACCCAATTGATGGGTGGAAAGTATGAAGCTTGAGGCTTGTGTACTAGAGGCACCACTAGAAATCTTTAGATTTGGGCATCATTTCATGTTGCAATAAAGGCTTGTGTTCTGCATGCAATGGTTTTGTTCTTGCAAACAATTTGGGAAGAATCCTATACGTCATCTCACTTTTAGGGAATTAAGATGTATGTAAAAAAGTCTCAGGAAGATCAACCTAGTTACTTTAAGCAAGCAACTTCATTGTCTCTAGGATGAGCATCGCTAGATCCTACCTTTTCTTGGGATCTAGTTTAGAACATGGAGCTCTTTGTCTGAAGCTGAACGGCAAGTTTTCTCACTAGCTGTTCTACATCCTACAATGCCTTTTGGAGTTCAGAGAAGCCTGGTCTGACCCTTGTTTGTGTGCTGCTGACCCATGAGCCCTGGCTCAGCATGTTATCCAGTGAATGGAAAACCACATGGGACATACCCACACTGGGTGTGTTAGGGTAAGGACCTTGACTATTGCTCTCTGTCACTACTGTCATCTCCTCAGGATTCAGGAGTGATCTGGGAAACACGTACCCAAGACCTTAGGTATTAAAACCAAACCAACCAAACAGAAAAGAAACATGGCACCCCAGAAAATCCAAGATTGTACAGATTGCTGCAGATATTTTCTTTATAAATTAGGTGATGTACTACCCTATGAATCTTGAAGATGACTATATAATTTACAGAATAACATCCTTAATCAGAAGTGTCTAAAAACAGAAGTCCCAAAATGAAGAAAGAGGGTTATGGCAAGAGTGAGATATCTTTAGTATGACCTCGGACCAGGGATCATAGTAACTTCCATTTTGTGGTGGGATCACAGAGGAAGCAGAATCTTATTACTTTTGCTCTTCTAGCTCCTTCATGAAAAAATATTTCACTTGTGTTTTGGTGGAGAATGGTGCTTACTTTACCATAGTGAGGAAAACTTGAGAGGTATTAGCCTGGCAGATGTGATAATCATCAGTATAAGGACAGTAGCTGGGTCCTAAGAGGAGGCAATACAGATGCCAACAAGAAGGGACAAAATGCTGAATTGCCTGAGCACATGGAAAGGAACCTGACACTGTGACAGGCACCCAGAGTCACCTTCCAGGACAGCAGGCTGGGAAACAGAGTCACTGTTTCACTAAGAGTGAAAAGCCCTACTGTTAAAGTAACACCACCGTAGCCTAAGTAAGAATTTTCACACAACAGGAGACGTGGTGTAGGAAGTGGGTGGCACTTGGTGAGTGAGTGGGGTGTATGCTTGTTGATGTTCCGCAAGAGCTTTAATACATGGTCTTCAGCACAGCAATTTCACTTCAAGTCTTGAGCTGAAGACATTAAACACCTATGCAAATATATGGCTTCTGGATGCTAATTTTAACATTATAATAAAGGTTTCTGAAAAAATACTGGGTTAATAACATTTATGGCACAGAGGCATATTTATTTCTATTGAACATTTTCTATTGCATTTTCTTTGATTGCGCATAGGAAAGGGCTGTGGAAAACATTACTTTATGCATTAGAAAGTCCAAACAGTGAAAAAGGTCCAGTATAGTCACACTAGACAATGGTAGTAATTATCCCCAGGAGGCAGACTTCTAATTATTTTTAATATATGTCTTATATGTAGGAGAGGGGAGCTGCACCCTTGAAATATCAACAATATGGTTGTCAAAACAAAGCCTGAGCAAGGACAGCACCTGCCAACATGCCAACATGGATGGGCAAAATCTCACAAGATGTCCATTCCTAGATGAAGAGCTGCAGTCAAATAATGGCTACTGAGACAGGGAAAGTAAATCTTCCTGGGAGATAAGCCTCTTCCTTATTGGTCACTCAACATCCAGTGCTCACCCCCAAGACAGACAAAACAGCAACACTAAATCGATTCAGCATGCTGTGCTTACATATTGAAATGTATGTATATAAGTAACAATAATAATTTTTAAAAAGGAAAACAGATGATAAACATGAGAATAGAAAGAATGGTTGGATGTAGAGGAGGGGGAACAGGATATAGTAATAGAGGGTTGGGGTGGTCAAAGTCTATTATGAACATATATAAAATGCAACTAGGCCAAACCAGTAAACAGTAATAAAAATGGAAAAGACTTATTTTTCTTTTCTAAACTTTGAATATTGATTTGGTGTAAGGATTCAACTTTACTTTCCTGTAATTATAGAAATCAGATGTTTTGACAAATAATATTTTAGAAAACAGTTAACATCCCTATGTACTCTTAAGAACGATTCAAATGATATAGATACACCCAAGGGTTGGTAAAGAAACATTATAATAGAATTCTCTCATTTTGCTAATAATGATATAAATTTGTACAATATATGTATGAAAGCACAGATATTCTCAACAAATGTGCGCAAGATATTGATGCAAATGTTTACCATGGCTCTATGTGGGAAACCTTCAAACTTAAAGTAATACAACTGCTATTCTACTGTGAAGCAGAAGACAAACTACAGTACACCTAAGTGCACAGCAATAAGAGTAAGCTGCATTGTTTTCACCATAAATGGCTTGTCAAATTTAATAGTTAGCCACATACACCAGACACAAAAGAGCACACAGTGCACTCTGCAAAAGAGCGCATACTATAGATGATGCAAAGCTCAAACCAGACACTGCTAATATGGAGAAGAGGGAGGAAACTACCAATGGGATGTAGGGTGAATAAATACAGTAATTCAAAAAAAATTAGGACAGTGGTTATTCTAGTGATAGAAAGTATCAGGGAGTATTATTGTAAGGGGTCTACCAGGGTAGAGGTAAAGTTTTCTCTCTCGGTCTAAGTCCTAGTTACATGAGTGCATATACTTTATAATGTGTAATCAACCATCATATCTGTGATTTGTACCATAATAAATTGGACTGTCAGAGAAAGGCTGGCTTCAGGTTAGAGATGAGAGAAGTGTGACCTTCAGACATCTGTTCCATATGGGGGAGTGATGAGCGACTTACAGACCATTGTAGCATTGCTTAAGAAGTCTGGGTCTAAAGCCAGAGAGAACTAGATTTGAATCCCTGCATTGCTGCTTTTAGCTGTATAAACCACAGAGAGCTTGATGAGGCCAGAGATAGGGGCGGAGGCCAGATTGCAGAAGACCTTGCAAAGACAAGATAAGGATTTGGGGCTTTATTGTAAGTGTGATGGAAAGCTGTTCTATTAACACCATAGGCCACAAAGAGACTTTGTAGGAATAAAAGAACACAAGGAACTGCATCCCGATGATAGCAACAGCAGTGTTTGAAAAGCACACACTTAGTATTCCTGCTGCAACATGCCCTTATCTGGAAGGAAAGAAAACTGGAATAAATGCTGAGGATGTGCCTTAATTGTGATATAGAACAGCAAAAGGATGTGGAGAAAGCAACAGGATAAAAATCTCAAGGGATGTTTTTAAGGCAGATTCTTCTTGTATAAACGTGTATCCACTGAGCAACAGCCACAGAAGCAGGTGACCTGCTATTAGGTGGCAGAGAGCAAATACTTTTCTGTATTCCTCCAATCATCCTGAAACTAAAATGACATAAACAAAAGCATTTAAAAAAAGACTTATGGTTTTATTTGTGTGCTAAGTGTGTGCAATTGTGTATGGGTATGCACACGTAAACACAGGCACCTAGGGAGGCTGGAAGAGGGCTCTGGGGTTCCTAGAACTAGAGTTGTAGTTGCTACCCAGCTGAAATTCTGAGCATCAAATTCAAGTCCTCTGTAACTTGGTTGTTCTTTATTACTGGACCCTCTCTCCAGCTATGCTTCCATGATACAGGCCTGTGGGTCCCCAGGGAGGCAGGTTAGACCCCACCCATCCTTTCTCCTACCCATCTTGGACACAGCCAACAGAGGAACATCCAGGCCTGCAGCTCTCCAGGAATACCCAGCCAGCAGAAGTGAGCGGTCTGCTATTCTGTGAGCTTCACTATCAGGCACAAGGCTTTGCCTGACTTCCTGAGGAGTCCTGTCAGCATCAGGAACATTCAGGTAACAGCAGGGACAACCAGATGACTAAAGGCCAGCATAAGAACACAATCAACAAGAGCCAGGGAAGCATGGCATCACCAGAACCCAGCTATCCTACTACAACAAGCCTTGGACACCCCAACACACCAGAAGCAAAAGAAGATGCTCTCAAATCCAACAGGACACAATAAGGCAGTGCTAAGGGGAACGTTTATAACACTAAGTGCCTTCTGGAGACTTCTCATACTAGCAATTTAAAAGCACACCTAAAATCTTTATAACAAGAAGAAGCAAACACACCCAAGAGGAGTAGATGACACGAAGTAATCAAATCAGGACTGAAATTAATAACTTGAAAACAAAGAGAACAATACAAAGAACCAATAAAACCAAGAGCTGGTTATTTGAGAAAATCAACGAGATAGACAAAATCCTAACCAAACTAATTAAAAAACAGAGAGATGGTATCCAAATTAACTACAAATGAAAAGGAGGATACAACAGACACTGAGGAAATCCAAAGCATCTTTAGGTCTTACTTCAAAAGCCTATATTCTACAAAATTGCAAAATTGAAGGAAATAGATGACTTTCTTGATAGATTTAATTTACCAGTAGTAAACCAAGATCATGTAAACAATTTAAGCAATCTTATAAGCCCTAAGGATATAGAAGCAGTCATTAAAAGTCAATCAAAAAAGGCCCAGGGCCAGATGGTTTCAGTGCAGAATTGTGACAGTCTTTTAAAGAAGAGCTAATACAAGCACTCTTCAAACTATTTCATAAAATAAAAACAGAAAGAACACTGCCAAATTCATTCTATGTCTATGAAGCCATAGTCACACTGATAGCTAAACCACACAAAGACTCAGAAAGAAAAAGAATTTTAGACCAATTTTCCTCATGAACATTGATGCTAAAATACTTACAAACTGAATCCAAGAACATATCATCCACTAAGTTCAAGTAGGCTTCATCTGCATCTGCATCTCATTTGCATCTCATGGATGCAAGGATGGGTCAACATATGAAAATTTATAAATGTAATCCACAATATAAACAAACTGAAAGAAAAAATCACACGATCATCTCATTAGATGCTGAAAAAGCCTTTGACATAATCCAACACCCCTTCATGATGAAAGTCATGGAGAAATCAGGGATACAAGGCTCATACCTAAACATAATAATGGTAATATACAGCAAACCTATAGCCAACATCAAATTAAATGGAGAGACACTCAAAGCAATTCCACTGAAATCAGGGGACAAGACAAGGCTGCCTACTCTCTCCATATCGTTTCAATATAGTGCTTGAAATTCTAGTGAGATAAATAGAAAACTAAAGGAGATCAAGGGGATACAAATTGGAAAGAAGTAAAAATATCGCTATTTGCAAATGATATAATACATAAATGACCCATAAAATTCTACCAGAGAACTCCTACAGTTGATAAACATGTTCAGCAAAGTGGCTGGATACAAAACTAACTAAAAAGAATCAGTAGCCCTCCTGTATAGAAATGACAAATGGGCTGAAAGAAACTAGGGAAACAACACCCTTCACAATAGCCACAGTATGATGATATACAGTATTTTGGTGTAACGCTAACCAATCAATGGAAAGACCTGTATGACAAGAGTTTTAAGTCTCTGAAGAAAGAAATTGAAGGAGATACCTGAGACTTTTAGTAGCAGGAGTCATGGAGTCTAAAGAGGGCACCCTCTGAACAGACAGGACTCCTAGTTGAGGGAGGGGAACACCAACCAACCCACAAAAACTTTGACCCAAAATTTACCCTGCCTACAAGATGGGAGGGGATAAAGATAGAGCAGAGATTGATAGAACGCCCAACCAATGCCTGTCCCAACCTGAGGCCCACCTCATAAGAGAGAACTAACCCCTGACACCATTAATGACAATCTGCTATGCTTGCAGATGGGAGTCTAGCATAGCTCTCCTCTGAGAGGCTCCACCTAGCAGCAGATTGAAACAGATGCTGAGACTCACAGGCAAACAATGGGTGGAGCTCAATGAGCCTGGTGGAAGGGTGGAGGGAAGGATAGAAGGACCCAGAGGGGATAGGAGCTCCACAAGAAGACCAACAGGGCCAACTAATTTGGATCCAGGGAGGGTGGGTGGGCTTATGGTGACTTAAGCACCAGCCAAGGACCATGCATGGACTGGACCTAGACCACCTACACATATGTACCTGATGGGCAACTTGGTCTTCATGTGGGTCTGCTAATAAGGGGAACAGGGCTGTCTCTGACATGGACCCTGTTGCCTGCTTTTGGATCACTTCCCCCACTGTGGAAAGGATGTGCTTAGTCCTGTTGTGATCTGATATGCTGGGCTGAGTTGGTAGGGGGTTCCCCTTTTCTGAGGCATAGGGGAGGAGGGATAGGGGGAAGAGGGAGGGAGGGTGGGGCCAGGGGAAAGGAGGAAGGAAACTATGAGTAGGATATAAAATGAATAAATAAAAAATTTAATAAAAAAGCAAGCAAGCCTTCTCACCATCCTGACACTAAGACCGAGATCCTTTTCCCATTCTCCCCATATTGGTATGTCCTTACAGCATTTGGCATTGTTTTTTGGCCAGAAATGCTTTTAGGAGAAATAGTATTTTTTTTCTTGGCTAATTTGCCTAAAAATAGAGTTTTATAATGACAATCATGAAAACTGAAATACTCATAATATGAAATATAATCTACAAATATGGTAAATCCTAAGAGCCATTCTTTTTTTTCCTTTCTATATGAACTTCTGAGTAACATGATAATTATAAAAATTGGAAACCTTTTTCTTTTGGCAGCATTACAAATAGGAATGACTAGTTACCTGACATCCTATGACATCACTTCACACATTAACGTACTATGAAGTCACTGTGCTCCCCCTAATCAAATGTGTGTATTGAACTCTCTTATCTTAGTACCCAAGGTTGTGACTCTGTTTGGAAATGTAGCCTAGAAGCAGGTCATTACATTAAAACAAAGTTACTAGGGCAAGCCTCCCTCATCCACCATGACCTGCTGTGGCTCTCCCCTGATTCAGAGGGAAGACCACATATGACTCTGGGGGACACAGCCATCACTGAGATGAGAAGAGATGCCTCAGAGGAATACTGCCAACATCTAGACTCCTGAACCTGAGGAAGTGTCTACAGCACTTTGTACATCACCACCAACAAAGTCAACACCACTCAGTCTTTTGGCAACAAACCACCATCCTGAAGATCCATAAAGTTCCCATAGATTGGGTGACTCAGAGGTGGTCACAGCAGTTTATGAGAGGATGTGGACTGGCACACAGTCCCTTCACCTTCCTGAAGAACACGGCCATCCCGCTGAGAATCATGAGAACTTCTCTTTGAGTTTCTCATACTGTCAGTGCCTACTTCATTATATTTTTAAGCAACAAAAAGTCAGATGGTGTGAAGTTATCAGGTCAATAGTTCTATTTAAAAAGGTTCTTCTCTCCTGTATGGATGGAATGGAAACAAAATGATGAATGGTATTAGTTATCTTAACCCTTCAAGACATCAGCTCTTCTAGGATGGCTTCAGTCAAGGGGCACTAAAGCCACAGGTTTAAAAGATGGATAATTGTTTTTGAAGATACTACATTGACTTGTGAGGTAAAAGATGCAATGCGAGCTTGTTGGGACTAAAGTAACAGTGTTTTGAACAGTAGGTAGTTTAAGCAGCAAACATTCAATTTTCTTACAATTACTGAGTCTGGAGGTCTAACATGAAGGTGCTAGTATGTATGGTTTCCCCCCAGTAACTTTTTTCCCTCACAGATGGCCACTTTCTCTCTGTATCTTCCCATGTGGTGCTTTATTCTCTTATATAAGGGCACCTAGATCACAGTACCATCCTCATATTTTACCAGAATAATCCTCTAAAGGTCACTTGAGTTATATTCTGAGGTACTGGGAGTTAGCGCTTCAACATATAAAGTTTAGAGGTACAGGTTTCAACTCAGAGTAGGTATCTACCTCAATCATAACCAAGAGCTGGGTAGGGAGATGGCCTGATGGGTAAAGATGCTTGCCACCAGATCTGCAATCCTGAATTTGATCTCTACAACCCACTTGGTAAAAGGAGAGAAGCAGTTTCTACAAATTGTCTGCTGGTCTCCACTCATATGATGTGGTAGGATGCACCCTAGGTACATGCACACACTAAGTAAATACACAAGTGCATAAAATATTTTTAAGAGTTCCACAGTTCAGTGTGTGTGTGTGTGTGTGTGTGTGTGTGTGTGTGTGTGTCTATGTGTGTGTGTGTTTACTTGCATAGAAGTACAAGGTATATGTGAATTGCATAAGGTATTAAGGTGTGTGTGTGTATGTGCACACATGTGTATACATGGGCGTGTTCACATGTGTTGTCAAGTACAGACATACAAATTGCAATATGTCTGTGATGAAGGAGTGGGACTTATTTCAATACTCTTAGCTACAATAATTTTTACACCTTGGGAGGTATATAATGTTATTTTAGCAGAAAGTTTTCTGTCCTGCGTTATTACTTAAGGGTCAGAACTCATACATATGGAAATAATGCTAAGCATTATTCAGGTCCAGGCCTTTGCCTTTCAAGGACAATCCTTTTCTCCAAGTATATTTGCTCTGAGTATTGGAACAATCCTGGAGAGTTGGTTACCATTGATTTTGAAATCTAACTTAGTTCACACTGAATCTGCCTTACGTAATTCTGCCTCCAAGTGGCACAGAGACATCTCCTGGGTGGCCTGGCCTAGTAACAGCAGCTGGTCTCTCCTCTCCAGGTCATGTTCTTTTGGATGCATCAGGACTATTTCCTCAGAAGCTGGGGTATCTGTCCTGGGACTAGAAAGCTACAACTGAGCTTCAGGAGAGACTATTGTTTCCCAATTGTTGGAGGTTGGCCTGATGCATTTTGATGCTAATTACTGCTTACTGCCTTTTAATGTGCCCCACCTATTGCCTAAAGACCTACTCCTATTTGACCAATAAAAAGCCAACAAACCGGGGCAGGCAAATGGTATAGGCATGGCTAAGGTTCAAGGTTCAAGGGCCTTTGAGGACAGAGAGGATCTTGGAGAGAAAGAGATGGGATACAGGAGGAAGAAGGCAGAGTATCCTCATGGGATGGGAACCCTGAGGTTCCTCATGGAAAGAGATGGCCACCATGAAAAAGCTTAGTAAGTATTTTGGGATTATGGATGGGAGGTTGCCCAAACAGAAGCTCTTAGAAGCTGATAGAATGAGATGGGGCTTGGAGGTAAAGATCACTTAGGAGGTAATATCTGCCTTGTCTCAGCTAAGGGCTTATTCTAAAATTCATGAGGTATCTGTGTTTTTATTGATTGTAAAAGAATGTTAGATAATATTGCCATCATAACTATAACCTAATTAATATGTATTTATTAGGCTAACTTTTAAATTAATCACAACACCCAATGGATACAAAATGCTGTGTGAATCTCTGCCAGTCCCTGTATACTACAGTGTTTCCAAAGTCTTCCATGACCTTTATCTTTTAATGGAGGATCGGGCTTCTGTCTTTCATTCTACTGTGTATTTTACTGTATTTATGATTATCACATGGTCACATGACTATGCTAGGTGAAGTTCTAAATGCTTATATGCAAGACAGTAAGTATCACAGTGATCTTGAAGTTGACGTTCTTGACACTCCAAGCAGGTGAGGAAGCCCTAACCTACAGCTGAAGGCAGATTGCTATTTTTCATTCTACGTTCCAAAAGGAAGTCATTGTCCGGAGTGATTTATCAGTGCACAGCTTCTAAATCACTTATGCTTTATGGCATTTTTACTTCGTCAGAATCAGTCTTCATTGTCAATTTCATAGGATTTTGAATCAAAATAGAAAAATATGCATGTTTCTGAGTGTTTGTCATCTAGATTTGTTAATTAGGCCATCATGCCATAGGGCATAGTGCCAGTCCCAGACTTCAAAAAAGAAAGAAAGTGAACTGAGAACCAGAATTCTTGGAGCAATGAAGACTGGCGTTTAGCTCACTTTCTCCCTTCATGAAGGGGAATTCATTCCTGCTTGGAAAGCCATTGCCAACATCTGCCTCAAACTCTTATTGCTACAACAGACTTCATTCACCCTTGCGCTAACCACAGTAAAGTCTTCTTTGTCAAATATTTTATTCTAGAATATGTAAATTATATATATATATATACATACACATATATATGTGTATATATATGTGTGTGTATATATGTGTGTGTGTGTGTGTGTGTGTGTGTGTATAAAGAGCCAGGCCCATTACATCTAAAATTTTATGTATAAATATAAGCATATCTATATCTTTATACAAATATATAAACTATATAAATGTAAATATTTGTCATATGTATACACATTTGTGTATGCATGTATATGCTCACATAAAAACATTTGTTTTAAGTTGTTTTACTACTACACACTGTAACTTCTTTACTCAAATGAAAAATTTACATTAATTTAATACTTTATCAGTGTCAGATTGGCTGAACACACTGCTACATAGATAAGTGAACTGAGTTTTCTTGCAGAGAATGCAAAATGAATTAGAATATATATTTGGACATGCATTGTATCATTCAGTAATATTCAGAAGATATTCAGGAATGTTGGCACATATGTTGGATTTGATTTGTTATATAATGAATAGATAAATTCACAACTGCACAGCTAGAAAAATTATTTGAAAGCTGGTATCTGAGATGATGGGTATATTAACTTGCCTGATTAAAATACTCATTTTTCTTTGCATAAATATATCAATGTATCCTATTGGATGTCAAAAATATGAAAGAAGTAAATGAAATTAATATGTTAAAGACTTATTGATCTTCCCCCCCCTGAACTCATAATAACTAAGATATGGAAGCAGCCTCAGTATCAATAGATAAATAAAGAAAATGTATCATTAAACCGTAGAAAACTATTGAGCCACAAAAACACAAACTCCTTTTAATTGTGACAAAATGGTTGAACTTGCAGTATATATCAGTAGAACAGGGCCAGCCACAAAAAAGATAGGTACTGAGTCAACTTCCTCACAGGTGAAATTGAGTTACACTGAAATGAATGTTGGTGGCCAGGGGCTGTGGACGATGGGACAGGGAGATCTGGCAAAGGTTAGAGAACAGGCATCAACATGCAATTATGCAGGAGGAATAACTTTAATGCTCTACTGTACTGTCAAGTGGCTATAAACAATAATGTATTTTATTCAAATAGCTACTAGAAAGGAATTGGGGTGTTTCGCTTTGAGGAAATAATAAATGTCAGAGAAGATGACACACTGATTATCCTGATTTGATAATTACAAATGCATCAAAACATCATGAATTTATACAATTATTATGTCAATTAAAGATAAAACAAAAATGTTAAACTATTTTTGTAATAATAATTGCAAATGGCATGTAAATTGGTTCTCACAGGCTATTACTCTAGAGGAAGACATAATTGAAAACTGTTTCCTTATAGGCAACAATTTCCTGGCCATGTTGCTTTCAGGAACTAACTATTATAGATGCTGAAGGAAATAATAACGATGATCTCATCTCCAGGGAAAAGAGAAGTCAGGGACCCTGCTGGCACAGGGTATCTGCTTTTTCATAGTCCATTCCTTGATTCACCAGGATATAATTTAGCATTTTATTTCTCTAGCAATAATATTATAACAGGGTGCTTAAAGTGTCACATAGGCTCTCCTTTGGAGAAACAACTTTCCATGGTACAAAATCCACCTTCTAGATGAAATA
Source organism: Acomys minous (assembly GCF_964271855.1). Taxonomy (NCBI): domain Eukaryota; kingdom Metazoa; phylum Chordata; class Mammalia; order Rodentia; family Muridae; genus Acomys; species Acomys minous. Next base: position 62,017,419 of record NC_140487.1, read on the forward strand.
ACATTTTTTTTGTGACTAAACAACATATAAAAGTCCTTAAAAAGTGAAAACATATCCAGTTACTGCCCTGATCAAATCAACCTAAATTTTTGGATTTCTTTGTATTGTTTTGTGGGATAAGTCTTTTTGTACGTATGATTAAAAGTTAGAGACCAATAGACTAGAGAGATGCTTCAAAAATCTTCCATCACTCTCCTTTGATACAGTTATTGTAAGCATGAACTCACACCACTATAGTTTCTGGTACAAGACCTATACAGTTAAGCTAGACAATTTTCCCATACTGAGGAGGGAACACTCTCTGGCCTTACCCATACTGAGGGAGGTATTTGAAGTTATCCACTGCTGTCACAAATAAAATAATTCTTTTATTATTTTTAAGGTGTGGCTACTGGTACATTACCTATACTCCTGTGGACAGCCCCATATCCATGCACATAGGCAGCATTAATTTGATGCAGTGGGTTATCAAAAAAAAAGATATAAAATTATTTGGAAGGATTAGTTGGGAGTCAGCCATGGGGAATTAAACTGGAAAGTAGGATAGGGATGGGGTGGATATGACCTAGTTTCATTGCATACATGTATAAAGTTTTCAAGGATAAAGAAAGTATATATAACATAAAAAACTGGCAGACAAAAGTAGTTAAAAAAAAAGTAATGATAGTCCAACTCAAAATGAAAGACAGAACTAATAAACCGTCTAGTTAGCAGCAGTATGAAACCCCTATGCAGAAACCCTGGGCAGTCACCATCATCTACTTGCACCCAAACAGCAAGAATACCCTCTTGCTGGTATCTATTACGACAATAACAGCAACAAAACAACAGGAAGAAGCTGACTTCGGGTCAGCTCTGGTCTAATTATAAGTTGGATCATTATATCTTGCTTAGCTACATTCGCGAGCAGTTGCATCTGAGTTTCCTGTCTAACTCTGATATCTTAATTGTATTTCCTATCTTACCTTTTGCCAAGATCTGCTGCAGTGCACACTGGTGATCAGCCCTTGATCCAGGAACATATGTAAAGTGTATGGCCTTCCCTTAGTGGCCTAAATGACCCCTGGGGACCCTGGGACATTACCATCAGGCTGTGCTGGAGATGCAGATTTGAAAGACGGTTTGTAAAGACAATATATCTTTGAGGAGGGAAAGATACAAACTGGGCCAAGTAGATGTTATTGCAATTGTAACAAGCCAGACCAAGTGGAGGGTAATCTATTTGACTATTACATGCACAGCCTTGGTATTGTAGGAAATACATTGTAAAATCAGTGTTGGATTTTGCAGGAAACTACTGATGATGACCTTGAAAATTCATGAGAACACCTTCTGGACAGTTGGGATGATAGGTTACTTTAGGAGCGGCCCTTGGTCCTTGTATTAGCAACAGGTAAAGACCAAGGAGCCCTGAAAACGCAGCTGCAAGCCAGGAGGCAGGACTGGGTCGTGGTGCAAACTGGTGGATCAGAGGGTGTTTGTGCTTGTGATGCTTATGTTCGGAGCAAAGACCTGAAGGTGGGATGTCATGGTGGAGAATTGCCTCAAATCCAGCAGCACTTCTCCACCATCACAATGCTTCTGGGGGCCGGCTGCGCTCTGGAGCTCCGGGAGGCTCCCCTATGGATCAGGTGATCTTTTCCGAACCAGAATGCGCACACCATTAACCAAAACTCCACATCCAGAAGTAAAAAAAATAGGCGCTGTACAACTAAGTTTGAAAATGATAGGAAAGAGGACTGAGTCACAGAAAGAACCTGGCGTGGTTTGCTTTTTTTTTTTTCAAATAGCATGTTATTAACTGTACAGGAAGAACCCTGCATCAGCTTGCCTGCCATTGGACCAAGGCAGGGAAGCCCTGGGGCCGGAAGCTAGGAGCATATCTATGATGTGCTTTGCATGTGGGTGATGGCAGAGTACAGAAGGAAGCTCAGGACAGATAGGAGTCCCATTGGGAAAGCGGCATTCGATAACAACAAGACCAGATGGCCACCTGTGGACAGCAGGGCCCAAATATTTGAGCTTACCATTGAATATGCTTCTTGGGTGGTGGATGAATGGGTCGGGGAGGAGGGTTCTGATGGGGAACAGTGTGCTGGGGTTCATCTCTTCCTCACACCCCTCAAAATATGATAGCTTCTATTGCTAGGAATTCAACCTAAAGCCTTGTCTATGCTAGGCACATGCTCTACCACTGAGTATACTCATGGCTCTAGCACAATATTTACTGGGGGTGGCTAATCCTAGGTATATTGTAATCCAGAGCCTCACCTACTTTACTCCAGCCTACTTTTCTGTAAAGGAAACCCGCTGCAAATATCGTTCATAGGAGATTACTCCCCTAAGTTCTCAGTCATTTTTACAATTTTATACATAATATTTTTACTGACTATTTGGGAATCTCATATCATGAATCATGATCACATTCACTTCCCAATCCTCTCAGGTCTGTGCCCCCAACAGTGTGATTTTTCTCCCAAAAGGAAGACAGAGGAGAAGGGGAGGGGGAGAGAAGGAGGAGAAGAGGAGTACAAAGAGGGCAAAAAGGGGGGAAAAGTCCAATTTATTCAACATATACTCACTGGAGCATGGTCAACCTCCCAGTTGCCAGCTCCTTAAAGAAAACTGAGTCTGTCCCCATCAACACCCCTGCTAAAAGGGGTATAAATCTTTATAATTTTTAAGAGTTCTTTTTGATGGCTTCCTGTGTAGGCTGTTACTAGGGTGGGGCAGAGGTTGTCACAGAAGCTTTCTATGACTCCCTTTCTCAGCTGTAAGTCTGCATTCATCCGCAGCACTGCAAAAGCAGCTTGCTTGCCCTTCACAGTAAGTGACAGTATGGATCATGGACCATATAGATCATGTATCATATGGTTTCTGGCCACAGCACAGATCCTGGACATCCACCTGGTCTCTGGCTCAGCATGTGTCACCAAGCTCATCATGATGTTCAGTGGCAGTACAGATCAGAGACATCAACACAACCCTCTGCCATAGCACAGGCCACAGACACCACCACCGTCCATGGCCACAGCATTAGCCTTACAGGAAATTAGCCTGGTATCTTAAAGAGACTAGAAGGACAATAAACAGTGGTTCAGAAAGTGAATGATTAACTGAGTAACTTCAAAATGGAATGGGAAGGACTTTAGGTGCAACACAATATCTACAAAGTGATGGATGCAATGACTGAAGCCTTTTTATATAAAAATTTAATTAAACTATAAATCCAACATGTCTTGTAGCAGAGTATATGCTGCCTTTATAAGAAGACAGGGTAAGAATTAGGCCTTCTATTAATTCATAAAAGAAGTAACAGGAAAGAGACTGGGGAAAGGGTGTTTGGACACTGAGCTAACAGAGTTAACTAGGAATCAGATCAGATAAAACAAAACAACAATCAATCAACCAACCACTACCACCACCACCAAAAACCTTTCTTTTGGGGTGAATGGGCTTACCCAGAATAAGGTAAGAAAAGACAAGATCTTCTTACGAAGAAAAAAATACATAGATGAATAGCCTAAAAGACTGCTTTTTTTTTTAAAAAATAATTTTGTTCAGAGATAACCTTATATACTACAAAGGTTTGTGCATAAATTAGAGCTACTGGCAGGGGTTTGCCAGATGCTGAGCAACACAAAGTAACTCACACCACCACTGGCTTGCACAGCTCATAAATAGATACAAGTACTTTTACACAAGAGGCATAGTTAAAAAGAAACATAGATCCCACTGTATTCATTAATTTAAGCATCATTTTACATTCCGAAGACATCCAGGTAGTCTCTTGGGAAAACTAATGAATCAGAAGACAGGAAATTATTATTAATATTTGCAAACACCGAGAACATGTTTGTGTTTTGTTATTTTGTTTTCTGCCTCATTTCAGTTTCTTTGTAATTTTCAAAGCAATCTCCTAGAGAAAAAAAAAGACATTATGCAAATCGAGCATCCATGGTGCTTTCTACCACATCAGCTCATTAGGCAACAGCCTGGTAGGATCCAGGAGAGCTTTCAAGTAAAATGCAGTCTGTTCTCTTTCTCCTTCTCAGGAGTATGCCTGCTGTCAATCTTAAACAGACTTAATATACCTGTCTCTGAATTAATTATACTGTTGGTAGTTGTTGCCATTTGTGTGTCTTCTGTCTGAGCTTTCTTTGTATTATTATAGGATGGTTTTCTAACAGACTTTCATGCAGCAAACATATAGCTCGCCTCTACTAATTTTAAGAACTTGTGAATAGATAATAAGGTCTCTTTACCCCAGTGAATTTCTGCATCTTGGCAGTATTTATTACCAGAAAAAACTTCCAGGAGTAAATGGTTTACTTATGCCATAAGACATTTTTGCTGAGTGAGTGTTTTTTCATCTTTACAGTCAGTTTCAAATTGGAAGCTTTAATATGAAGCAAATGAACAACATATCCATGAAAGCTCTCAAGGAATAAAGTATTATATGTGCATATTACAGTTGAACCCTTGAAGGACTGAGGAACGAAAGCATCTTCATCAGTGCCACTTTTTCATCTTCACAGAAATAAGAAAATATTCAAGATTCAGTTACAAGTTACATGCAGACCACAAGTTCTGAGCCCACTTAGATTTTCTTTTGGTTTTGCTCATTATTTGAGAAGTAAATTCACTCGTCTCCATGTGATAAGATTGCGGCAAGTTTCTTTCTGCCGTAGAATTCTCGGATGGGGATGACATTAAGAAGCCATCACTGTTGACCCCTCCGGCAGTGCCATGGGCCAAGAGAGTCTCTACTGCAAGGCATACTAAAATATTAGCACTTGGTATCGGGACTGGGACAAAAAAAAATCATCAAGAAGAGATTAAACAGTTCCAAGCTGATATGGCTTCCCTAGAACCCGCAGAAGCACAAGTCTGAACCAATGAAAGGGAAGAAGTGGACGAGGCCAAAGTGGGAGGAGACTGAAACGGCTCAGGTCTAGACTTTAGGCATATACAAGCCAGAGGGAAGGGCGCCTCTCTTCAAAGACAACCTGTTGCCCTTGACTTTCAACTCTGCTAATTTACTCTCGACCTCCTGATTCCAACTTTCAAGAAGCAAACCCTGATTCTAATTTGGCTTCCCTCGTGGTAGCCCCACAGGGAAAGAGTTGGCAGGCAAAACGTGCCGCGTGTCCAGTTCCTTTAGCATTATATTTTTCTCATTACAAATTAATATACTGGCATCCAAGGTTATAATTTGGCTTTGCGTGCATCTAGCACTCAGAAAGGGGCCGCCAAGCCATTCCATCCCTTCAGCAGTTTTTTTTTTTTATTTTAAGTCAGTCTAATGACATTTTGATTGTAGGTCTGAATCTCACAGACTCTGATTATAATCAGATGAAACTGGAGTGAGTTGATAAATCAGGTTCTGCCAGAAGAGTCTGGCTTCGAATTGTAGGAAACTCATTAAGGTACCATCAACTATCTTGAGAGACAGCATTAGAGACTGCGCCATGTGATGTAATTTCATCTACTAGCATCTGATGCTGCAAACCGGGTTCCACTTCCTTTCTGACATGTCTGAATGCTATACACGGGCCAGCATTTCACTGCACTCTTCTCAGAAGTCACTGCTGATCCAATCTCACCTAAATCCTTTCTAATGTAAGTGAAGCACAGTGTCTTTCCTTTTTTTTTTTTTAATACTTTCTCATTAGAAATGAAGCTTCCAAGGCAGTTCCACATTATTTTTATTTTCACAAGGACTTCTCTTTTATAGACTTTTCTCCTATAATATAGTTCCCCAATTATATTTCCTCTCACATTATTCATGGGTTTTTTAGAAAAAAAAAATCTGAACCATGCCTGCACGTATTTTATTCATTTCAGCGGACACGTGTAATCCCGGTCAGGAGCTGATACTCAAAACAGGCCAGCAACATTCAGCTTGCATATTAAATGTCGTAAGTGTTTGATTATTATCTCCACAGTATTTTCTCAACCTACTTTTATTCACATTTATTTAACATTATCAAAAAACTGTTATCATCTGTAAAAACCCAGCCCCTTGGCAGATGTGCATCTGCTCATGCTAAAATACTCTGGATTCCGTTTTATAAAAGACATTGTAGTTTTGTTTGACTTTTGCCTTTCCTATGTTATTTTTAGCCTCTAATTAACTTGTAGTTCACAATTCCATGCTGTACAGTGACTCTGTTACTTCTAGCCTGTTTTTTTTTTTCCTCCCAGATGTTGTTCTCAAGTTCAGTAGCAAACATCCACTGCATGTAAGTAATTTCATGTGTTAGCATTTTGATAGGATCTGCATAGTGGACTTCCAGGAAATTTGCTTCACACAGCATAGAAGACATTAACTGATTTATCATGTCAGGGACAGCTTTCGTAGAGAAATCTTTTCTGGATGTCTCCTTTACAGAAAATTTAAAGCATACATAATACATACATGTAATATATGATATATATTTGTATAATATTGTATCTATACATATGTTTGTATTCCTACATTGAAACAAGCACATGTACAAATATACCAATATTTGATTTAATACCCCTCCACGTACTTACAACTTTATATACAGGCTTACACACATATATTCATACATGGGTATAGCTATAGAGTCTATTATGGTTTGGGTTTGCAATATCCTTCAAAAGCCCATATGGTGAAAGCCTGGTACCCTATGCAGCACACAGAAGTCAGGCTTGAGGAGTGACTGGACTGTAAAGCCTCTGATCTCATCAGTGGGTTACCCATTGGTGGATTCATGCTTAATGTAGAGATTCTCAATCTTCCCAATGCTGCTCTACAGCTTCTCATGTAGTGGAGATCCTCAACCATAAAATTGTTTTCATTGCTACTTCATAACTGTAATTTTGCTACTGCTATGAATTGGAATGTGAATATTTGACATGCAGGACATCTAATATGCAACCCTATAAAAAAAGTCATTTGTTTTTCAATGGGGTAGTGACTCACAAGTTGAGAAACACTGCTTTAATTAGTTTCAGGACGGTTTGTGTTCTCTCTCTCTCTCTCTCTCTCTCTCTCTCTCTCTCTCTCTCATCTTCTTTCATCTTCTTGGCTGTCACAAGATGTCACAAGATGATCAGGCTGGCTTTGCCATACTCTTCCTTATCACAAATCCTAATCAATGGGGCTAAACTACCATCAAAAGTTTGTTTTTCCAGTAAGGGAAAGCTGACTAACACAGATCCAGAGATAGATAAGTGTCTCTGCAGATAGATGAGTTTAGAGATATAGTCGCTGAGACAGATGTAGAGTGTGGGTTTCTTGCTTATATTTGAACAGTCTATTTATTTGTAGGTTGGAAGAATAACAGATGGTCCAAGGACAGAAGGAAGAATTTGTTCCCATTGATAATCTTGTAATTTCATTGCCAGGGTTATATTAATTACACTTATATTAATTGAAGATATATAAAATGTCTTCAAAATATTCCAGAGCAAAATATTTACTAGGAAATCTACTAAATTATTCTACATTTCTGTTGTATTTTATTAGCATAATTAATGTGAATCCGGTTGTTTAAAAATTTAAGTCCTTTATGAAATCTATGGGATTTGTACGCACTGACCATGCTTTGAAAGGATCATTTCTTCACGGCTTCTCCTGGTACCACTTCACAGTACTCCCTGTTTTTTTTTTTTTAAGTTTTAAATTTTTTTTTTTTTTATTAATTTATTCTTGTTACATCTCAATGGTTATCCCGTCCCTTGTATCCTCCCATTCTTCCCTCCCTCCCATTTTCCCCTTATTCCCCTCCCCTATGACAGTTCCTGAGGGGGATTACCTCCCCCTCTATATGATCATAGGGTATCAAGTCTCTTCTTGGTAACCTGCTGTCCTTCCTCTGAGTGCCATCAGGTCTCCCCATCCAGGGGACATGGTCAGAGGTGTGGCACCAGAGTGTGTGAGAACGTAATATCCCACTCTCCACTTTACTGTGGAGAGTGTTCTGTCCATTGTCTAGATCTGGGTAGGGGTTTAAGGTTTACCGCCTGTATTGTCCTTGTCTGGTGCCTAGTTTGAGTGGGACCCCTGTGCCCAAATCTGCCTATCATAATGTTCTACTTGTAGGCTCCTAGGACCCTCTGGTTTGACCAACTCTCTTTGTGCAATGTTATGGCTGTAGCTAGTGAGCTGAAAACTTTGTCAGTCCTGAACAAGGTTTAAAGTTTTTTCCTTGAGATCTGAAGATTGACTGTCCATTTGCTCATTCTTGGTTACCTTACCATTTGGATAGTTTGAAAATACAGACAAAATGAAATGCTTGGCTTCTCAATAGGCTGCATTGACCGCCTCCTCCAAAGGAAGATGAATTTGGGCCATCTAACATAAAGATACAGTTACGTAGAAACGATGTCTTCTAACTCTAAACTGGGCCCAGAGAGTGGGCTTTTTATAGGCACATCACTGTCTCTACTGTCCTGCTCAAGGCTGTTTCCTCCACTTGCCTGCACATTGCCCTCTGTTCTGGCCCCACCATGTGTTTCTTTTCTGTGTCTCCTCTGTGTTCTTCCTCTTGGCTATGTACAAGGTCTTCCTCAGCAGAGGAATTCCCTTCTTCGGTCAGGAAATAAGTCCCTGCTCTAAAAGCAAATGTCCTGTTTCAGGGTGGGAGTGGGGTTGTTTGTCTGTCTTTATCTACCCTGCTGCAGACTATCGGGTGTTGCGCCCACTGGGAGACCAACCCCTTTCTGATAGACTTCATTCTAACAGGGCCTCTCAGAAAACAAGAGTAAATTAACAAAGTGAGTAAGTGACATTGGATGTGTCATTTATGTCAGGTAGGAGTGTCTTCTGGAAAGACTTTTCTTTTTTTTAAAGAAAGAAAATGCCAACATCTAGTGTTCATATTTCATCTGAAAAGAAATGGATATAACATTTTTTTCTACATCTTTCAATTTCATCAGCATGCAGTTTGCATGTTCTGAAATATCTTGATATTAAAAACATGAAAGTCAAATATTCTATTGAAAGAGGGGCATGTTTTTGTTTCTTTCACCTCAAATATTTCCCAATATGCTCACAAACAAATTTTCAGCCAAACCATTATTTCTTAAAATACATGTCAGGGCCACAGAGAGAATATTGAATCAGAAGACTTCAGCGGGAAGCCTTTGAATCTCTTTCAAAATGTCCCCTTTGCCCTGAGACTTAGTACAAATAGCCCAGCCTCTAATTTCTAAATATGATAAAACAAATAATAATGCTGCAGTCTAGAAGAAATTAACAAAAATGACCAAGTGCTTATTTTATTGAGCGGTCTCATATGTTTTCTTCCTCCGAGTTTCTTAATAGAAAGTACACGAGTCATAAAGACATATCAACTTGCATTTTTACATTGGCTTGGCCTCAGTATGACATTAGAGTTGTTGAATTGATGAGCTCTGGTGAGGCTGCACTTCTTCAAATGTAAAATGGATACAGTGGTGTGTGATGCCAAATGTTGGAGCTGGTGTAATAGGTGTAGTCCACTCTCATTCCTAGATATATATTTAATAAATACAAATGTCATTTGTGCCCTGTCATCACCAGTACAATCTCATTTATCAATAATTATTGTTAAGCACTATTATCTAACTATATAAAGAATAATACATTTTTCTTATATGTGTCATCATGTACCAAGAGAAAACAAAACGTGGGCAAGTTCCTTAAGGGAGGTTACCATCTGAGGTGAGGGTCATGGTGGCTATAACATTATAACATTATTTATTGTCCCCTAAAATCTCTTTACCTAGCAACCAGCCTTGGCAACTTGGAAGCAAACTTAACAGATAATGGAATCCAGAAAAGTTTTGCCATTCATAGGTGAAAAATAATAGCTTTGGAAACTTAGTCTCTGGCATAAAGTATTTTATTCACAAGCAGGCTTATAAAAGCCTGCTTTTCTAACACTGCTTCTCTGGGTTTCTATGTCACCTTTACTCTGCATAGTAAAAAAAAAAAATAAAGAAGTCTGATTCAACTATAAAAGTTAGTAAAGGAGGGGCAAGGGTGAACCTCAGTGGGGGAAACGCTTGGATGATGATCTGAGTCCAGCCCCAGAGCCCAGTGGGGTGTGGACTTGGCTATACACAGCCATCAGCACTCGACAGGGGCAGATGACTGGATCCCTGGAGCTCACTGGCCAGTCAGCCTTACCTAATCGTGAGCTCCAGGTTCAGTGAGAAATTGCCTTGATAAAAAATTGATGGATGATGACAGAAAATGACATTTGAAGTTTTTTTATCTCACCCACATATGCAGGTACAAACACATGTGGACATAAACGCACACGTGTGTGCATGTGCGCACACACACACACACACACACACACACACACACACACACACACACACTCGAGATTTAGCAAAGGAAAGGCTTCAGAATAATGTTGGTAGGTGATAGAAGCCTTGGATAGACAGCATACCTGTCTTCCTCCATGGAAAGCCTGCCTTTGAAGCAACTTGTTGAGAGAATTACCGAGCAAAGCCTATGTCTCTGTGACAAATGCTGTCTTGCTGCAATGTGAGGAAAACATCTGCAGTCTTCTCTGAAACAGCACAAGGAAACGGAAGGGCTTTTTCTAGTAACGAATCTTCTAAATCCAGCTGGATTCATGAAATCATGCTTATTGTCACCCAATAGCAGGAGATTTCGTTCAGCAGTCTGGCAGACACAAGACCCACTTGGCCATTCATCAGCAAAGCAAAGTTATTGGGCTTGAATAATCCCTCAGTCTGCAACAGGCATTCCCAGCCTGTCGGTGACAATGCAGCTGTACAGTCTTTAGTCGAGAGTATAAATTGCCACTACCTGAGAGTTGGATTCTGCAGTAGCTCATCTTATAACTAATATTCATTGGCTGTGATGGTTGCTTTAAGTGTCACCTTATGTACAATGTCCAGTCTTGTAAATGACAAATCCGGGTTGTAAAAGTAATGGAAGTACAGAATCGACTTTGCATAACAGATTCATTCCTCTAGCTCATCCGCCTGGGCTTCCTTCAGTCACTGGGAACTCCAAAGAGTAGGCTGGAAACATCCTTCAGAAGAAACTTTACCCATAACTGCCACTTCTCTGCCTAAGTGTCCCATCTTGTCTCTCCTGAAGATCAGCCTTCTTTTGAATATGCCCTGTTAGGTCCCTCATTCCTATAAGCCAATACCTGGGGGTAAATCTCCCTCTGCATCCTTTACTGGTTCTGTGCATGGATGAGCATGAACCAGTAGCTCTCCTTAGCGGTGCCCTAGCACCCCCCCCCCACCTGCTCTCCCTCCTCGGCGTCCTCCCAAAGATTCTTAGGCTTCCCCCGCAAAGACACCTCTGCAAGCAAGCAGGAAGAGAAGCTAGCTCACAAAGCGCGTGCTCACGTTTCTAGAGCTTGTAACAAATCCTAAGTTGGCTTGTTATCATCGGTACATGATAAGTCCTAAAAGTCATAAACGACATGGTTTTATTGTCACGAATTTACAACAGCAGCTCGTGTTTTAAGGCGATGCCATATGAAAGGACTCTGCTTGATCAGGCTGTGTTTTCAAGGCATCAGGCAAAGAATGGCATTAGAAGAGGCAATTGGCAATTCTGTAGTAATATTCTATGCACTCCAGGGTGGATAGTTTGATTTGAGACTGGTCTTACTATGTAGATTAGGTTGTCCTCAAATTTATGATCTCCCCGCCTATCTTCCCTAAATTGGGGATTATAGGTGTGTGGTACTACATGCCTCCAGGAAAGCATTTTCATAGTAAAACTGATAAATTTGTTAGTATCTTATGTCAGAGACAAGTTTGAGGTACAATGCATAATATCTGTCAAATCAAGCATGTTTTCATTTTATGATGCCATAAGAATGGATAATTTTGAAAAATAATTCATTAGTAATAATCACTAATGATTTGATATAAGCTAGAAAATATAATAAAACCAATTAAACCCAATTGTACTTCTGATGGACAATACATGTAGATGTCAGCAAAAGCAGAGAGGAATATTCATGAAAGAATATTAAAATTCAATACTTCTTTACCTAATGTGCTGGTATCATCAACAATTTCAAGTATATAGTATTTTATTTATCCAGTCTTTCCGAAGAATTGTTTATAAACATCATTTTGTTTTTCTCAAAGAGGAAGAGTCAGCAAGTATGAGATTTATAAAAAAATAAGACAAACCTACTGATTTTTAATTTTTTTCTGAAATTGGAGAAAAGACATTCAATTCTTCACTTCTATGCTCTTTTATAGCAAACTAAAAGCACAGATTTAAAATCATTGGCTTTATGATCTCTTAGTATATGGACATTTAACTAATTTAAGTGCAAATCTATCACTTCACATTTCTCACAAACTAGAAGAAATCTATTCATTAAGATGTAATAACACTGAAAGGAAAGCTAGTGCTCCTGTAGTCTCTGTGGGGCTATGATTTTCACATCCAATCTTTCTTCAGAAGGGATACGGTCCTGTCAGAAGCCCTAAGACAACATGCCAGATGCTACAAGGAAAAAGGAATCTAAAATGTATAATTCCCATACATGCTTTAAATTTACCCCTATTTAAACGTCTTGCTTTGAAGGAATACATAGTTGAATTCATCTTTTGAGCATCACCATTTAGGTCCTGATAACCAGAAGGACACGAGAAGACAAATTGCCAACGCTATGTATTGACAGGATAAATAACCTCACAGAAGGTCCATGTCTCCATCAAACTGGACTCTCCACACAAGCACCAGTAAGTTCAGTGCAGACATCGCAGGCCTTACTGCTTTACAGAGGGCATACAGTCCTTGATGCCTTCCCTCAGAGCTCAGCAAGCTTGCAACTTGAGTGGTCCCAGGAGATAAAAAAGAGACCACTGCTGTTCCTTCTCTGTCTTGTTATGAACAGGAATTTTTGTTTGTTTGTTTGTTTGTTTTGTTTTGTTTCTCTGTAAAGCCGCCTTTAGGATTTGCAAACCTATAACTACTCCCTCATGCTTAAAATGGTCAGGGATTCTTAACTCCTCCTTCCGTTTCGCCAGCGACTCCTCTATCCAGTCACCCCACCCCGCCTTTACACATCCTGAAAATCACACGTACTGTTTCTTTTCTCCATCCGTTCTGCAGTGGCCTCCCAGAACTACACCTGAACAGCTTTCCTCTTACAGCTAACTTTCTTATCACTGGCCACACCTCAAGTTTTCCTTTTTGTTCATTCTTTGCTTTATGTATTTTTTTTTTTTATAAACAGTAATCTCCCTGAAAAAGCATCCCCAGTCAGATTCAGTTAGTTTTCCCTGTTCCAACATCACTTTCGAGTCCCTTCAGGGAGCTGCACGTTTTCCTCCCACTATCACCCTCCCTTTTAATTGGTGCTCCTTTTCCTTTCCGCCGAGTTTCTGTTTTCGCTCCCCCCATAACACCTCATCCGACTGAGCATCCATCACTGTTCACAGATCTCTGCCTTGGCTGTGCTCATTTCTCCTTCCACTACAGTTACGACTGGCAAGCACAGGACTTGTTTTGGTTCACAAAAATGTAGACACACTTGATGGGCTTCTTCTCCCTGGGAAGAGCTGGAGCAGGAGTCTCCAACTCAAACGTTCACGGAGCAGCCATTACGCAGGTGGCGTCACACCAAAGCAGACTATGAAGATGAAGCAAAGTCCAAACTTTAATGACACCGCAGAGATGGATGCGTTTGGACTGTGTTCTCCGTTCTTCTAATGCAAACACCAGAACGAGAGCGTGAAGAGACCCTGCTGTTTCATTCTAATTATTGGAAATGTTTACATTGCCATGAAGCGGGAAATCGCACATCTCTTTTTGGTGTCAGTTAAAAGGCTTTGCACCCCATGAGTCATCACAGACAGGATGAACCCTGTTTCCCTTGTGCTAGCTCCTCAAACTGTCCAGTCTCCCGATTTCCCTTGGTAACCTCCCTGCTAGCAGCCTTCGAACCTCTTCTTGGTTTTCCCAGTTAGCCACCCAGAAATGTCCTCATTTACTCTATTAGGTAATGCAACTTTCACCTGAACCTTGGACGAGTTAGTCCTTCCTCCTCTGTCAGTCCCGCTGGGACTCTCAGGCAGCACAGACACAGTGCTGGGAGGTCCCGTCACACCAGCCCTGTCTTCGAGTCCCCTCTCCCTGCTTACAGCCAACCCTTTGGCCTTTAAGTGTGAAATGCAAAGAGGCTCAAGATTGATCTCCAGCCCCCTTTCCTGCCTTGCTGCCTCAGGTCCTCTTCCAGCCTCTCACGTCCTTCAGGTAAGCACTGCACTGCTTGGCCTTCATGTCAGCACTGAGCATATGCCATCTCAGAGCTGGGACTCCTCAGCCACTGCCTTCTGAACTTGAGTGAACTCTGCCATTTCAGCGTATATGCTACATTTCCTGAGACACTGGAAATGCACATGCATCAGCCAGCGTTAATCCCCCTTTCCATCTTTCTGGTTGAGATTCGATGTCAATGCTGTTTTTTTCTTTTCTTAAATATATTTTATTAATTTATTCATATTATATCTCAGTTGTTATCCCATCCTTTGTATCCTTCCATTCCTCCCTCCCTCCCATTTCCCCCTTACTCCTCTCCCCTATGACTGTGACTGAGGGGGACCTCTTGCCCCTGTTTATGCTCATAGGGTATTAAGTCTCTTCTTGGTAGCCTGCTATCCTTCCTCTGAGTGCCACCAGGTCTCCCCATCCAGGGGATGTGGTGAAATATGGGGCACCAGAGTTCGTGTGAAAGTCAGACCCTACTCTCCACTCAACTGTGGAGAATGTCCTGTCCATTGGCTAGATCTGGGTAGGGGTTCGAAGTTTACTGCACGTATTGTCCTTAGCTGGTGCCATAGTTTGAGCAGGACTCCTGGGCCCAGATCTGCCCATCATAATGTTCTTCTTGTAAGTTTCTAGGACCCTCTGGAGCCTTCTATTTCTCCATTCTCCTATGCTCCAGCACACAACAAGAACATTTGCTCAACCATGTTCATAGCAGCCTTATTCATAATAGCTAGAACGTGGAAATAGCCTAAGTGTCCCTCAATAGAAGAATGGATAAAGAAACTGTGGTACATATACACTATGGAATACTATTCATCTATTAAAAACAAGGAATTCCAGAAATTTGTGGACCAATGGATTGAACTAGAAATGATCATAATGAGTGAGTTAACCCAGAAGCAGAAAGAGTTAAATGGTATATACTCGCTTATATCTGGACACTAGCCCAAGGGGCATGTCCCACGAAAGTCTTCATTTACCAGGAAAGTGGGACAGAGGGGAGGACATCCTTCCGGGACCCTAGGTGTCAATGCTGTTTCATAGCCTCCCATAGCTCTTCTTCCTGCAGCGGCTCTGCCCCTTTGGTTAACAGTGTGTCCTGTGAGTTCTAAACACTCCAATGTGCAGCATTACAGCGTTGTTAGAGTTAACTTTTTAAATATGCTTTTTCTTCTTTCTTTGCTTATTATTTTATTTTTAAATGTTTATTTATTTACTGTCTCTGTCTCTGTTTCTGCCTGTCTCTCTGTGTCTCTATCTGTCTGTCTGTCTCTCAGTCTCTGTGTGTATTTGCGTGTGTGTCTGTGTCTCTCTGTGTCTGTGTGTCTGTGTGTCTGTCTGTCTCTCTCTGTCTGTGTGTACATGTGTGTGTGTGTGTGTGTGTGTGTGTGTGTGTGTGCATGTGCAGCTGCATTCATGTAGAAATACATCAGAGGACAGTTTGTATTTTTCTTCTCGTATGTGGATCCTAGGGATTGAACTTAAGTCATCCGGCTTGACAACAAGTGCCTCTACCCACTAAGCCACCTTTTTGGACATGTATATTTATCCACATAGAAGTTTAGTAAAGGCTGGCTTTAAACCCCTGTCTAGCCTACAGTGGCCTTAACCTTGAATGTCTGCCTTAGAAGTGCTAGGAATACAGGGAAGTACCATGATGCCATTTTATGCAGTGCTCGGGGATTGAACCCAAGGCTTCCTGCATGTTAGGTAAGCACTCTACCATCTAGGCTATACCGCTGACCCCCAACTGTGTTCTTCAGTGTCCTCTTTGCTTGTCTCATTGAACTAAGTCCTTCAGCTTTAATACTAAAATTAAGGCTCACAGTCTGTTAGATAAATTATTAATCTTTTGATTAATATACTGATTAATAACATTGAGTCTCATTCACTTAAAATAGTATTTAGCTAGAATTGGTTAATGCTCTTAAAAAGGTTGCAGTGTCTCAAAAGCTGAACATCCACATCTTTTAGAATGAAAAATACAAAGTTGGAAAAATATTTTTCTTGAAAAATGCACCAAAGTTTAGAATTTTATTTGCTAAAAATAGGTTATAAATCACAATGTTAAACTTGTGCTTTCTTCTCTTTGGGATGCCACTAAATCACAGTTTAGTATCATCAAAGTATATTGAATTTTACACAGCTTACTTTACAAGCAAAAATTGTGAGCATAACTCCTTTGCAATAGATACAAAATCTACTAGTAAACTACCCAGAAGGATGGATAATTTATATGGCATCTTCCAACATAACAAAGCAATAAATGTGTGACTTATGAGAACTAGGCTACCTTGAGAAATTAAAAGAAATGTAACCCTGGAAACCAACAAACAGAGTTAAATATCATCAAAAAGACATGAAACACAAGCACACACATGTCTGCAATTAAATACATCTTCATTTATACAGGGAATAAATACTTCAGGAGAAAATTCTGAATTGGAAACTATAATATGATTTGTAAAACAAATATATGAGGGCCTTACATTCCAAGACATACAAATAAGTACTTTTGAACAGGCTAGCAAGACCTGTCCAGATCAGTTAAATACCGTAGCCTTCTGAAAGCTCCTGGATTATTTAATAGACCTGTATGTCAGCAGGATCTACCTGTCTTTTTCTTCCAATATCTGACTTATCATATTCAAATTCTGTATGTGTGTAAGAGGTAGACGTGTGTATGTGTGTGTACTGGGTGCACCAGTGTGTGTGCATGTAGACATAAGAGGGCAACTCAGGTGTCATTCCTCAGTATCTCTATAACATTTGTCTGTCGGTCTGTCTGTCTGTCTGTCTGTCTGTCTGTCTGATTGTTTGAGACAGTGTCTTTCCCTGGCCTGGAGCTTGCTAAATAGGCTAGGCAGGCTCCCAGAAAGCCCTAGGGATCTACTTGTCTCTACTTCATCAGTTTCGCCTATGGGATTTCAAGCACATGTCATCGAATTCCATTTTTTAAACAAAAGGAAATTTATTTAAAATAAGAAAGGGGGCATTCATAAGTAAACAAGCTACCTTGCAAGACAAACAGAGAAGCATGGATGGAAATTCTCACTCAAATTTCCTGATCCCTAAGTTATGCACACACTGCCTGTGGTCTCGGCAAGGGAAAGGAAGCTAAGACTGAGGAGAGGAAACCCTCGAACTTGCATCAGACACGCAGTCAAGTCACTTCCGCCAGGCTGTGGGTTTATAATTACACTTAAGACAAAAAAAAATTATACTTAATGTTCGAATTTATATTGCTGTGTAGTGTGATTAGTTTTTGTACTTGAATGGCTTTAGGGTATGCTGATCTATTTCTGTGGTCCATATTAGGTGGTCACAGTTTTCAATTAGCAACCCGTGTTCCTTCCTGTGTCTGTTTATTTGAAGGAAACCTAGGTTTAGCTTAGTCTTGTATAGTGTCCAGAGGTTGCTGCCAGCACTTCAATGTCAAGCTGACCAACTTCTTGTGCTAATTTGTATCATTATAGACTCTCAGAAATATTTCCTCCAAAAATATGTGTAGTGATTCTCACCAGGAGGTTTTGTGTTTTTCCCAGTATAGAGGTGATGGTAATAAAGGCACCTGTGTTGGTCTTCTCGTGGAGTTCCAGGCCCCTCCGGGTTCTTCCTTCTATTTTATCATTTCCCCGAGCAGGGAGGCCTTACTGGTCCACAGAGGAAGATGATGCAGGGCAGTCCTAATGAGACCTGATATGCTGAGGTCAGATTGTAGGGGAAGAGGACTCCTCCTTTCAGGGGACTATGGAGAAAGAGGGAGAGGGCATGGGAATGGGAGGTGATGAGGGAAGGGGTAACAATTGGGATATAATGTGAATAAATTATAAAAAAAAAAGTTCAAATAACAGTACGTGCTAGCAAAGATGTGCTGGTGTCCATTGGGTGGATCAGAGTAGGGGTTTGATGTCTACTATTGTGTTGTCCTTGGTTAGTGCAATAGTTTGAGCAGAAGCCCCTGGGCCCCAATCTACCCAATCATGATGTTCTTCTTGTAGGTTTCTAGGACCCTCTGGATCCTTATATTTCCCCATATCCTATATTTCTCTTACCTAGAGTCTCAGTAGGATGCCCTCACATCTATTCCATTATTTTAAAGTGATTCCATTTTCAAATTTTGTAATAACAATGGAGACAGTGCTGTAACGCACACATTACCATCCTTATAAAAGTTGTGAGAAATCAGTAATGAATGAGTCTACATGTGGCAGCCAATGGTACAGTACAAGCAAATACTTAGCAATAGACGTACATACACAAGCTCCATGTGCCTATCCATTCTTGGTCCTGTATATCTTAGAAGTTACAGGGCCCCAAATGACATCTGGAGAGTAAGCCTCTTAAAATAAAGAATAACATTTTAGTGCATAGCTATTACAGCCTCATTTGATATTCCTTTTAATTGCAGCGACTATAATGAATATACTTTGCATTCAAACAGATGCCACAAATGCTTCTGAGGAAGTTCCAGTATAATTCAGTCTTAGTTACAGAATGACTAAATGGATATTTAAAATCAGACGTTACCATGAAGGAGTAAAAAAAAAAAAAAAAAAAAAAAAAAAAAAAAAAAACAAACAAACAAAAACAAAAAACAAAAACAAAAAACCAATTACAGCAAGCATTTGTTCCTTAAAAAACAAATTAAGTATTTTTATGAAATTCTCCTCTTTCTTATTTTGATTGATACAGAATCCAGAGCACAGGGAGCTTTGCTATGCTAGCCACTCCTATCCTCATGTCAGCTGCTCTACACTGTAGCTCACCTGGTAAGGAGAAACAGGGAATGTGGAAAAGGATTCTGAAGTGGAGACAGGAATCGTTACAGAATGTAGAGCTGGTTCCATCACTTGGATTAAAAACACCACCATACTAGCGTAATTTTGCTGAGAAAGCAGTTAATCATGTATGCCATTTTTCTTGTCACTGGTCAGGGAGTCCTTTTAGTCTTTGCCCACATAAAGAGCTAACTACTTAGATATAGGAGAAGCACAAAGGCCATAAGCAGTGGTTCCAAATAGTGGCTCATAAAACCACCCATGAATGTCTCCTGAAATCAGTCTCCCTGGGATCCAAGCAAGTCCCATGAAGACCTGTGTGGGGGGCGGGGAGGGGCTCTGGACTCACCATTGCAGTGAGCATTCAGAAAATGTGGACTCTTGCTCCTGCTTAGAAAGACTTCACTGCAGGATGATACAGGAATACTTGAAGGTATGTACTTTTGTTCAAATTAGCAAAAATCATACGAAAACAGATCCCGTGTGAATGAAAGAATGATAGGGCTTTTCAGTAGAGGAGAAGAAGAGGCAGAAAGAGTATAAGAGCCAGAGGGGATGGAAGAAACTAGGAGAACCAAGCCCTCTAAATCAAACAAACAAGCTCACATGAACTCACAGAGGCTGAAGCAACAAACATGGGGCCTAAATGTGTTTGTAGCATGTCCTGGAATCTCTTTTATAGCTTTCTGTTTAGTATTATTGTGGGACTCCTGAGTGTGTGAGTGAGTGTGTCTCTGGTATCTTTGTGTCTTTTTTAGGGGTTCTTTTCCTTCTGTTGGTTTGCCTTGTCCATCTTGGATGTGATTGTTTTTGATTTATCTTGTTATATATTATTTTGTTATGGCTTGTTATCTTTTAGAAGCCTGTTCTTTCTGATGAGAGACAGAAATGGAGTAGATCCAGGTAGGAGAGGATGCGGGAAGAAGTGGGAAGAGTAAAGGAAGGGAAAAAATTTAATTAGGATATACTGCATGAGAAAAGAATGTATTTTTAATAAAAGGGGGGGAGAAAAAAAGGAAAGAATGATAGAATGTTTCAAAAAATGCCTGGTGCACATGATGAAAATTCTCAAAGAACATTTTAGGTACAATGACAATCTATAACTTTCTTAAAACACAATGTTGCATTCTCTTAAAACATAAATAAGATAATATATTTATTGTGCAAGTTAAAAATTCACTCTTGATCTTCAGCTAGTAGTTCGTTCCTGAAAAGGTCATCTGGAGGTCAGAAAGAAAAGTGTGCTTTTCTTTACTTTGGAAAGTATAACTAACGTACTATAAAACAAGTTTATTGTCTTAGTTTTCTCCATGGCTATGATAAAATATCTTGACAAAAAGCAACTTTAGGGAGAAAGGGGTTTATTTGGTGCACCGTTCGAGGGTACGGTCTATCATGCCAGGGACGTCAAGACAGAAGTTTGAAGCAACTGCCCCTATCACATCCACTGGCAAGAGTTAGGAGCAGTGGACTAACTCATGCATGCTAGTGTTCAGCTCTCTCTATTCTTAAACAGCTCAAGGCCTCCTGCCTATGGGATGCTGCCACCCACAGTGGGAAGTTCATCCCTCAAATAAGTAACTAATCAATATCCTGCCTCACAGACCCACCTCTCATTTACACTCCCTTCTGGAGTGAATCTGGACTGTGTCTAGGTGACAGATAAAACCATCACATTTCTCTTAGTTCTCTCTAAAGCTTTGTATAGCATGCTAATTAAGAGAGTAATAGGCATGTGAGGTTTCCTGTGGCTACTAGGAAAACACTGAGTTTCAGGAAGAAGAAGACTACCCATAGGACCAAGAAAATCAATGTTATCTACCTTCAGCCTTAAATCAGTTCTCCTGGTATCTAAAACATAAGTTATTAATATACTTATTCAGTAACTCTACTGTGTTTAAAATATTAATATGCTTTAACTGCTACAAAGATTTGGTAATGAAAATTTGACTCTACCAATGAAAGTACCAAGATTTCTTTCTGGTGAGCACAATTTGTCCCACTCCTTTTCCATGCTAGGTACTGGAGCCTCTGTGATGAGCAGTCACACAGAAACAGAGAAAAACAAGCTGCTGAGGTCACCAATGACTCCTTCTGCCAGTCCTTGGCTAACGCTAGCTAGCAAGGGAAGCAGGATCCAATTAATGATGCTGCAAGCAGTGAAGGGCCACAGAAGCACCTGTTGAGCTGTGTGGAACTCTCACATTCTCAGAGTTGGTCTCCATTCCACTCAGTTTTGACACCATCTGGGAACATACATCTGCTAGAACTGCCAGGCAAAGTGACATAGGCAGGCAGCTGAGTTAGGGCATGTGTTTCCTTGAGGTTCAGGAGGAGGGAGGCCTAGGTTCGAGGAGCTGGTGGATTTAGTTTGGCATGTCAGGGCCCTCCTTGGTGTGTCTACAGATGGCGCATGTGTCCATATTCTTCTTTGAGGCTGCCAGTCCTGTTGGGATCAAGACTTCCCCATTCTGACTACATTTAACTTTCTTATTTCATTAAAGCCCTATCTCCAAATATAGTCACTTTGGGAACCAAGGCTTCCTCATATGTATGATGGAGAAACAACTTATTTCGTGGCTCTCACAACAAATGTATACTTTCAACCTCACTTTAGCTCCATTACATTAAAAACACAGGGAGGGGGGGTCTGGTGGTTCTACTTTTCTAAGTCCCGTGTGCTGTTCTCTAGCACACATAGGCTCAGAAGGACAGGCTAAGGACTCAGTCCCCAGCATAGCATTTACTTGCTTCCAGACCCATGTCCATATTTCTTTCTCAACCCAGGGCTTCTGGCCAGCACCACAAGGACTGTTCATATCCCACCTGCTGCCATTCATTCCCCAGCATCAGCCTGGAAACTTCTTTCTGTTTTCTCAATGGCACATTACTCCAACAGGCCAACCGTAATCATCCTTCCTCCAAACAACACAAGCCAGAACTTTCTAAACCTGTCACTTCTCCATCTTCAGATTTTACTCCTCTAGAGTCCACGGAATGTGTCATGAACATTCTAATAGCACAGGGCTTTGTACAAGAGAAACACCCAAGCATCTCAAAATCTTCTATTATTTTGTCTCCAGCTCTTGTCTGAAAGCAGCTCCCAAACAATGTTGGATCTAATCCAGTATTGGTTTAGGGCATCACAGACTACTAGTCTTTGATAGGATGCAATGTTATGATATTGCTTATTAATGAAAACATCATTCATTTCTTTCAGTGCTGTAGACCTCATAGATTCCTAGTATAACACCCCATTAAAGGAGGCATTCTTTGTTAATGCCCAGATGCTGTTCTGAAGAGGGTCCAGGGTAGTTTTTCTGGTGCTGGATGCAGATGCCTTTCCAGTTTGCTTCATCTCTTGGGTGGCCAGAGCTGACGGCTCAGGCAACCAATCAGGAATGAAAGATTAAGGAGGGAAGGGGAAAAAGAGCGCAAGGTTTCTTCTCTAGAGACCGGCTGTACTGCAGCCGTGAGGAGAACTTAAACTGGCCACAAGTTTCCTATGGCTGAGGCTGTAAACGTGGCTTCTGGCTAGAAACTGCATGGGGGTCGTAAAAGGAGGCTCTTTGATCTGTAGATTGGCCTCTTTGTGGAGCTCTCCAATTAGTTAGTGTAAACTTAGGCTTATTAGCCGTAGAAGGCTGATGGCCTTGAGTCTGCTAACCTTTTTGCGAATCTACAGAGAAATAAGAAGCGAGAGATAGAAAATAAACTACTCACACACATGCACACATACAGGAGAAAGGTAGATGAGATTAGTTAGGCATCTCGACTTAAAATTAAGCTTCCCAATTTTCAGCACTTATATTCAAGATAGAAGGATCAAGAGAAGAAGTGGATGAAGTCAGGCATCTTAACTTCACCTGAAGTTAAGCTTCCCAGTTTCCAGCACCGTTTATTGTAGATGGCCATACTCATACTTCTGAGAAAAGGGAATTACCTCGTAGTCAAAAGAGTACAATTAATCACAAACACAGATGAATTCGAAAATGTAACAGGTTACATGTTTTAAATATAAGCATTTCTTATCTATGTCTCCATTACGTAAGTTCATAGTGAGTTCAGAATGACGAAGGTTGGCAGGGTCTAAAGTTAATAGGGCCTGAAACTTAACAAGAGTATATGACTTATCAATTAGGGTGGACCTAACTATACCTTATCCAGCTGTCCCTTAGTTCATTATGAGCTCAGGACAATAATTTTATCTGTCTTTCATTCTACGAAACAGAGTAAAATCAGACATCTCTAGGTAACTTCATTCCACTTAGGTTCATGGGGAGTTTAAACAATCCTGTCTATATTTATGGTGGAAACACCACGATTTGTGCTGCCCTCTGCGGTGGAGGCTTATCTGAAGCCGCAAATCTGCTAGTAGGCTATCCTTAGTGAGGCATCTAGAGGTCCACAAAGGTATTTATTGCCGCCATAAACTAACTTTAACTTTTAAAACTATTTGAATCAAATCAGGAATTCCATAATTACAGATTAATTCATCTGAATAGCAAACAGTGCATCTTCAACAAAATCCTGTAGGAAGTTTGCTCAATCAGAGCTGGACAGTGCCCAGAAAATTACAGTTCACGCTAATGCCAGATGTATTTGCTTTTGGGTTTTCGAGACTGGGTTTCTCTGTGTAATCTTGGCTGTCCTGGACTCACTTTGCAGACCAACCTGGCCTTACACTCATAGTGATTCACCTGTCTCTGCCTCCCTCAGTGCTGGGATTAAAAGCATGCGCCACCATGCCAGGCTCTGATGCCAGATTTTAGAGAGATGTAGGAAAGCAAAACTGACAGGGTATTCAGAGATTGGATTCTGGGGTACATCGTGATACAGACCTTGCCAATACCAGATCACCCCCAGAGATATCTCGATGGCTCCTGACAGCATGTCAGAGGCTGGAAGCAGTTTGGGAGTGCATCGTGGTACAAGACCTTGCAAACACCAGATCACCTCCTAGACAGCCCACATGCCTAGTGAGCTCCCTTTACAGGGTGACTCTTGGCAATTCTTCTCCTAATTTGATAGCAAAATCATACGAAACTGAGGCCAGATAACAAGAGATACATAGTATAACATGGTCACTATAGTCTGTAACAGTTATATTACATCCCTGAAAGTTATTCTTGCCATAAGAAGGTAAGGTATACATATGTAAATATTAGCTTGACTTAGCCATTCCACAACCATATTTTAAAACATATTGCACATGATAAATATATAATAGTTTTCCTTACTGCATAAGATAAGTGAATATTCACAAAAGAGTTCAAGTTCAACGAATATTCGAAAGGTTCACCTGGAAAGCCTCAAGGCTGCAAATCTTAAAGCCCTGTTCCCTCCACTCAAGGTTCATGTTAATTTTTGCTATTACATTGTGGACCAAATAATGTATAGCCTTACCTTCATATTAAATTTAGGGGCATACCCCACCCCCGACACATGAGGCTTTCTTGCTGGGAAGGTACTTTTGGTATAACTTTGGGGGCTTCTTTATTCTCTGAACGCCCACGTAGTCTTGTGCACACATACTCATGCACACTTCCACGTACACATATACACTATCTATCACTAAAATAGACTGTCATGAAAGGAACTTCAGAGTGTGCTTCTTAAGACAGATACAGTTAAATGACAGCAAAGAGCCCTAAAATCTCTCACCGCTCTATACCAGATTTCCTGGCAGACAGCCTTCAGAAGCCTTTCATCTTTACATTAAAGACACCGGAGGAACTCAAAGAGAATCGCTTGAAAGCTCACAAGGAGCTCTGACAAACTTCTGCCCAAGGCAACTGCTTGATAAACGAGCATTAACAGCATGCCGCATATAGCTGCATAAAACCGAAAAAACCCAAAAGCCTTAAAATAATGGAATTGCCTTAAAAGTCATGCACTGGGAGCTCCACTGTCCAGAAAACAAGCCCCGTGATTACACTGATTACACGGGACTCATTTGCAGCCGTCCGCACTCTGTAGACTGAAGACCGGACAGTAAGAGGCCACACCTGTTGGATTGTGTAGGTAACTGCAAACACCAGCTGAGATAGTAATTAAAAGCAATGTTCCATTGCCGCCTACCTGGGGTGTTCAACAACCTGGACATCCTGCAGAAGTAGGAGACATACTGCTCGCAGTATTCGGCGCTGCTGGTGATGGCACTGATCTGGTCCATGGAGGCGCTGTAGATGAGCTGTGTCACAGAGTACTTTTCTGGGTTGTAGCCTACCACTGTCGTCTGCATCTGTAAGTCGTGAGACACTATGGTCCACACCTTGTCCTCTGTGGGCAGAGAGATAATTAAGACAGTGGCTCATTAGTAACTCTGGTGATTCTCCAAACGGCAGAAGATAATTGAGCTGCATTTTCGCTCCTGTTTTCATTAAACTGGAGGAATAAAACTAAGTTAGAGGGAGCAATCCTGAACAGGAGAGAGAGAAAGAGAGAGAGAGAGAGAGAGAGAGAGACAGAGACAGAGACAGAGACAGAGACAGAGACAGAGAGACAGAGACAGAGAGAGACAGAGACAGAGAGACAGAGACAGAGAGAGGAGAGAGAGAGAAAGAGAGGAGAGAGAGAGAGAGAGAGACAGAGAGAGAGAGAGAGAGAGAGAGAGAGACAGAGACAGAGACAGAGACAGAGACAGAGAGATAGAGACAGAGACAGAGATTTACACTTGTGGGGTGTGTGTGTGTCTGTGCGCGTGTGCATGTTTACAAATGCAAAAGTAGAACATGCCAAGTGTCTTTCTCAATCATTTTCTATTGTACTTAAAAAAAATGCTTTTGTAGTATTGATCTATTCACACAGCCAAGATTTGATTACTTTGTTTTTTTAAATCACTTAATTGCAATGAACTCACAAATAAAAGTATCACTCTACTAGATTAAGAGTCACTCAAACACACACACTTGCCCATTCCCAAACTCTGTCATCTGAGTGGACTTCCATTAGTTAGAATGGCCTTCCTGATGCAATGGAGCTTTGTTTAGTGTTTTATACTTTCATTATAAATTACATTTTTATTCACTTATCTACCACAAAAAGGAAAAATAAATCTATAGCAGAGTTGAAGCTAGAAAAGCAATTAGCTTTATCTCCTCTTTCACAACTATGTGCCCCTTTGCCTGCATTGTGCCCTTGCCAACTGACGTCATCACCCTCGCTCACCCTCATCATTTTTCTAAATGTTATTTTATACCCACTTTTATAGCTGTTTACACACATACGTGGACACATTAAATCCAGGATCCACAAATGAGTGAGAACATGTGTTTTCGCCTTACTTTTTCTTTTTGAGATTTTGTGACTTTCCTTAACATTATATACTCTCAAAGTCCACCCATTTTCAGGAAGATGTCATTTTTCGTTTGCAGCTATTCTGTTTTACATATGTATCACATCTATATTACCTCGCCTTACTTTTCGAGACAGTGTCTATAACTGAACTTGAAGCTCACAGTTTTCATAGGCTTGCCTAGCTAGTGAGCCCCAGCGATCTGCTCATGTGTATGCCCAGTGTTTGGACCTCCTAAAACATGTGGCCATTGGAGCTCAGGCCCTCTTTCTTTCATAGCAACTTTTCATAGCTGCTGGGCAATCTTCCTAGTGCTACCAATCCTCTTCTCTCAGACCTATGTCCTGCCTATAAGAACAAAATAGAAAAGTAATATTTTTATTAAATAATGAAAGATGATTTACTAACAGAAAGGGATATCATTTCTCGTTTGGATTTTTACATCTGTCTGCAGCTGCAGTGTGAGGCTCATCCACTTAGAGTCACCCTGATCTCAGAACCTATAATTTGCCCCCTGGTAACTCAATTGTCTGCTCTTTCTGCAGAGACCTTCATTCACTCCATCAAGTCCTAACACTTCCTGAATGCTGTTTGTTCTAAACAGAATATGCATCATCTTCATCTTCTGATGAGGATGCTCTTTCACACTGGCCTTTCTGGCAAATGATACATTCTCTTTTCTGTTATGAATTGTTCTACATAGTGTGGAATGAGGTGGGAGAATAATTATTGTGTTTGGGGACCTGGGAGTCTCAAAGAGGGAAAAGTAGAATTGGTTATAAGCAATATAAAATTAAATTGACTAAAACTCTTTCTCCATTTGAATTTTAATTGAAAACAACAGTATGAGCCTAAGACAATATCTTTGTTTTGAAATGTTGACCCATGCTTGAACTTAGTGTAATAAAAATATCTCAAGAAAAAGATGCTATGCCTAATACCAAATACCACCACAATTACTATTTGCCATTGGGAAAAGAAATTAGAATCTGTGAAGAAATGACTGAGTCCTGAGATAGAAATGAAGCTGTTGAGAGGAGATCCAGGGACAGCCCATCATCTCAGAAACAAATATGACATTGGCCACTAAGGCAATTCAAACGGTAACATAAGAAGCCAGGAGGCATGGTGTGTATGCTGGAACCCTGCGGCTGTGAAGGGCACAGGCAGGAGGACAACTGGGCTGTCTGGCTGTCATCCAAGCTTCAGGTTCAGGGATATATCCTGTCTCCAGGCAGTAAGAATGAAAGAAATAGGTCAGGACAGCCAGTGGTCCCCTCTGGCCTCCGTATACACACCACACACACACACACACACACACACACACACACACACATACACACTCCACAAACACATACACACACCACAAACATACACACAGACACACACAGACACACATACACCACACACACACACATACACACACACAAACACACACATACACACTCCACGAACACATACACTCACCACAAACATACACACAGACACACACAGACACACACACACCACACACACACACATACACACACACAAACACACACATACACACTCCACGAACACATACACTCACCACAAACATACACACAGACACACACTCCACAAACACATACACCACACACACACACACACACACACACACACACACACATACATATACACACTTTAAAAAACTGCCAATGTTTGAAGTAGGTAAAGGCAATTAAAATAATGAAATAAAATTGTTATACTATAAGCAAAATCTATACACACTGAAACTGTAATTAAAGGTGGTATAAGATATCTTTAAGAAATGATTTATTCATACTGAAAGCAAAAAAAATTTAACCTATACCTTTAACACTACATGAAAACCTGTTTCAATTGGATTAAAGTCTTAAGAGAAATGTAGATCTTCAGATAAACATAAGGAGACATAAAAGAATATACCTATTCTTGTTAAGCAAGGCATAAAATGAGGGCATAATTATGGCATAAAACACATACATGTGAGTTTGTTAAAATTAAACTATCTTCTTCAATGAGATATCAGAAGTCATGTGAAAAAGTTAGGCCAAAGATTAGAAGAGATATTTATAAAATATGTATCTAACAAAGATCAGCACCCAGTTATAGTAAAAGCATTTGTAAATTTTCACAGAAACAATAATAATTCAAAAGAAATGACAGGGATGTGCATTTTTACAAGTGGGTCATATAAGTGAGACACAGGGAAATACACCTATGCTGTAACCAGGGAAATACAAATTAAATTTATGTGATTTTATTTTGAGTTTGTCAGATTGTCAGAGCAAACAGTTTTTATATTACTTGAGTCAGAATGGCCAAGATTAAGAAAACAAGTGACAATACATGCTGGCAAGGATTCTGGGAAAGGGAAACACTTAATATTGCTGGTGGTAGTGCAAACGAGTGTAGCCACTATAGAAATCTATGTGGAGGTTTATCAAATAGCTGATAATAGTACAATAATATGACCCTGGTTTTGGGGGGCATATACCCAAAGGACTCTATATTCTACTGCAGAGACACTTGCTCATTGCTGTTTATTGCTGGTCTATTCATGATAGACAGAAATTGTAAATATCCAAGATGTCCATTACAAATTTTTTTTCAGATAAATGCATAGAGTTAGAAACAATCATCCTGAATGAAGGAACCCAGACCCAGGAAGACAAATTTTTACACATTTTCTATTACATGTGGATGCTTTCTTTGCTTTAGATATGTGCATTCCATTTCGAATAACCACAGAGGTAAAGTAGCTTGTAAGGAACCAAAATAGGAGGGGGATCTTCTAAGGAAAAGGATATAGAATATAGAGTTACAAAGAGAAAAAAGTAAAAGTAAGATAGATGGAGTAAATGGTGAAGGTGGTGAGAGGGCAGCCTAGAGGAGTAGTAAGGGGGGATAACCAACCTTAGAGGCCTTTTGAAAAATCATATGGAATCCTACTACTATAGAATCTTCCTAAAATATATACAGGAGTAAGAGAAGTTTAAATGCAATCGCCTTATGAAAGGGGAGATAATACTCCAATTAGACAATATTATGCCACCGAGTGAAACCTCCAGTGCTGGGAATAGATTACTTCTTGTTGAGTTGTTGTCCAAAGGGGCTCCATAGTCCTTTCCCAATATCAAAGACTATCGCCAATGCTACTGGAGTCACCCGTACTGGTTAGTGGATGCTGACGGGAGGTGACATAGACACTAGTGGAGTAGAAGGTAACCATCAGTCCCACCCAGCCATGAACACTGTGAGCTATAATAATGACATGGCTGCAAGATATACCCACTCGCACTACAGGGTCACAATGTTAGTGTATTAGCCAACATCTTTTTTTTTAAATTGAATTTAAGGCACACTACCATGCCTGGTAGTGTTAATGAGGCCAAGTACTTGACACTAGATAGGTCACGGGCCCTATGGAAAGCCTACTATTAGTCTGCTAAATGATCATAGCAATACAATTACTCTGAATGACACATTGCTATGCCGTCGATCGGTGCACTTCTCAACCCTCATCAGAGAAACGTCTTCTTGAAGTAGATGGGAAGTAACAGAGTCTCGCAACTGGACAATATGCAGAAAGTGAGAAACTTTTACACTCAGCTCTAACTGAAGTGCCCATTTAAAAACCTCCCTTCAAGGTACAGGGATCTATGTATAAGATGGGGTCGGAAAGAGTGTAAGATCCAGAGGTGAGGGACCACTTTAAGGGAAAAGCATTTTCAAGACCCAACAGGACAGATGCCTATATGAACTTACAGAGACAATGGCAGTGCACACAAGACCCATACAAGTTCAAGCTAGGAAAATCTCAGCCTAGAAGTGGGGGAGTGGCTCCCAAGTAGCCAGGAAACTATTTGCAAGTGATAGCTGCTGGCAGAGGGAAAGTCGGTTTTCATCAGTGGAGTGACACTCGGTATTTCGACCATGCTCCAGGCCAGGCCCTATACTCAGGAGTAGTTAGTTGATCAAAACAGATTGGACTAATGCTTTTTATATTCCCCTTTGTTTTATTTGTTTACTTCTGTGTGTGTGTGTGTGAGTGTGTGTGTGTGTGTGAGAGAGAGAGGGGGGGGAGAGGGAGAGGGAGAGGGAGAGAGGAAGAGACAGAGAGACAGAGAGAGAATGAAGTTGGGTGAGTAGAGGAAGAAGGAAGATGTGGGACAGAGGGGGGAGGCAGAAAAGGATATTTAAGTTGATAATATTTTTTTAAAGAGAGAAAGTGCCTCCGTCAGACTGGCCTGTAGGCAAGTCTGTGGGATATTTTAATAAGTAATGGTTGATACGGGAAGGCCTACATCACTGTGTGTACTGTGATGCCTAGGCAGATGGTCTTAGGTTATAAACTAAAGCAGGCTGAGC
The DNA here is from genome assembly GCF_964271855.1 of Acomys minous. Classification (NCBI taxonomy): domain Eukaryota; kingdom Metazoa; phylum Chordata; class Mammalia; order Rodentia; family Muridae; genus Acomys; species Acomys minous. The sequence goes on from NC_140487.1 coordinate 62,048,119, forward strand.
AAAGCATTGGGAGCCAGTAAGCCGGGTCCTCTGTGTCCCCATTTCAGTTCCTGCAGCAGGTTACTGCCTTGGCTTCCATCAATGGACTGTGACCTGGGGTATATCACCCAAATCAGCCTTTCCTCCCCTACTCCCAATCAACAATGTGGCAGTCTCCTGAATTATTAATAAAATATCCCAGACCTCCAAACCATGATTATGGCAACTCCTTTGTAAAACAATTTGTCCAGAACTAAAAACTGTGAAGATGCACACATCTTACAGTAACAATTATTTCTAGTTATGGATCCTTGAAACACTACTGAACATTTTTACTGCAAAGTGTTTGTAATTACTCTTTGCTGTAGTAAGTTTAAAGAAGAAAAAAGAAAAAGAAAAGTGTAAAAGTCTATTAAAAAAGAATGAAAAAATTAATTAATTAGGACTCTACAATTGAATATTACAATATATTTAAAAGTAGATTACCTATAAGGATTTAAAAAAAAAAATCAATGTAGGCTAACTTTGAAATTAAAAAATTGAAGGTAAAATACAAATAATAGAAATATTTACATAGTTGCACTATGTAAATCTGCATATTTCAGCATAATGGCGTTGCCAGAACGTTTAAAGACACAGGATATCAGGGCTCTTAAACTTCCCACCTGTGAGAACTGGGAAGGGAAACAGGGGTGAGTGGTACATCTTAATTTTACCTTCTTTGTTATATTTCTTAGTTTTGGTTTTACTTCTGTTCCAGGAACTCTGAGGCTCTCTGTCCTCTGAGGGCACCGGTCATATATATGTGTGGTGTCCTTGCATACACGTAGACCAAATGTCCATACTTATAAATTAAAAATAAGTTAATATTTAAAACAAAAAAGGAAAATATTTACAAAATAAGGTGTCCCTGATTTTAGGTAAAATTTACAAAAATGATCATGTACACAAAGTTAATTAGCAAACACTGGTCACTTCAGAACCTGTGTGTAGTTTTCTTACAAATTTAGTAATAAATAAATTAACAAAATTTCTCAGTTGTCAATTCTAGTTATTTGAAGAGTGCACTTTTACAAAACAGCAAGATAGAGCGCGTCCATATACCGCTGTAATAGAAGGGTTTTGTTTCTTTATAGTTGCATTCATTTGCGAACATCACCAACCTTCCAGGGAGGTAAGTTCATCATAAAGCAAGTCACAGGTGATGATTTTCCTTTGGAAGGTTTTTCAATATTTATGACCCTGCTGTCTTAAATCATGATTGGCTTGCTGACATTATTTTTATTTTGCTCCCAAGATACGCGTTGTGTGAGTTCCTGCAGGCCCATGTTCTGAGATTCTGTACTACGGGCGGCTCTGGCTGTTTGGGCAGGCCATAACCCAGCTATGCACATCACTCAGGTGGTGTGAGCAGCTTTAATCATGTGTAGAGAAAGAAGGTATGCAAAGCAGATGGGCCTCTGTGGGAAACAGCGAGGAAACGAGCTCCCCGCGCAGATGAGGTTTCCGCAGGTGGTGGGAAATGGTGATGAGTTTTCAGCTCACTATTCCACGCCAAAGATGGATGATGCATCAAGCGTTGAGCACAGTATAAATAACCGTGGCTCATTTTCACCCATATGAAAAACAATTTGGAATTTATGCCTCCCTTTTTTTCCCTTCTTTTTCTTTCTAGGATGCTTTTAGCTATTCGTTGATGTTTTCGTTCCATCCCGTCGGAGAGGTTCTGAAACTCCTTCGCACTACAGCGAGAGTTGGTGACTGCGGGTCATCAGCACAAGCCGATTTCCGCTTTGGTTTCCTCCATGGATAGAGATGCCTTTCGTGGCTATTTGACAGTCAAGCGCTCATCTGTTGCTTGTGTGGTGGTGCATGACTTTAACCCAAGCCCTTGAGAGGCTGAAGCAGGGGGATCTTGAGTTCGAGGCTACCTGGGTGGTAGAGTGCAACCTTGTCTCAACCCAATGAAAAGGGAGCCCGATGGCAACTATGAAGAGTTTCCGGTCTCACGTGACAAGTAATGACCCTCTTTGATGCTTATGATTTAGGACCGTAACTAGATCTTGATCTGAGTTCAAACGTAGAGACAAAGGAAATATCGCCTCAAATCCTTGGCTAATAGTTCATATGGATCTTTAAATAGTCCTTCCATTTTTTACTATCATTTTAAGGCAAAGTTGTACAGATTTTGTTGAAAAAAATATTATTTCATTATTCCAAGTATCAACTCCTCTACATTAAACCCTAGCTACATTTCAAAGATGCTAAGCCTTCAAGGTTGAGTGCCTCTGTGCGCCTCTGTCTTGTTCTTCTCTTTGCCTATAACATCTTTCTTCCCTGATGGTCTCATCTCAAATGTTTCCTTCCTCCCCTCTGTGAAGTCCAGTCAGCCCATATTTTCAATAATGACCATTTACCCATCCATTGGACACACGTAGACATATCGCCTGCCATTCCTTTCACTAAGTCTATCTCACCCACCAACCAAGCATACAATCACCACCCTCTACGTGACATATTTCTTTCTATGTCCTCTACAACTCTATGGTCAGAATTTGACTTTTACTGTGCAAATTAAGTGTACTCTTCACACCTGGCACCTGGAATTGCCTTGCTAGTGTGCAGTTCGGTGAATATTGTATCACCGAACAATAAAGCCTCTTCTTTATTATCCAGGAAATCCCTCCATCACCATCAGAGAATCCTGTGAAATGCTCATTTGAACTGTAGTTTGGCAGGTTATAGGTTCCCACAAGAGAGCTCCATAACATTTAGTTTAAAACAAACAAACAACAACAAAACATAATCAAAATGCAAACAAGCAAACAGAAAATCTTTATGGGTGATAGAATGAAAGTACTTTGAACTTCATAATTTCATGAGACTATCAAAGATTTGAATCCAGGGATTTCTGTGGTTTTCAATGCCTTACAGAACTGTAAAAATATATAAAAGAAGAAAACAAAGTCATGTCTAAGATAAAAGGCCACCATCATCACCATTTTCTTTCTCTTTGTTGATAACAGTGCTTGGTGCTTGGAGTGCACCCTTCTTCCTTACAGTTAAGCCAAGCTGTGCGGGTCTGAGCTTGGGTTCCTTATACAATGTGCTCTATTCTGGTGCCAGTCTAGGCTCTGGCACGTGATGATTAGTGTCAACCAAAGAGTTAAGGGTAAGATGGAAAACAACAATGAAAAACAAAAACCGCATCTCAGAGAACGCCCAGCATAATCCCAGGAATGTCATTCAGCACACCACACAGATTAAAGCACTCTATATTAGGGCAAGTTCTTCAGCACATGTAAAGCATATATAAAAGTTCACTTGGCTTTTGAGGAGCTTTACTTTCCGTTGGCAGTTAGGTCAGTGAGCTAACCTGAGAAATCACACCTGTTCTTACTTCCATCTGTAAAGCTCTTGCTATGGCCAGGCATCCCTGTTGAGATTTCCATGTGCCTGTATCCCAGAACAATAAGCTGGACAGGGGTGAGGGGTTAGGAACGGCAACAGGGTCTTATTATTAGGAAGGAGAGAACTCCCATAGAAGGAGCTGGGTCGGAGCTGGGGAGAAGGCTAGAAGCTCAGTGGTTCCAAAGTTCTCAGAAAGAAACCACATTCATACTGAATATACTATGAAGCTCACTGACTCACTAAAACTTAATGTTTATGGAGAGTAGGACCAGAGCCACACTACCATGGCTTCTTAGTCATCTAAATAACTATGTATTACCCACCTCTTCTTTGACTTAACAAGCTTGTGACTTTTAAGTAAGTCCTTTTGGGACATATAAACAGGTCCCTAACTTCCCTAAACAGCTTAGACTGTCAATCAGACAGCACCTGTACCCTATAGCAGATGGTTTCCCTACTTTATTACAACCCATGGGCTTGGTGTTTCCAGCAATGTACTTGAAAGCCATCTTAATTTATGATTTTCTTTGTTAGGCTACTCTAGAAAACTTCCTGAAACTGTTGTTGTAGTTTTGGAACACAGTATTTAGGGTTCCCTGAGCCTGTGATCCTGGGCCATGCTCTCTCATATTTGGCTCCAGAAACAAATAATATTTCCTTTGAACCAAAAGCTAATTTCTTTTGTCTAGAATCCATTTCTCTCATCCATGTGGGGCTAATCACGGTGGCTATACAAAGGAAGAGGATTTTCAGGATTTGGGTCATTTTCATAACATGTTCTTTTTCCTGTGCATATTAAGGAGAGAGGGGGGAGGGAGAGAGATTGGTAAGTTTGGGGGGGCCTAGCTTGTTCTAGGCCACTGCTTTCTATTACGTGCCAATTGTATTCTCTGTAGATTAAGAGAACCCCCAACTTATTCTCCTGTCTCCCTTTGTTATATCAAAAGTTACATGGTTACACATGCCTGTTCGGGTTGGTTTAACAGAAGAGTCTTCTGGGGTGGCCCTTCTTTTCACCGTGACCCTTCCTCAGTCACCTTCACCCCACACATGGGAAGATGAAGCCCATAGGAGGGATCTTGACAGTATTGTGGATCTAAGAGGCTTTTCCCAGGGAGACGCTGGAGACTCCCTCCTTCCTCCAACCCAGCCACCAGGCTCTGTTAAAAATTTCTTGATGAGATAGATGACATTTTTCACCTTGGAAGAAAATCCCCAAATAATCAACTCCTCTAAGTATCTAATTTTCCCCATTAAGTCAGATTCTATTCACTGGAGCAGCTTCCATTGTGAGGAACATTAGCACGACAGGCTGACAGATTACATTCCTTAGTGAGGATAATTAGCTAGAAATCACTTTTTTTAGGGAAAGAAAACCCTTAAGATAGCAGGGTGAACATATTCAAGGGACTCAAACTGGTGTTATCACCTTAATTATAACAGAAGTACAAATGTATTAGGTGATTTTTCTCTCTCCCTTTATCTTTCTTTCTCCTTCTTTCTTCTTTCTTCTTCTTCTTCTTCTTCTTCTTCTTCTTCTTCTTCTTCTTCTTCTTCTTCTTCTTCTTCTTCTTCTTCTTCTTCTTCTTCGCTTTGCCCGGCAAATTCCACTCACCCACTAGAGAGATGTTCTCACCTGTCCTGGCATTTTTCTTGGTATCCTAGATCTCTAAGTATTTGGCTAAAAAATAATGCCCACCTCCCATCCCTCAATGCCAGACCAATGGGAGATGTTCTGTCTGTCTCCTGCTTTCCCAAAAACCTGATCTGCTCCTCACTCCCACCCTCCACATATCATATTGCTCTGGTAAAATACTTCATACAGCTGTCTCTCTGGATGATCCCTGAGGGCAAGAGTGGTATCATTTTAAGTACTTAACCCTTGTTGCCTGGTACAAACAGTTCATATTAGAGCATTTTATCAATAAGTTCTTCCTGAATAAAAGGAGTGGTGTCAAAAACAATGCAGTTAAAGGCACCCTGCTCAGCTACCTGGTCACCTCAATCCCAGGGAGACACATATAGGGTTTAATGTATGGGTAAGGCATCCTATCATTTCCCCTCAATGCCAACCAATCTCTGACCTGGCAATTTGAAAAGATATGTTGTTCTGGAGAAAGATATTGAAGAAAACAAACCACTTCTTGACTTTTGTTCTGTCACTCCTATTTCAGCATGTTTGCAACACTAATGAGATTCATTCTTTCTAAGTAGCAATTATTTCTGCAACCTACAGGGTTATTCACCAATCTTAGGTAAGAAACTAAACTTGGTGTTTTTACTCTTTTTATTGAAAAGAAAGTAGTTTTTCAATACTCCTATAATTTTTTTTATACAAATCTTTGAATTAAGTAGAGGGATGACTTCACTGGCGAACTGAGAACGCTGACCTTTATCTAGCAGGCCTAGAGAGTTGTCAGAACTTTGGCTGTGCTTGTTACTCAGCCAAGGGAATGACAGGTGTAGGACTATCACCATTATTATATAGGAAAGAAAGACTAGAGACTGTGAAAAGGAAAAAAGGGAGAAAGAAATTCAAAGGAAGGAAGGAAGAGCGGGGAGGAGAAATCAATAAACTGAAAGATCATAGAAATAGAAAATGATTCTTTCAGAGGTTTAGGGGAGAGGAATAGGGCAGAAGAGGGAGGGAGGTTGAGAATGGGAAGATATAAACTAGGGGATAAAAATTGGGATGTAATTTGAATAAATTATAATAAGTTAAACTTTAAAAATATATCTAGTGTTGAAGAATTAGAAGAATAACTAACTGTGAATGAACTAAGTTAACTTAGAGGCAGGATGCATGATAGAAAACAGTGTAGTACCTAAACTGCAGCACATGTGATTAACACAGCAGGAAACCCCCTGGGCAGATGCCAGGAACTATGCTGTTAGACCTCCCAGCCTTCAGAACTGTAGCAAATAATTTCATTTCTTCTTTATAAATGACTCTGTCTCAGGTATTTTGTTATAGCAAGCCAGAGGGGCAAAGACAAAACACTCATACACATGCTTTACAGATTAAAACCAAAACCAAAACCAAAATTGAGGTACAAGTAATTTGAAGTCCTAGCCGGTATCTTGAGGCTTGTGGTGTCTTAGGCAAGGCAGGAATGTGTGCACCCTGGCACCAGATTGGGCCACTTGCTTAGACATAGAGAAGTCATGACCTACCTCACAGGAAACCAAAGCTATCACTCCACTGGCAAATCACAGGAGAGGAGAGTTAAGAGTTAGAGGTGTCTGTAGACCTTTGAAACCAGTGATGCGTGTTAGCCGGCTAGGCTTCTCTTTGATCTGTGACTTTAAGTGTGTGATTTAAATCTTGCAGGGCCTCCATCTTCCTGATCTGTAAAGCACCATTAAAAAGTTCACAGGCAAAAAAAAAAAAAAAAAAAAAAAAAAAAAAAAAAAAAAAAAAAAAAACAGTGTAGTAGAGGTTAGAGGTTATGGAGGTAAAAGAAAAAGTATGCTGTGAATTTGGGCATGTCACTTAAAATAACAAGGGTTTAGTTCACCCGAGTGAAAAAAAAATGTGTTTCATTCATGGATAGTAGCTTAAAATCTTCAAATACTTGTGATTCATTTGGCACACCCAGAGAGGATTAGGAAATGAATAAGAGGTCATGGAGCGGTGGCTTCCAAGGAAAAGGAGTATAATAGGAAAGTATAATGGAATAAAGGAGGTTAGTGGAATTAGGGGCTAAATTGGAGCAGGAGAGGGAAAGGCAGCATGGGTTTGGTTGGGTAAGCTCAAGGCAAACCAAATTCCCGAAGCCAGACGCTGGGCAGAAAAGCTAACTTCTAGCCGTGGGGCTATTGGCAATCTTTCACTGTTGAGAGAGGGAGAGAGTTTACCTGCTAAGTCTACTACACCCCAGTGGAGGATCACACACCCAAGAAGACTTGGGCAGCACAAATTGCTCTTGATGTCTACTTACAAAAAAGTCAAAAGGTCATGAAGTTTGCTGGGTAGGGAAGGGGAATAGATCTGAGGAGAGTTGGCAGGTGGTGGTGAATATGATCAAACCAGATGTGAAACTTTCCAAGAACTAGTAAAAACTTACAAAAAGAAAAAGGTGGTTTCAGATAAAGTGCTCTCTAAAACCACTTTCCGTTATAGAAGCCAAAGTATTCTTCATTCCCTGTAGTTTGCTACTGCTGAGAACAGGCTGTGGCTGGCCCTATGCTACTACTGATTGTTTGAAACATTAGCAGTTCAGGCTCTACCTTGCCCTGAGATTCCACCTAACGAGCAGCTTTTGACTTCATTTTGAAGAGAGAGAGAAGACAAAAGATATGCTCAGGGGTGGACACGTGAATGGTCCCCTCTGTCTAGTACCACCCACACAGCAGACTGATAAATGGCTTGTTCCTGGGAGTAGCCATTGGCTCATTTATGCCTTCATGAGACTGTTACCATGTTAGAATATGAAATCCATGTTCCCAGGTCATAGTCATTCATATTTGGTTCCAGAATAAACTATTTCTCATCTCCTTTGAGAGGAGGGTTGGGTTCAAATTTTTTTTTCTTATACATTGTCACTCTAAATCCTAGGGGCAAAGGAGCATTTGCCTAGAGAACTTGTTCCAGGTACTTGAAGCAACAGATGATGACATCAGAACATGAAGAGTTCACCCTCAATAATGGCTACACTGTTGGCCCTCAAATCCTGCTCACATCTCAAAGAGCACAAGTAGGTAGTGTGGGTCTCACAGTGGAGGGTCTCCCCAGCTTTGCTGACATTCTATTATTAAAAGAAATCCATCATAATAGTGATCAAACGTCCATGTTGCTGCACTAGGAAGAGCAACAAAAATAACCGTAGCAAACCTGAGAGATCACGGATGTGGCTACTTCTCTGCGTAAGGATTGAGGTGACAGAGCAAAAGGCACATGTAAAGAAAATCGATGTGTACACTTTAGTTGAAAGCTAATCAAATGAATTATACATAAAGCAAGTAAGAAATGATTGGAGGGACGTAATTAGGAGCGAGACATGTAAGGACATTTAAATTGTTTTTATATGTGAAAGTGTCACTTCAGGTGTACTCGATATAAAGAAAAGACCACTCTTTAAAAACACATGATAAATTAAGTAGTTACTGATGTTAGGAATAATCATATAATTCCAGAGTAGATGAGAGAGAGAGAGAGAGAGAGAGAGAGAGGTACAACAGGAATGAATTTGTCTTTGAATAGAAACTTTCTAAAGTGGAATAACTGAGACCTAAGCCCTTGGGTCATGTTCTGTGATTTTGCATATTTATAGTGGTTCTAATAATAATAGATGAACTAAGTCTAGTAGCTGATACCTGAGATTCTAACACTTAGGAGGAGTGAGTTCAAAGCCAGTCTGGCTTACACAGCAATACTTTGCCTGAAGAAACAAAATTAATAATAGCAACCAAGAGATTACTATAATACATTTTATCCTTTTATAAAGGAATTTTAGGCCGTTTTTCAATTACAAATAAATTGTTATCCCTTCCTTCATTCTTTTAATTGAAACTAATTAAGACAACCAATGTGAAATCATCAAATACATTTTAGAGGCTATAGACATTTGTTTTAGGATTATATCAGCCAGTGAAAGTGAGATTAAGAAAGGTATGGAAACAGAAAAGAAGAAAAAATAGAAGAAGGAGGTTAGAAAGTCCAGCAACACAGAACTCTGTCCATGAGGTCTGAGCCAGGGAGATCAAGGGAAGGCAGACAGACATCCTGGTCAGAGAGAAGGACAAAGTCTTGGCAAGAATCAGGCTTCTCCCTTCAGCTCAGCCCTCGGGCTCTGAGCACATTTTACAGCTTTGAATAGATGAGAAAAATCAGTCGCTGGAAACTGCATGCATTCGTTGGCAGTGTTCAGGAAGAAGAAGAAGCTTTTACTGCAACTCAGCCATCCAGTCCTTGGCTGTGACTGTTAATTACAAAGCCTGACTCTAGCAGGGGAAATAGTGACCATTTGATCCAAAAGGCTGCTATTTGCTGTAGGGGCTTTTGTCAGAAAAGTTTATTTACCCTGAAACAAAAATGATAAGCAAATTATTAATAATAACAACAATAATAATAACGGTAACTGGAAGGAAGGAAGCGAGGTGCCTTGCTCTAATGGACTCTTTGGGTCTGCTAGAGCGAACTGAGAGCTGACAGTGTGCTGGGAAGAACTGATCATGCTATGAGACAGCTCAGCGGAGGATGACAGAGGAGGATTTAGCACTCCCACGTCTAGGGCATGTTCCAATTTCCTGCATGAGGAAATAATAATGATCTAGGTATATGAGTATATGACACACATTTTCAGTTCCTTGTGCGGGTAGATTTAAATTCTACAATTTAGTTATCCTTTCCATTGTTATATTACAGTTGTTCTCAGGTACTGAAAACCCTAAAAATTAGTAGGACAGCACTGGATATAAGTGCATCGAAGATGTCTGACACATGGGGCTGAATAACGTCATCCCAAATGTTGTGCCCATAGGTGTAGGACCTATGACTGAGACTTTACTAGGAAATAGCTTTTCAGTGATGTAATCAAGTGAAGATGAGGACCTGCATTAGTTAAGGATAGATGGGAGTCTAATAACTAGTTACTGGTTGATTGATTGATTGATTGATTGATTGATTGACTGACTGAGTGCCTGTGTGTGCACACGTGGAGGCCAGATGACAATTTGAATAATTCAGCACTTTCCTTCCACCATCTTGGTCACAGGCATTGAGTTCAGGTTGGCAGGGTTGGCAGTAAGGGACTACACTTTGGTAACCTCAGTAATCCAAGTGTGTTTGCAGGAAACAGGAAGTTGGTGCACTGGCAGGGATAATGCTACATGATGACAGAACAGAAATTAGAGTGATGTAGTCATATATCTAGAAACAGCAAGGACTAGGCTACTAAATGGGGAAGGGTAGGAAATGTCTCCCCATATGGCCTCAGACACAGCATGGTTTAGCATTAAGGGAGACCATGATCTTAGATATTAGCTCCTAGAACTCCATTATGTTAGGTCACCCATCAACTTTATATACCATAGACATTAAAGCTGTATTCTACATTCCATACAAGATGTAGATGCTGTGCAAGAGCTTCTGTAATGCTGTCTCCTACCTGAGAGTGGTTCATTACCACAGAGCGGTAAACATAAGAAAAGAAAAATTCCTTTATACATTACTTATAAAGTAAAAAATCTCCATGCTTACAACTTGTGGGCTGATAATTACAGCATAAGATGTCTCAGAGAGTCTGAGGAAACGTCTTAATGAGAAACACGCTTGCTGAAGGAGCATGAGGACCTGAGTTCAGAGCCCCAGCATCCACGTAAACACAAGGCACAGTGGCATGCATCTGTGACTGCAGCACTAGTGGCCCAGCTCAGGGATGTAGGGGGACAGGACAGACATAGGCAGATCTCTGGGCCGTGCTGGCCAGCCAGCTGAGGCAAGACAGCTCAGCAAGAGACCCTGCCTCAGAAAAAGTAGAATAATGGATTTCTGGACATAGTCTTTGGCCTGTGCAGATACACACAAGATAGAGTACACGGACAAAGTCACATGTGCTCTGGTACACACACACACACACACACACACACACCCCCCTAAAAATGGCTGTCCCAGAGGCTTTCAAATGGGTGTCCAAACAGAAAGTGTGTGGTTTATGTGCAGTGGTCACCTGCAGGCACCAAGTACTTAAAAAAGTACAAAAGGCACGCAGGAGTGACAGGCTAGTAACAATGTGTTGCCTATGTCAGACACTGCTGATGTGCGTAGAATCCCGTTTTCCAGTCCAGGTTCTAAGTGGCCCTTGCTTTGCCTGTCACTTCCACACAATCACTAGGGTGCCCCCAGATATTTTGACATTTGATCTCTTGGCCGTGGAAATACCCAGATTGAAGGCTCGCTTTCCCACAGGAACCATAGGATGTAGGAGGATAGAGCAGGAGACACTGGAGCTATAGGAAGAGCAGCCATCATCTGATGAGAGCCCAAGGAAAGCATTGTTGAACTCCAGTGAATCACATTTGCAAACCTGAATCTGAAGTTCTAATTATTGCTCATAAGAGCCTCGGTTGCTTCTTATGGAATATAAGTAAATGTGGAGAAATAGCTGAAAGACTTTAACCATGTGGAGAACCACTTGGTGAGAATCTGGAGTTATTTTAAACATAATTCTTAACATGACCATAAGTTCAAGCATTTATTAAACAAGCAAGCCCTATTTACTATGGGCCCCCAGAGAGAGAGAGAGAGAGAGAGAGAGAGAGAGAGAGAGAGAGAAGGTCTGTCCATGGTGAATAAGATAACCTTACCATTGGTCTGCAGAAAATGATTCTCATGAAGAGCACAGTCAGTAACAGAAGGATTCTCCCAGGCTAAACATGACTGGCTCAGAGCAAGTGACATTTGAATTGTTCCCAAAAGGCTAACGAACAGTGGAAGGTATGCTAGAGTGGGAGCTGGGGGCATGGGTGAGCCTGAAGGAATGCGTGGTGTACAGTTATTCAGGTATGAAAATGTGTGGGTGGATTCCACAGATCAACAAACAAACCAAATCAACGGTGTCTCTCGGAGCCTTGGTTCAGGCCAAGGAGCCATTCTCTACAAGATTTTATGGCTCAGAAACAGTGGAAAGTACACTTAGAAGCATGTAACGGCATAGATGGAAGAAATGTGACGGTAAGTAGTGTGATGGCCATGACAGTGTGGGTAAGGTAAATAACTCTGATATGTTTTTAATAATGAGGGGGAAAGAGTTAGACTCATGCAGAGGAACAGCTAGCTAGGAACCTGTCATTCACCAGGTTGTTGGTGCGGTGGCACGGAGAGCTGCATTCAATGCCAGGGAGCAGATAAAGAGAGGAAACTCCAACTTAGGTCACAGAGAATCTTCCAGGGAGACGGAGCGATGCAATGTGATACTGCGAGGTTCTGCCTTTCCTCTACCTCAACTTCTCTCTCTCCCTTCCCCCCCAGGAGCCATGGCTCTTGAGCTGGTCTCAGGCCCCTGTACAGAGGCAGGAAGGTCAAAGCATGGGAGGAACTTAGGCTGGAAAGTGCTGAGTATGCAAATGACCGAGTGCTGGGCTGTAATTTGAAGAGCGGCTTGAGAAATGAGATATGGTTGTGCATCAATATGAAAGCAAGATGAACACGCTCGAGAAGATCAGTTGATGCCATCTAATACAATGCTTCATATGAGACAATGCACATCGGCAGGGGGTATTTCAAGCCACCTAATGTTTCTAAAGGTTCCTATAAAAGTCCTGAAATTTTTTGATTGCTAAATATGGCTTACATTTTTTATAGGGAAACATTTATACCCAGAGTGACGTAATATTTTTTTTTTTAAAAAAAAAGATGCTTCTGTGGAGTTTGGAAGACAAGGCAGGACAACAGAATTCCAAGCGTATGTTGGCGAACTGAATGAAAAGGTTAAGGGATGGTAAATCCAGGTCAGAGCTGTTGAATCCAGGCATGCTCCCAAAATGGAGAAGGGTACTCCTAAAAGATAAAGGGCTATAGTTATTAGGCTAATGTTCCTGAAATAGTGAGAATAAAGGGCACTACTTCAGGGCACTGGTGTTGACCCTCTCTCATACCCTTACAAGTCAGTCTCAGCTCCCTGTTGCATGCAATGATCTGCCTGTATTCTGGCTTTTGACAAGCACAGAGGGGAGGTAGAAACTCAGGCCATTCATCCTTTGTGTCCTTTACCTCTCTTTTATCTTTCATTTTCTTTTTCTTATCAATCTTTCTTCCCCTTTCTTTTCTCTTAGCACTCTGTTTTTTCTCTTTTGCATCTGCCATTAGCAGACACCTTTTTCACCCTTACTATATGACAAGAACTTTAGTCCAACAATTTTTCTCTTGAGCACATTGTTTCTTATTCTTTGCTTAGTTTAATTTGAGATAATATATCACTTTAGGAGTTCATGGAAAATATCTCAGTGAACTTGCTAACTTTCTACGGCTTTCCAATGCCTAAACAGAGAGAAGTCTGAGTTGAGTCATCACTCTTAGTAATACTGTTCCTCTCTTTTTTTCTAGAGTTTGGCTTAAGGCACTGGGAGAGATGAAGAAAGAAATGACCAAGAAGGAAGCCACTCGGCTTGTAACTCAGTTATGTTCCTATGGTATCATAACTGATAACTCTTCCTGTTCGTTATGTGGTAGCTCATTTTTAAATATCCAGGGCTACTTCCAAAGCTATGTGTTTTTCTGGATAAAATCTTGCTCTGGAGTACATGTGAGACATATATGATAGCTAGGAAATGGTAGGAAGCTTTCCTGCTACCAATCACTGCTGCTGCTGAACCACAGCTCAGAGTCAGGAAATCTAGGGGTAAATCCTCTCTTGTGCCGCCAGTGTCATAGTCTTTGTGGGAGTAAGGAAGTACTTTGTCTAATATGCTTCATTATGTCAGTCCCATGTCTGATGTGGGTGACAGAGAATGAGCACCTGTCCAGATTACTGCTGTTTGGGGACTTCAGGCACCAACCTGTGTTTGAGTTCCTCATGCTGAGATTACAATCACAGGGTGACACAACAGTTAGTTTTTATGGGATTTGAACTCAGGTCCTTATGCTTGCACAGGTAGCACTTTACTGAATGAGCCCCCTCCCTGAGCTACTGTTCAGCTCCCTATTTTTAAGAGATATTTGGTCACTTATGAGAGGCAGCTTCCACCAGACACTCACTAAATATCATCAGTGGTTCAGCCTCCTGTTCCTTTCCAGTCTATAAAATTAGCAACAAATGTAGACATTAAAACACTACTTACTAACAAGTTTTCTCTTCGAAAGTTCTTAAATACCTTTTTCTGTTTTGGGGACTTTTACATATAATGCATAAAATGAATTTCTTAAAAAATAAAATTTCCTGTTTTTTCTCTTCCAATTTCTCCCTGACTCACTACCACTTTTCCCTCCCAACTTTATGTACTCTGTTTTTAAACAACTAAATCTACTTAGTTCTGTCGGTCTGTCTGTCTGTCTGTCTGTCTCTGTCTCTCTGTCTCTCTCTCCTGGTGTCTGTCTCTGTCTCTGTCTCTGACTCTCTCCATCTCTCTGTCTCTGTCTCTCTCTGTCTCTGTCTCCGTGTGTGTGTGTGTGTGTGTGTGTGTGTGTGTGTGTGTGTGTAGAACCATCTACTAGAGCATAGATATACACTCAGATATAAATTTCTTTGCAGAAAATTTAATTCTTTTACATCTTGATCTCACAAAATGTCTTTGCTTGTAGTAGGATTACGTGTCAGATAACACTGCATAACATTCACCTAACACTAATGTTATTTATATACTCCAAATACTGGACTCACTAGCTTCTTAATTAATCCTACTAGAATGTTTCATAAAATATACATACAAAGACAGAAGCACCAAGCAGGGACCATGCATGGACTAGATCTAGGCCTTGTACACATATGTCCTCCTGTGGGTCCCCTAGTAAGGGGAAGAGGGGCTGTCTCTGACATGTATTCTGTTGCCTGCTTTTTGATCACTTCGCCCTGGTGGGGCTGCCTTGCCTAGCCTCAGAGGAAGAGGATGTACTCAGTCCTGATGTGATTTGATGTGCTGGGTTGGGTTGGTAGGGAGGGAGGCTCGCCTTTTCTGAGAATTAGGGTGGAGGATGGGGAAAAGTAAGGGAGGGTGGGACTGTGAGGAGAGGAGGGAGGGGGCTTCAATAGTGACATAAAGTAAATAAATAGAAAATAAATAAAATAAATGTTTTATAATAGAGGAAATGGAAGCTTCAGAAGATCAAACAACTTATAAGGTCGACAAAGGGGTAAGCAGTAAAGAGTATGAAAGCCAGGTCATTCTGACTTCAGAACCCACAGACTAAGTGATGCAAGTTTTAAACAATCATACTGTTTTACATGTACTTTAAGCCTTGGATCTCCTACAGAAAGGATAAGCAGTACGGTTATGACATCTCTTGTCTTGCTGTTGAAATGATCTATAAGATCCCATTCATCTTTGAAAGTGCAGTTCAATTATCTAGCCAAGGAACTAAATCAACACAGGAGACTCAAGAGGAGGCCTCTACAAACCACACCAATATTGCTTTATTCTTTTCCTTAAATTATAATGTCTCTTTCTTTCTGCATTTCCAGTCTCCCAAGTAAAAGTCATTGTGTATGTGTGCCTCAAGGGCAATGCTTGGACTGTCGGAGCACTGGCCAAGTAAAACTCTTATGTAACAGTGGTGGGTAAGATGCAACTGTCATGGACTTGCACTACGCATGAGGTCTGTCTGAGTCTTTGCCCAGCATCCTGTAACTAGGCAGCATGTGAATCATGGGCTGACTCTCACCTTCTGAGCAGCAGGATATGACTATTTGGAAAAGTTTCTCCATCACAGTAGATAATTTTAGCTTGAAGTTACCCTTCATCAAAGATTAGACTCTCCATTTGTCCTTTGGGCGAAGACCTGGAGAAGTTACGGAGGACGTAATGGAAATTTCACAGCAGGTTGGAGAGAAATTTCTCCTTTAAGCCCTGTAAGCTGGTTAGAGGGTGATATGTTAAAATGTGAATTTGTGGTAGGATGAAATTTGTTCTGAATACCATATTTTTCATCTTACAACAATGAAATATAAAGAAAAATTCGAAGGGTGAGAAAAATGTAGTGAATTTGCTAATAAGGAGAGAATGGTAGAGTATTCCTTCATATTAAAGTGATTTAAGAGATTCAGTTAAACAGGAAAAAGAAGTAAATATGTGTAACTCCTCTACTTGCAAAATCCATTATTAACATTAATTTTCAGTGTTAGTGCTATGCATTTCCTTAAATTATGTATATGTAGATGTGATATTTGTACATACAGTCCTATTTTGTAGTTTTTCTTAGTAAAATCAAACAGTATTTTTAAAGGCAATTGGTAATTTTTAAAATATGCACAGTACTATAGAAATAACATACAGAAATGTTTCATATAGTTAATCTTTTGAATTATTTTACATATCATTCATTCACTTACACATCCAGTATTTACTAAGTACCCAAGATCTGGTTGCTAGGCACTGAAGAAAGAATAAAATCAAAACACTGCCCCTGACCATCACATACCTAGCCCAATGCAGGCATGATTATATAGTATGTAATCGATATGAGAAGATAGTGTGACATATGACATGGCAGGAAGAGCTAACCTAGATCATGCTGAAAGTGATTCTCCGCTAACGCTTTTCTCAGATGTTACTAAGCTGTGCTCGGGGTCATAATAAATTAACAGAGAGCCTTAATGGCCTGGATTAGGGAAGAGGTGATATTTCAGCGAAGTGGGCTTTTAGAGGTCTGTACTGGGAAAACTTTCGCGTTGCATCTCAGGAGGTGAAAGTGTACCTGGTGAGAGGCAGGACCGGGCATGAGGGCAGGTGCAGGTTACTGAGGGTGAGGCACGCCAGTGGCCGTTAGCTTGTGGCTACTGAATAGTCAAGAGTGGTTCAAAGAGAATAAAACATGACCACACTTCCTAGTTTCGTGGTGCCTTTGCTTGCTTCGGGGAGAACTGAACTTAAAAGACTGAGCCAGAATTGGGAAGCCAATAGACATAAGTGAAAAGCGAAGAAAACGTGAGACACAGCACTGAAAATGACAAAGGGGGGGGGGTTAAATTAAGACCATGATTATTGCCTGACCTACGCTCACCCCAATTCCATGCCATGAGACCCCACCCACGAGAGCCCCAGTGACTGTGTTTGGAGACAGAGCACTTAGAAATCATGAAACTTGAATGATATGGAGTTAGGGTGACTGTGGACTTTACAGGAAATGGGGCTAAGAGTCTCTAGAGGCACAAGAGAACCAGGCGCACACACTGACGGAGGGCCAACAAGATGGCGGCGGCTACAAGTCAAAGATAGACTACTACCTAGATCACACCTCCTGGCACCGTGATCTTGCACTTCCAGTCTTTTGAAGGTAAGAAAATAAACTGTGAAATTGTCTAGTTTTTAGCATTTTGTTTTGGTAGCCTTATCAAATTGACTAATAATAAGGACATTTAAATGAAAGTGAATGTTAATTAAACAGATGTCTGTATAAAGCAAAAAAAAAAAAGTGTGGAGTCCTGAAGTGTGCTGATTTGGGCAGTGGTTCACAGGGGTGCCTAGACAGAGTGGGGCTGGAGCCCCAGAGATTATATGTGGTCCACAAGACCTAAAATACTCACCTGATTGTCATTCCCTGGTATAACTCACTGATATCAGGTGCAGACTACCTGCAATATCTTTGTCATTATTGCCAGCATCATTGCATGTGTGTGCATGTGTGAGCATGTGCCTGAGTATGTGCATGTGTACATGAAGAAAGGCCAGAGGTCAATGTCAAGTGCCATTCCTCAGGTTCATCTACTTATTTTTTTCCTAATCAGAGTATCTCACTGGTACCTTGGCTTCCCCATTTGCCTAGGCTTGCTAGCCAGTGGACTTCAGGCATCAAACTATCTCTGTGTTCCTGATACTGAGATTACAATCACAGGGTGATACAACAACATCTGGTTTTTATATGGGTGCTGGGATTTGAACTCAGGTCCTCACGCTTGCCTAGATAGCACTTTATTGACTGAACCCCCACTCTAAGCTACTATTTACCTCCCTATTTTTTAAAGAGGCATTTGGTCACTATTTTCCAAAGCAGAGAAGTTCCATAGTTTCTGATGTAGCAATTCTTGCTAAGTCCTGAGATAGGTTCACATCTTTAGATCAGAGAACATCCATAGCAGGCCTAGTCACACTATGAAGAAACTTAGTGACAGTCCAAAAGCCCATGATCAGGAGATTGCAAAGGTGCAGTGTTGCACACATGAACATACCAGTGAAGCTTTGCAGTACATTATTACATTACGCAATATGTCATACATCTTTTTGAAGTTTAAGAAAGAAAGCTAAAAGTATACCCTGTTCTCGGAGTACATTTCTCTGCAACAGCGATATAGAAAAGATATTAAGAAAAGTTGAATTCAGGTTTTAGGCCACTTCTCTGTAGGGAAGGAACCACAAAGGGCGACGTGTTTAGAAAATGGCTGCTGAAGTTCCAAGTCCCTTGGGAGATGATGAGGTCAAGGGCCTTTACTTTATTGATGTTAAAAAGTTCGGTTAGTTATTGATGAACAAAGAGTGCAGTACACATCAAGGGCTATTAACCATCAGTCTAATTCTCTGTGTGAGAAATTTCCCTAAACTTGAGCTCCATATTTAGCACCTTTATAACCAGCTATGTGGTGTGGGGAGGAATTGCTTTAGTTCGCTAGGCATTTCTTTTTAAAAATAGGTTTATTTTTATGCATATAAGGTTTTGCATGCATGTATACCTGTGTACCACTTACATTCCTAATGCTCACAAGGACAAGAAAAGGTTGTTGGGTCCCCTAGAACTGGAGATAACAAGATTTGTGAGCTGATATGTGGGTCCCTGGAAGTGAACCCAGGTCATCCGCAAGAGCAGCAAATGTCGCTAAACTCTGAGTCATAAATGCAGCCCCAGGATTTTGTTTCTTAACCCAGGCAAAAAGGAAGAACTTGTTTGTCT
The DNA here is from genome assembly GCF_964271855.1 of Acomys minous. Classification (NCBI taxonomy): domain Eukaryota; kingdom Metazoa; phylum Chordata; class Mammalia; order Rodentia; family Muridae; genus Acomys; species Acomys minous. Next base: position 62,067,044 of record NC_140487.1, read on the forward strand.
CAAGGAAGCATTCCTGTGGTTCTGTCAATATGATGATAATAGCATGGGTTCTTTTAAATTTATATTTTAAGATAATATGTACAATTAATAAGTATCTAAAATATAGTATTATATTTTGGTGGCCAAACATTCTCTAAGGGCTAAATGCCAATTATTTTCTATATGAAACAATCACGTTATCCCTTTACAATGTAGAGCAGTGTTCTTGATTTAATGCCTAGTTGCTATGTCCCCTTTCTTATCTCTACAATTAAAGAAGCTGTAAAACCAGGCCATGAACCAGTATAGATGTCTGAACCATGAATAAGTGATGAGGCCCCTGTCAATAGACCAGCTGCTGGCCAGCACTCATGACATGGTCTGAATTATTGATGCCAGACCACAGGCCCCATCAACAACATCGAAGAGGCTCGCAACGTCTGTCTTTGAAAACCAAGTTGGCCCATCTGTCTTTTTCTTATTATGTAAAGAAATGACCTAGACAGGCAAGTCTGATTACCTTGATTGTGATTATTATACTGATAATGGGAAGAAAGTTTTTTTAACGGGGTAATAATTTCCTTAGTCGAGACTTAAAACTTGAGGCAACATTTCTCATTTGCTATTAAGACATTCAAGCCAAGCACAGGGGCACACACCTGTGATCTCAGCACTCTGGGTGGCAAAGGCAGATGGATCTTTGTGAGTTCGAGGACAGCCTGGTCTAAAAAGCAAGTCCAGGACAGCCAAGGCTACACAGAGGAACCTTGTCTTGAAAAAACAAAAAGAAAAGGAGATTCAAATCTCTCATCCATTGTTAAGACATTAATCTCTTAGTAAGACATTTGGAAAGCATGTGGGGTAGGCACACACATTGAGGTGCTCGCACTCCTGTACATAGTGGTGTTTGAGAAAAGCCTCTTCCAGCAGTAGAGATCTCTTGGTGAAGCTTTCCTTGAGCCCTGTGCTGTTAGAAGGTTAGTGCTGATCTCATCCTGCGATGAGATTAGGATCCAAGTCAGGTCAGGTTGATGATGTATCTTCGAAATCTGGAGTTGACTTAGACTTGCTCCTATTACGTGCCCTGGTTACGGCTCCATTTCCTACTAAACATTGTGGAATCCTTACAAAGTAGCCTTTTCTTCTCTTATGCAGTTCGACTGCCTTTTGAAAGCTAAGACATTTTCAAATAGACCCCCAACGTCTTCATGCCCTTATATGCTGTGTTCTCTCTGATTCTCTCTTTCTCTAGAGTTTGCTTTGCTTTATGTGAGCCTGCAGGAGTTTATTTCACTGTGTGTATTAGAGAACCTACAGAGCTTGTGGGATGGTGTTGGGTAGCCTGGAGCTGGACTTAAACTATTATGAGCCACCACGTGGGTGCAGGGAACTGAACCTGGCTCCTCTTCAAGGGTAACAAGACTTTTAATTGCGAAACCATCATTCCATCCCATCCCTTCCCTCACTCTCCCCACGCCGTCATTTCTCTCTTGTACATAAAGTGAAACATTACACCCGAATTCTGCAACACCTAAAAATAGTCTCTTTGTAAAGCTTAGAATCAGTTCCGCAGGACTTATATTCTTTATTAGTATTATTAACATTTATGGGGACTGTGATTTTGCAAGCTCATGTTGTACCTAGTTCAATGGTTTTAGCTTTTAAAGAAGACACTCAAGGAAGCAAATCTACTTGACCATAAGCTTGCAGTTATTTAGAACATAGAGACGAGAGTCCAGGCTCCCAGTAGAATATGCTTTTAAATAATGCCATTTTTTACTTTATGCAATGGTAGAGAAAAAGACTTTCACAAAGACATGTAAAATATTTATAAATAAATTCCAGGACATCCAACTACATTTACTTGACTATCACAGGGCCCAAGGAAACAGCACTGAGGCTTTCTTGTCTTTAAAAGGATGACTTATCACCAAGAGAGCTGGGGGTCAGACAATAATGGACTCACGGGACTTTGCTGAATATCCATAAATCTTTACTGTTGCTTTTAGATAAATGAATTTTCAACAGAACACTTTCAACTCCTTAGGTGAGGATTTCAGTAGCAATCCAATGTGTGGCCAAAAAATAATAGGTGAGGTAAATAGAGGGGTGAAAACAAATCAGTCAATATCAAGTTCAGTGCTGACACTGAGAAATGTGAACTATGCTATCTGCAGACTGCAATCCTTTGAATGACAATGTCCCTGGCAAGCTAAGATGTCTGAACACTTGATGTCTAGTTGGTAGCAATGTGTGTGTGCGCGCGTGTGTAGGGCGGGGAGGGGGGTGTAGAAAGTTCAGAATTGCTTGAGGAAGGATGTCTTGGGGGCTGGCCTTGAGATTACTAGGCCTCATACCACCTAAAGTTTGCACTCTCTCTGTCCTCTGGGCTTACTTTTGGAGGTCCTATACCTCAGCCCCCTGCTCCTACTGCCGCGGCTGCCACTTGCTGACATGTGTCCTGGCCACAAAGGACTCTTCTTACTCTGGAACTGAAAGCTGAAATAAACTAACTTCTGAAAAGGGCCTGGGTCCTAGCATTGTATCACAGCATCAGAAAAGGAGCCAGTAGAGAGTCCCAAGCGGCTGCAGAAGGCCGACTCAGGAAGCTTCTCCACCACTCACCCTCGCTCCGTGTCTAGACATTGTCTTTTCTTCTGTGGGTTAGGACAGAATCTAATTTAGAGAGAATCTTTCTTTCCAAATACTTCCGTACTGAGAAAGCTTGCTACTTTAAATACACTAGCACTCTAAATAGATGAGAGTTCACAGTGTTGGCCTGACATACCACAAAGGAGATACAAAGCAGTATTGACCAAAGAAACTCTGAGGTCTAGGAACTCAAGTGGTCCTGAGAATAGAACTGTCAGCCTTTAGCTCCATCCCGTTCTTCCTTCTCCAAGCCCCTTGGGATTATAGTGATACTGAGTCCTTGGTTCCTTAGTCTGTTGCTTCTTATTGTAATCACACACATACTTACTCACACCAACATATACACATATGAAACGACACATGTATGCATGCACGCACCCACATACGCACATAATGTACCCACACAAATACATATGTACACATGCATGTACATGCACACACATGCCCATTGCACATGAATTGCTTTGTATTGAAGTCTCCCTGCTGTAAAAATCTAAGTGCATGTTAAGGGTTGTGATTTTCTGAAAGGAACAGTGTTAACAGGGTAGAAAAAGGATTTTATACCACTTGGGTCAAAGGCAGCCCCTATAATTCCTTGTGTGAATTCTAGATAGTACCCATTACTCTGGACCACAGATGTGTGCCACAGCATGCAGCTTGTGCATGGAGCTGTCAGGTCCAGAGCACTCAACACAACTAAGTTGTGTAACCAGTTTTCACACACTTGTCCATTAGATTGTGGTAATAACTTGGTTTTGCCTTTGTCCTCATCTGTAGCATGTTTTTCAATTCCTTCCTTTTCCTTTCACACCTTTTAATCCCTTTAATAGTCTCAAATATAAACAATTTCATGTGAAATGTTAAGTGGACTAATTTAAAATACAGACAAATGGCCAAGAGAGGTGGTGGTACTTTGAAGCCCAGCACTCAGGAGGTAGAGGCAAACAGAGCTCAGTGCACTTGAGTTCAGCTAGGGCTGCATGGTGAAAACCTGTTTCAAAAACATTAAGTGAATGACTAAAATACAAATTAATTAAGAGTAGGGAATTGTGTAAGTAGTTATATTCTGGCCTCTAAATTAGCCTTTTTCATTACCACATGTGTTTCATATGTATATATGTTATATGATTATATATGATACTTATATGTAATAGTTATGTATAAAATATATAAATTTATATGTATAAAATTGTAAGTGGTAAATTTATGCCTGATATTTATTAATAATATTCATTTTGATTGCTTTAAATAATTACAACAGTATAAAAACTAACTCAGCAAACACTTACTTTTTAAATGAAACAATTTAATTACTTTGCTAATAAACCTAACTTTGTAATCATATTTTTCTCTGATTTAGATTGACATATGTAGGTATGAAATTGTATAGTGTCAACAAGTTCTCAGGATGGCTTTTTAGGATTTGCAATTGTTTTTATTAAACTAAAGTAGAACTGGTTCCTCATTGGCAGAATCAAGATTTAAAGAGAGTAAAGTAAGTACTGCGAAGACCTAGGAGCTAAAGCCCTGTGGAATTGATTCATTCATTAAAATACTTCCCTGCAGGTTTCATAGATAGTACAGGGACAATGACACTTGTTTTGTGTTTTTTTTTCAGTGTTTTATGTCTATGTATTGATATATAGAACATGTTCATACACATCATTTGTATCGATCCTCATGGGTTAGATTTGAAATGCCTGAAATGTTTGTGTCCTCAGAAAACACTAATCTTACTTATATTTACTTGCTGCAAATACAGGCATTGGGAATGGCAGACTTTGTGAAGTTCGGGCTTTTTGAAGCAGAGATTCCATTTTGGCAAAGCAAAACCATACAGTATGATGGATAGCCAACTTCCTGGCAGTCTCTCAATGTCACCTGCAATAAGAACATGTAGTCTGTGTGTGCCAGCGTGAAGCTGCTGCAGATGAAGAAACGAGTCTACAAAGCTCATGTATAGCATCACAAGTCTCGTGATGAGCGTGGGCTGTCAGAGATGTTCCCCGGCTCAGAACTTGAAGCAATCACACGAATTCTGAAAAGTGTCAAGTCTTTGAGCAAAGAATTTCAACAAAGATTTGCGTTCTTCACAAACTAAAATATCACTTTGTAGTTCCCCCTTTCTGCTAAATCTCGTCCATTTTTAATAAGAAAATAATTGCAAAGTCAAATCCAATAGCATATATTATTACACATCTAAACAGCAGAAACTTGCTGTGTTTTCTGTAACCTATCAGAAATGTTTACTTAATAAACCCTTCACATGCATGCTTTCTGCATGCTCTTTCTGCATACAAAACTCCAGCTGGTGTAGCTTCCAACACCTAAGGTGAGCATGTGCCATTTCTCCCAAGTAGCTGTGATGTAGAAACAGACATCTGTACCAGATCCAGATGGGAGAATGGAAATTCAGCAGATGATGGGTCTTAGTGCTTTAACAGGTGAGGCCGGTGAACTTACTTTGAACCACTGGGACCTGCCTTTGTGTGCTTTTCCCTTAGTTGCCAAGGGGCCTCGCATTGACTTTATTTTCATAAGGGAAGACAATGTCAAACTAATTTAGTCTATTCTCTGTTACCAAGACTCTCTTGTGGCTGAATGTGATGTGCACTAACTTAATGGGGATGACTTATGTGGCCCAGTTAACATGGACTTCAGAGAAGGATCCTCAACCATTCTCCATGAAAATTGCTTTGAATTTTAACAATAGCCAAAAGTTATTCAAGCTTACATCCGGAACCTACATGTTTCTATTTCTGTTGCTTGAGCTTGACTGAAAGCCTATTAAAGATATGAAGTGTGTCCTACACATCCACACTGAATTTCATACCTCTGGTGTATGTGTAAAGAATAAAATTACAATGAAGGTGATGCCTATAGACTCACACATGCTGCATTCTGTTTTCATACATCAGACTAGTTATAAACCTATGAGTTAGTTGCTTTACATATAAAAGAAGATGACTGACAATAATACTTGTATTGTATGCAGCTGTTTTCAGGAAGACTAGTATGCAAAATATAGTGTTAGTGTTGGCTAAATGTCAGGCTGGTCACTCTTACTGATTTTGCTTATATTTAAAATCAGGCTTGTAAGAAAGATATTACATAGTGCAAGTATCATAATCAATATTGTTTTGCAAGATCATTGAGGTATAGTCAGTGACATGAAATGATTTTAGGGATCATTCAAAGTCTTATTTTGGAAGAGAGAGTCTATAAATGCACACGATTTAATCTAAATGTAATTTAGATTTTTAACCGTGGCTATGAAAACCAAAATTTCCATATTTTCATCTGCGGACTGTAATGTGATGATTCAATTAATCTCTTTGATAAACATTCAGGGAGCATGGTACCCATCATTAGCTATAAATTTAGTACAATTGAGGCAGAAGAAGGGGTCAGAGAAGGCAGGGCTGCGTATAGAACATGTAGAGTCAGGGATGGGGGGCCACTTTAGAATGTCTTTGGATGGTATTCTCTGAAGAAAAAAAGATATAAACCATAGTAATTGCTGATTAAATATTAAGTCAGTTCTAGTTAGAAGGATAAAAGAAGGAGAGTGCCTGAAGGACAGATGTAGAGAATGAAAAATACTCTACTTGACATGAATAAACTATTAGCAAAGAACTGATTAGAATCCAGTTTAATAATTTACTACCAAATTGCATTTGTGTTTTCAAATGAAGTTCCCTGCCACAGCCCTCATTGAATTAAGATAAGTCATTTGATTCTGAAAACATGTGAACTGTAATAGTAACAATTTGATATTTCATGAAAGGAAGTATTAAATTGAGAATAAAGTTGAGTGAGACATATTTTTCTCACTGTTGCTTTGGGAAATATCATTTGCTATTTCATTGCATTATATCATATAACCTGATGCTTTAACAATATATTAGGAAAACCATCAAGTTTCCTAAATGTGGAATGGTATGGCTAAGAATGAGGATAAATTTTTGTTTAAAATGTACAATTTAAAGAATACAATTAATTCAGAAATGAAGTTTTGAGGTTTTGAAGTTCTGAGAAAAAATGGCAAGTTACTGAAGTTTGGGGATTTCTGGTTTGAGGTTAGACACGCAACAATCATTTATATTAATATTTTTCCTTCTAATGGTCCAAGGTCCTAGACTGGAGCCACTTTGACACTGGTATGGAACAATTCTAAATTATTTGGAATAATTTCATACATATTTATATCAGTGTAAGCACCCCACAGTCAGATCTTATGCATAATACATATGTCCCTAGTGCCCAGAATATAATGTTCACTTATAACATTAGCTAAGCTAATAAGCTTGCGATTATATAAACTTAAGCAAACATGTTAGAATTCTAAAAATCATCCAGTGGATAAATGCATGGTGAACACAGCAATTTTAGATATGTAGGAAACAATTCAATCTACCTGCCTAATGTCTGATGGAATCTCAAAATACCAACCTGCCATCTTACTTGCTGCTAGTAATTCATTAAAATACATAAAGAGAAATAAAGAGAACATTTTAACAATGAGAATTATGTGTGAGATACAGCTTTCACGATCCAGCCTTGACCACCAGACAACCACACGGAGCCCAGAAGCACCCATTCCCACTGTGACCATAGTCTCTGTGACCGGGAACTCCCTGGAGAGCTGAGCCAGCCTTACACAGACTTCTAAGAATCTGTAGTGGAAACCTGCTAGTTCTAAGACAGGCGTGTTCCTGTGATGCAAAGCTGTAGCTAGCCAGAGGTGAGCTAGAATAATTCCCACTTGTACATCAGTACTGGGTGATCACAAGAGTTGCTACTCATCTGATCCAGAATATGTCACATCTAAGTGGCAGCAGAGATCTGAGTGCCAACCCGACAAGAGCGAGGGGATGTCCACACCAAAGGACACCACCAACAACCTAATTCTAGATGTCTAAGTCTCATTGCAAAGATACAAGCAACAGAACAAACCAACGACTCCATAACTCAGGACTCCCAAAGTAATGTTTCCTGAGAAAGAAATAAAAAGATGATGCTCTCAATATAGAAATTACCAACATGACCAAGGAACTCAAAGAAGATATGAAGAAATAACAATAATGAAGATCAGAAAAATACAAGCAAACCACTGAATAAGGTAAAAAAAAAAGTTCAAGACATGAAAATAAAATTTAATAAAAAATAAACTTTTGGGAAAAAAACTTAAAATGCAATAAAACTTGAAATGAATTTTTCAGGAAGCCAAAAAAAAAAAAAACCAACCAAACAAACAAACAAAAAAAAAAACCCCAAAACCCAAACAAACAAAAAACAAAAACAAAAACAAAAAAGCTTATCAGAAAGCCTCACAAAGAAGATAGATCATGTGGAAGAGCAAACGCAAGAGACTGAAAGACAAAGGAGAGGAATGAGGTTACTCAGTGAAATGCATGATTAGTGCAGAAAACAAGGAACAATATAAAAAAACCAAACCTATGAATCATGGTTATAGAAGGAGAAGCAGCCCAGGTAAAAGGCGGAGAAAGTGTTTTCAATAGGATTATATACGAATCCTGCTAGGCACTCAAAAGACTGTGATAGAAACTCACTACCTGACATCGTTGGTTTCTTGGCTTTGTGCATGTTAAACCTGGTATTTCTAATGATACAGATTTTAAAAAATGATTATAATAAAAATGCCGGATCTAAAGAAAAAAATATATATATTAAGATGCAACAGGCAGAAAGTATAGCACATAGGCAGGATCAGAAATGAAACTCTCCAAGCCACATAATAGTCAAAATATTTAATGCCCAGAACAAACAAGGAGTTTTGAATGCTGCAAGAGAGAAAATCCGAGTCATCTATAAAGGCAGGCAGGCTCATCATCAAGAGCTGATTTTTTTAATGCACACTTTAAAAGCAAGGAGGGCTCTCTTGATGCACTAAAAGTTCTGAGAGACTGCAGATGCCAGCCCAAACCACGATACCTAACAAAGCCGTCAGTCACAATCAAAAGTGAAGGAAAAGCTTTCCGAGTTAAAAGCAGGTTAAAGGAATTTATGACAACCAAGTCTTCCCTATAGAGGATGCTAGAAGAAATCCTTTGAAGTGAGGAAAGCAATGAGCATCATCAAGAGGTGCCAGGGAAAATATAATAATTTAGGTAAATGGTGAAACAAGGGAACATTAAGAAAATAAGCATTGTAAAGTCAAAAAAATAACAGGACTCAATAAACATCTTTCAATAGTACTTTGAACATCAATGGCCCCAATTCCCCAACAAAATGTCAGACTGGAAGACTGAATGAAGAAACAACATTTATAATTTTTTGTCTTTAAGAAGCATACTTCACCATTTAAAGATAGGGACTCCCTGAGAGGGAATGGATGGCCAAAGTTATTCCAAGAAATGGAACCAGGAACCAAACTGGAGTTGTGATTGTAATACTCAATAAAATAAAACTCAAGCCAAAGCTAAACAGAAGAGATACAGAAGGTCATGTCATATTGCTCAAGTGGCCAAGGCACCAAAAAGACATTACAACCATAAGCATACCTGCACCAATTTCAGTGCAACTGGCTTTATTAAGGAAAGTATCTGCAGCCAGGTCAGTCTGGGGTTTGTTAATGTTCCTAAGAAGTCTAAGTACTGACTTACAGATTAGGACAAAACAAACTGAATTCAAGAATACTTATGAATTTATATATTTCCTGTCTATTAAAATCCATAGCATTATTAAATAATATCAGTAAGAAACTAAGAAAAGATAGTTGATTTTCATTCAAAGTTCATTTGGATTCCAAAGCTAAGGAGAATCAAATGGTGAAAGAGTTATAGTTGTTTCAAAAGCAACTTTTCTTTTAACGTCGTTTCGATGTTGTTCATGGAGGCTTGCCTGGTTGTTTGTCTGTGGGACATGCGTGTACAATGACTGTGCGGTTCAAAAGATGTCCTTGGTGCCTCTGGCACCAGAGTTACAGAGGGCTCTGAGTTCAATGTGGGTTCTGGGAATCAGACCTGAGTTCTTTGGGAGAACAGCCAGTGCCATTAAACACTGAGCAACATCACCAGTCCCAAAATATTAAGTTTTTGATAAACAGTTTTAAAGTACTTAAATGAATGGATTCTTTTGTAATTTTGTTTAGGGGGGAAAGCTGATTTTTGACATGCTTATATAACTTCTATATCTTTTGTGTTCTGGGGATAACTTATGCATTAAATTATCTCCCACTACGGCAGAGAAAATTAATCTATTTTTAAACAAGAATATTATAATCAGGAATCTTTAAAATAGACTAGCAATCTATTAACACATCCTTACATAAAGACATTGGAAGAAAGCTGTGCTGTGCTGACATGACTTTGAATGCTGTATTCTTTCTCTCTTTACCTGCACCATTCTTTTATGGTGATCAGAGACGTTTAACTGAGGCCATTCCTGCAGAGATGAAGGCAAACTGAGCAATGCCCTTTAATGGCGTTACAATCCTGATTTGAATGCTGCTCTGTGGGGCCATGAATACACCCCCAGATGCTTCATGGGATTTCTGCCCAGGCCTTGAAATGGGACAGTGAAAATGTCTGTGATTGTAGTAAGAAATCCAAAAATTTAACTTCTTTTGAATTGTTCTTCATGTAGTCAGCTATTGTAATCCTTTAAATGCCAGCAACAATAAAAAAAATAACAAGTAATCTTGAAATAATGGCAAACTAAACAGCAATCATACAGATAAGCAAATTACAGCATCTACGGAGGCTTCTGGCTAAGTCTGGCTGAGTGGTTCTTGCTCACCTTTAATTATACACAGACAGAACGAAAGCTTCCTCCAATAGAGGACATGGTCAGCTATTATATAGAAAATCAGAGTGTTGTGCTCTGAAATATGAACAGGAGCAAAGATTGGACTTTCAAAATATTAGAAATGAATATTGCATTGGGGACACTAAATATTTTAATAAGCACAACTTCGAAATTTTCAAAGGGAACAGAGTATTTGAGAGGACTAGAGGCCGTGGCACCAAAGCTGCCCACCGGCGATTCCCTTCCCTGTGGGAGGAACATCTCACTGTGTTCTCTTATACTTTGTTTCTATGACATATTCATATTGGGATTGTTCTCTGATCTCATTTCTCCCCAGCAGTTGTATATGGTGTGGAATAATTAGGGAGGAAAAAGATGAAAGGCTTGTTACAAAGTAGATGTTGGAGTAAAACAGTCAAAGAAAAGTAGAAATTGTAGGTTTTCCAGCTCGCCAGTGAAAAAGAAAAACTTTCCATGGGAGACACAGAGACTATTATTTTATGTATATGTAGGAAATAGAGCGATGGATGGAGGAGTTTGAAGAAACAGCTGTCGGTGCTTTGTCTTAAAGTACTCTCTCTCTGTTTTCATTATTTTGTGTTATTTCATGAATGGAAATACCACTAGGGGAGAAAGTACTTAGACTACTAAGTTAGAAACTTATCAGGTATCACATCACTCCCATGGAGAACACTGGAAGAAGGTTTTGTAACAATATGGTTTGAATGTGGGTTATTTTGCACATAGGCTAATGTGATTGAACAATTGGTCCCTCCCTGCAAGGACTGTTTTTGGAGGTTATGGTACCTTTTAAGGTGGGAGGCATGCCTGAAGAAATGAGATCACTGGACAGAAGACTTTGAAGGTGATAGTCTTCACCACCAGCAAGAGGTCTCTGCTTCCTATTCTACTAAAATGTGAGTAAGTCACAACCCAAGCTCCTAGCATCATAGACCCACTTCTTCTCCACCATGGTGGATCGTGTCACTGGAAACTGTGAACCAAAAGAAGTGCTTCCTCTCTGAAGCCATTTCTGTTACATATTGTTACAGCAAGAAGGAAAGTCATATACTATAGTAATAAGGACATGCAATAGGAGAAAATAGCAGAGGAAAATATACAGGAGACTTGTCCAACCTGGTCCTGGAATTACAGTTACCGTCAGGAGTGACTCAGAAGTAACATGATCAGTGAAATTAAAAACTTAATTGATAACTGCTTTCACAATATTAGACTGTTGTGCCTTACCATAGTTAGCTGATACACTAGCTTCATGTAGCATCTTTTACATATGATTTACAAAATTAATACTTTACTTTGACATTGTTTCTTTTATATATAGCTAGTAAAACAATGGTAACATAGCTCATCAGTTCATATGCCAAGTACACTTGTAAGTTACTTAAAAACTAACCCACAAGAATAGTTTTATATGCTAGGAGGTATAACAACAGATTGGACTGGTCTACATCCAACTCTTGGTATAAGCTGCTTAAGAACCCTGAACAGGAGTATGTACTCCGTAAGAGGCTGATTCTTTTAGGTTTCTGGGTTGATATCTACTGGGAGCACACATTCTATCTACTGCTACTCAAACCTCCATGTTTGTTAGCACAGATAAATGTAATTGCTAGCTGCACAATGGAAGTCATAATTTTGCTGACAAAACAGATTAACAATGTCCAAATAAGCTAATATGTAAGTGTGTGCATATAAATTTTCTGATGAATCCTTTACCTTTTGCATTTCATAACTGTATTATTTCCAGAATGTTTTTCTACTTGTCAAAAAACATAAAATATCGAGGGTATACAAGTACAGGACAGAGACTGTAGACTTTTTCAGACTATAGAATGAAATGTATAGGCAATTCTTGAGCTTAGTGTTCAAGTACTATATGTAAAAAGTTATAATTTTTCCTAAAAAAAAAAAGACAAAATAAATAAATCAAGAATTACAGCATTCATTGACTCTATGAAAATTTACTAATTGTGGTAAAAAAAATTTGGGAGATTCTAATAAATTTTAAAGTGCACATATGTGTGTGTGTATTTCTGCTTTCTGTGTACAGGTATGTTGTATGTGCACCATTTGTAGCTGTGTGCATTCCTGTTGCCTGAGGCAATCAAAAAATATTTTGGATGCCTTAGAAATGGTGTTATAGATGTTGGGAACCACCATGTGGGTACTGGGAACTGAACCCTGGTTCAGCAAGCCTTTGTAACTGCTGAGTTATCTCTCCAACCCCAAAATGTGGTTTTAAAAAACTGTTTGGTTTTATATTATAGGTTTAAAAATGAATCAGGGTATGGTGCTTCACATCTGTAGTCCCTACACTCAGGTAGATGAAGCAACAGGATTGTCCTTACTTAATGTAGTGAGTTCCAGGCCTTCCTTGATTGTAGAATGACATATTGTCTCATTTGATAGAAAAGACCAAAAAAGAAAAGCAGCAAAACTATAATGTAAAGTTTGGGTAGAGTAGAATAGTGAAGAAAATGCTGACATTTGATAATTTTTCCTGACATCTTAACTAGTCCTAGAATATATGTGTGTATTTTATGCATGAATACATGCTCACAGAAGCATGTGTATCTACATAAATATATATTTATATGTTATATATACATGTTTGTTTGTGTATACATATATATTTGGCCATATCTCTTAAATTCCTATAAAGTCTTGAAAACTATGAGATGACAGTTTAATAGTGATAATGATTTTGGAGGATAGAGAGCAAATGGGTACATGCTAACAATTGAACAGACTTAAAGATACTAATGATCACCTGACAATTTACAAAGTTAAGAAACAATGTAACTTGATGGGACGATTAATTGATTCAGGAATGACCCATAGTACACCTAACACATTCAAGAATGAATGCAATGAAAAGACATTGGATCATGGCTTATTGGCAGATTGTAATGCCAGCTCTAGACCTTAGGGTTGATCGTGTCTGATTTATTCTGGAAGGTAACAGAAGTTTTGGGTTTTTTTCTCCAAAGGTTTCTGCTATGAGAAGTATAGGGTACAGTTAAGAATGTAGAGAGAACCCAGGATGGAGACTGTCCTTATGCTCCCAGAAACTTCAAATGCCTCCAAGAATTTCGAAAGGCACATGTGCAAAGAAACACGCCTGGAGAATCTGATCCACATAAAAGACTTAGACAAATTAAGAGTAAGTGAGGAAGTCTAAAAACTACCCTAGTCAGCCCTTTCTGGAGCAGTGGTTCCCAATTTTCCTGACACTGCACCCCTTTAATACAGGTCCTCACGTTGTGGTGACTCCAACCATAAAGCAATCTTTGCTGCTACTTCATAACTATAATTTTGTTACTGCTTTGAATCATAATGTAAATTATCATAATATAAACAACAAGAGGGACACCCTCTAACTAGACAAGTCTCCCACTAGAGGGAGGGGAACATCAACCCACCCCAAAAACACTCCTATTCAAAATTTACCCTGCCTGCAAGATGTGCAGGGATAAAGATAGGGCAGAGATTGAGGGAAGGTCCAACCGATGCCTGATCCACCCCAAGACCCACTCCATGGGAGAGAACCAACCCCTGACACTGTTAATAATACTCTGTTATGCTTGTAGACAGGAGTCAAGCAGAGTTATTATCTGAGAGGCTCCACCCAGCAGCATCTCAAAACAGTTGTTGAAATAAACAGCAAAGCATTGGGTGAT